>NC_091982.1:225645404-225945872 GCF_044704955.1 Pristiophorus japonicus | reverse complement strand
GGAGGAGGGATGAGGGAAGAGGGGAGGGGGAGGGAGGGATGGCGAGAGGGAGGCTAAACGGGCTGCACCGAAGACTTTGGGCGGGGCCGCCGAAGACTTCGGGCAGGGCCCGACGACAACAACGTGGGGGGAGCGGGAGCCAAATGGGAGGTGGGGGAGAAGCGGGCTGGGAAGTGGAGCAGAGTCCATGATCGGAGCAGAGTCCATGATCAGATCAGCCATGATCTTATTGAATGGCGGAGCAGGCTCGAGGGGCCAGTTGGCCGACTACTGCTCCTATTCCTTATGTTCTTTATCAACAGCCCTGTCTCAAACCTGTCCCCTGCAATTTTTTATGTATACAAAATAAGATTACACCAATGTTCAAAGATCAGCAGGTTACGGCATTTTTAAAAGAAGACTACTTGCACACTAAAAATATGAGAGTGCGCGCATCATCTAAAATAGTTCATTTCTGAAAAAGAATGCTTCCCCTTCCATTTTAGATTACCAAGAAAACAGACAGGCAACCCACTCCAGACACGTTATCAAAAAGGTAGAGTTTTATTTGCATTTGTGTGTCATTAGGGTATCTGTTTCACAGAAATCTGACAGTATAAATCCCGAGTTGGCCCGACCCGATGATGGCAGTCTCGCACTGCTTAGGTTTGACAATATATGGAGTACAAACTGGGCTTAAAAAGTGCTCAGAGGATCTTTGCTATACAGGGCACTTCATAAATCTAACAGTTGTTTTAAGATCAGCCACGATCAGATCAGCCATGATCTTATTGAATGATGGGGCAGGCCATCGGGTCGGGCCAACTCGGGATTTATACTGTCACATTTAAGAACATAAGCAGACAGAGCCCCTGAAGGAAATAATTTAACTCTGCTTTGCTCCAGATTCAGGTCAGCCCTGAACACCAGACAGACGCCATACAAGTTTTGTGCCGAAGTGAACCTAATGCCACTTTGTGCCGATGCTAACTTCTGTAATAAATTCACCTTCGATTCCTCACCCGCTCCCGAATGCATAGTTATATAAGTCGCACTCAACCTCGCACTTAAAACAGATCCAAGAAAAATTATTTTGGGAGATGGGGTAATCCCAGCCTCCTCATCACCTCAACCAGCCTATTATCACAGCAATTAGGGTCAGTGTCCCAGACACAAGCAAATCTTCAACTATCCTTTCAGGACCAGTACCAGCACCTAGAATTGGGAAGCTCTCAACAGTTCCGAACAGGAGCTCACACCAATACAAATATTCTTCCCGCAGGGAGCAGACAAATTTGGCTTTTAAAAAATATGATTTAACTTAAGGGAAGAAATGTGCCAAGGAGTATTTTCACAAATCTTCAAACCTCCCCAAGAGACACTGTCCTTTAACAGTTATTCATATTTTGCCAATGAACTATGAACATTTCCACTACCTAAGCAAGTTTGCTTTACTGTTAAGTGCTGTTTCTGGTGAGGGCAACCAAAAGTTTATCTTCTCAGATTAACTTATTCATATATGTTTCAACTTCACTCCTGACCACAACCCTGTCTATGGGCCCAAGTTTCCACACGCTAAAAAACGGGCGCCCAAAAAAACCCTCCGTATTCTCCACCTCCCTGCAGGTCCTCTGCGCGGCGCAGCAGGAGCTGTAGGGGGCGGAGCTAGGACCCTGCGCCGAAAATAGTGCCGGGAGCTCTCCACATGCGCACTACAGTGGGCACGCAAGTGCAGTAGCTCCAGGCGCCCGAAACTGTGTGGGAGGGGCCCGAAGCACGCAGCCCCTAGCCCTGGCCGAATGGCCTCACTGGGGCTGCGTGAATAAGGCTCCTCCCACGGCCAGCTCCTGCTTCCTGCCGACTCCCGCTCCTGCTTCCCCCCCACCCCCCCGGACCCGACTTGACCCGCCTGTCGCTGCCGCTCCTGCTTCCCCGCCGCTCCTGCTTCCGCCCCCCCGACCGGACCGGACCCGACTCGACCCGCCTGTCGCTCCTGCTTCCCCGCCGCTCCTGCTTCCACCCCCCGACCGGACCGGACTCGACCCGTCTGCATCTGCCGCTGCCGCTCCCACCCGACTCGACCCAACTCTACTCTCGCCCCCGGAATGGGTCCGACCTGACCTCCCCCTCCCCGACCTGACCTTCCTCCCTCCCTCCCTCCCTCCCCAACCCGACGCCACCTACCTCTGGTGCTGGGGACGGGCCCTGCCCGAAATCTCGGGCCCGGCCCGTTCAGCCTTCGGTCCCGACGGCAAACCGCTTCCTAAAGGCCTGCCTGAAGAACTTTCACACAGGTAGGAACATGGTTTATTTAATCTTTTCTTTGCTTATAAATGTTTATTCAGGTTAGATTTATTTGTATAATATTTGTACAAGTATAACTAAGAATTTATTGTAGAATTTAATGACTTCCCTTCACCGCCCCCCCTCCCCCCCTCGTTCCCTACACCTAATTTGTAACCTACACCTGATTTTTTAATGTGTAGAACAGGTTTTTTCAGTTCTACAAAAATCTTCACTTGCTCCATTCTAAGTTAGTTTGGAGTACGGGTTCACTGCGGAAATTTTGAAATCAGGCGTCAGTGGCCGGACAGGCCCCCTTTTGAAGAAAAAATTCTGTTCCAATGTAGAACTGTTCTACCTGACTAGAACTGCAGAAAAAAAAATGTGGAGAATTGCGATTTCTAAGATAGTCCGTTCTCCACCAGTTGCTCCTAAAAATCAGGCGCAAATCATGTGGAAACTTGGGCCCTATATTTCCATCAGGAGAGAGGTAAATTGTAAGATACTGACTGGCCTGCAGTCAAAAAATATCTTGTTCAAAGACTACATCAGGAAGGTCACCAAAATGTGGTGGAACATTCAATAAAAAGTATGGCCAATATGATAACATATCTCACTATCAAGAAGAATGCCACATCACTGACTGTTGGGTTGGGTACCATTTAACCTCCACAGAAAAGAATGACCATGCCAGTTCAACAAAACAAATATATTTTAACACAATCATGTCCCTAAATATATTACATATATAAATAGTACAGCCAACTGAAAACTGATAAGGATATTTACAAGCAGACCCAATATTAACACTCCAGTATTAGTTATTCAGCATATTTAATATATCGGTACTAATATACTGTACAAGAAAATTCACATGCTAATATGCTTTAGTACTGTGCTAATATACTTGTGATACTTGAATTCATCTCACTAACACCATCAATAATGACAGAGCTATAACAACGAGTACTTTACTCTGGTGCTATGCAGCTAAAGATGTTCTCCAAGTACAACCCAAATTTTGAAGGAAAATCTCTGCCACTGTAAAAATTAAATGTAGATAGAAATATACCAGATCAAAAAAAAACTATTTTGGCCCATAGGCCAGCCTCGAGCATTGAAAGACAAAATAAAAGGTTTACTGCCTAGACCCCTCATTCGATTTTTTGCCAAACGCCTGTCGAACTTCCCTCTAAAACATTAACCCACCCACCCCACCAAGGAGTCTGTCATGTATTAAACCAGCATTGTAACCCATGTATAAACTGACCTAAGTTGTACACTAGTGAGAACACTGACCACTAGGTGGGAGACACTCCTAACCTGGACCTTCAGGTATAAAAGGGGAAGCTCCACCCACCTTCATCACTTGAGTGCTAAGGAATAAAGGACAGGTCACAGACTGACCTTCTCTCAAGCATGGGCCTCGTGTGCATTTATACTGTATAGTAAGGATGTATCAATGGCGACAAGAAACTGGGATTTAAACCACACGAGCATGGCCACGAGCAGAACAGACGAGAGGTACTGTGTTAAGGAATGGTTGGGACAGAGATTCATCATTGTTAAAGCAGCACACAGTTCTCCAGGCAGACAAGGGCAGTCGGGCATGCCCCAACATGTAGTCGAACCCAGAGGGGGAGTTTGACAGACAATGGCAAGCTGAACAGCGATTCACGCCATTGCAGGGGACAATGCGGCCAGTAATGGGGCCATCAACACCTGTTAATGGTGCACTCAAGGACAATAACAGGGGCAATCAGGGACGATAGACTGGCAAGGGACCTTTTGTTTCAAACCGCAACTCATGCTGGAGGCGTGGAGGCACACACAGCCGGAGTTTGCAGAGATGAGCAAAATACCTGCAGAAATTGCAGAAATGGACACTGGGGGAAATCGCTGGAAGCTGAAGTTCAGCGAGTTCATGTGGAGCACGTATACAGTTCATACACCAGGACGCCACCGATAATGGTGAAAGTGCTCCTCAATGGCATCCCAGTATCAATGGAGCTAGACACGGGTGCCAGCCAGTCCCTGATGGGTATCAAACAGTTCACAAAGTTGTGGGCATCCAAGGCCAGGAGGCCAAAATTATCGCCGTTTGACGCACAGCTACGGACTTACACAAAGCAGATCATTCCGGTGCTAGGCAGCGCCATGGTAGTCGTGACCCACAAAGATTCGGAGAACAGGTTGCCACTCTGGGTTGTCCCAGGGGACGGTCCCGCACTACTGGGGAGGAGTTGGCTTGCTGTCATGAACTGGAAATGGAGCGATGTCAATGCAATTTCCTCTGTGGAGCGAGTATCATGCTCACAGATCCTGGACAAATTTGACTCATTATTTCAAACCAGCATTGGCACTTTCATGGGGGCCAAGGTAGTGATTCACATAAACCCGGACGCCAGGCCAGTACACCACAAGGCCAGAGCGGTGCCGTACGTGATGCGGGAAAAGATAGAAGGCCAATTGGACCGCCTGCTGAGGGAAGGCATCATCTCGCCAGTCGAATTCAGTGACTGGGCGAGCCCGATTGTGCTCAGGGCAGATGGGTCGGTCAGGATATGTGGCGATTACAAGGCCACCATCAATTGGGTGTCACTCCAAGACCAGTACCCGCTACCGAGAGCGGAGGACCTCTTTGCGACGCTATCCGGTGGCAAACTTTTTTCAAAATTGGACCTGACCTCAGCTTACATGACCCAGGAGCTGGCGAGTGAGTCGAAGAAGCTGACCACCATCACGACACACAAGGGGTTGTTTGAGTACAACAGATGTCCGTTCAGGATTCGCTCGGCCGCCGCGATCTTCCAACGAAATATGGAAAGCCTCCTCAAGTCGATTCCAGGGATGGTGGTTTTTCAGGACGACATCCTCATTACGGGTTACAATACTGAAGAACACCTCCACAACCTGGAGGAGGTGCTACGCAGACTGGACCGGGTAGGGCTGGGACTGAAAAAGGCGAAGTGCGTCTTCCTAGCTCCAGAGGTAGAATTCCTGGGGATGAGGGTAGCAGCAGACGGGATCAGCCCTACTGCGTCCAAGACGGAAGCGATCCAGAGAGCACCCAGACCCCGTAACACGACGGAGCTGCGCTCGTTCCTGGGGCTCCTGAACTATTTTGGTAACTTTCTTCCCAAATTGAGCATGCTACTAGAGCCGCTATACGTGCTTCTACGCAAAGGTCGCGAATGGGTCTGGGGGGACAGCCAGGAAAGGGCTTTTAATAGAGCACGCAATTTGTTATGTTCCAACAATCTGTTAACGCTATATGACCCATGTAAGAAACTTGTGTTAACATGCGATGCGTCGTCCTATGGTGTCGGGTGTGTGTTGCAGCATGTCAATGTCAAGGGTCAGTTACAGCTGGTAGCTTATGCCTCCAGAAGTCTGTCCCAGGCAGAAAGGGGCTACGGGATGGTAGAAAAGGAGGCGCTCACATGTGTATATGCGGTAAAGAAAATGCACCAGTACCTGTTTGGCAGGAAATTTGAGCTGGAGACAGATCACAAACCCCTAACGTCCCTTTTGGCCGACAACAAGACCATAAATGCAAATGCATCGGCCCGCATACAGAGGTGGGCACTCACGTTAGCCACCTATGACTACACAATTAGGCACAGACCGGGCACCGAAAACTGCGCCAATGCACTCAGCAGGCTCCCACTAGCCACCACTGAGGGGGCTACCGAGCATGCTGCTGAGATGGTCATGGCTGTTGAAGCTTTCGGAAGCGAAGGTTCACCCGTGACAGCCCGTCAGATTAAAGTCTGGACAAATAGAGATCCGCTATTGTCTCTAGTCAAGAAATGTGTCCTGAATGAGGACTGGGCAGCCACGTACAGGGCATGCCCTGAGAAATTTAAACCATTTCACAGGCGCAAGGATGAACTCTCGATTCAGGCCGATTGCCTACTGTGGGGAAACCGCGTAGTCATGCCCCAGGTGGGCAGAGAGGTTTTCATCAGAGAACTCCACAATGGGCACCCGGGCATTGTCACAATGAAGGCAATTGCCAGGTCACACGTTTGGTGGCCAGGGATAGACGCAGATCTGGAACTTTGTGTTCGCAGGTGCAACACGTGTGCCCAGCTGGGCAATGCGCCCAGGGAAGCCCCCCTTAGCCCATTGGCCATGGCCTGCCAAGCCTTGGTCACGCATCCATGTGGACTATGCAGGTCCTTTCATGGGGAAAATATTTTTGGTTGTAGTAGACGCCTACTCCAAATGGATCGAGTGTGACATTTTAAATTCAAGCACATCCTCTGCCACGGTAGAAAGTCTACGGGCAAAGTTTGCCGCCCACGGTCTACCGGACATCTTGGTCAGCGGCAATGGCCCGTGCTTCACAAGCATTGAATTCCAGGACTTCATGGCAGGCAATGGAATTAACCATGTCAGAACAGCACCGTTCAAGCCGGCCTCAAACGGCCAGGCAGAACGAGCAGTGCAGATAATCAAACAGGGGATGCTCAGAATCCAAGGGGGTTCCCTAGAAACCCACTTATCACGCCTCCTGTTGGCCTATAGATCCCGACCACACTCGCTCACAGGAGTTCCACCCGCAGAGCTACTAATGAAAAGGATGCTCAAAACCCGGTTATCCCTTATACACTCCACCATGAAAGAAATTGTCGAGAGCAGGCGCCAGTCACAATATGACTACCATGACAGGAATGCGAGGGCGCGATGTATTGATGTAAATGATCCTGTTTTTGTCCTCAACTACGCTGCAGGGCCCAAATGGCTCGCTGGCACTGTGGTTGTCAAAGAGGGAAATAGGATTCTGGTAGTTAAACTTACCAATGGACAAATCTGCCACAAACATGTGGATCAAACAAAAAGGAGGTTCAGCAACCCCATAGAAGAAGCAGAGGAAGAACACGATATAGAGTTCACTCCACCACAGGTGACCGAACACCGGAACCAAAGGGAGGAGAGCCCAGTCACTGTGGGCAGTCCGGACCGGCCTGAGGCACCGCAAACAGCAGACACTCAGGCCAGCGCCCAACAACCGGAGCCCCAACTCAGGCGCTCTACAAGGGAGCGTAAACCACCAGAGAGACTCAACCTGTGATCCCAATAAGACTTTGGGGGGGGAGGTGATGTCATGTATTCAACCAGCATTGTAACCCATGTATAAACTGACCTAAGTTGTACACCGTGAGAACACTGACCACTTGGTGGGAGACACTCCTAACCTGGACCTTCAGGTATAAAAGGGGAAGCTCCATCCACCTTCATCACTTGTGTGCTAAGGAATAAAGGACAGGTCACAGACTGACCTTCTCTCAAGCATGGGCCTCGTGTGCATTTATACTGTATAGTAAGGATGTATCAATGTATCAGAGTCAATTCCAAATATTTACCACCCCATGGGTGAAATAGTTACATCTGTTATGTCCATTCCCCTCTACCCTTCTAAGCATAATGTCCTTTCTGCAAAATGGCTATTAGAACACCACACACTACTGCTGGAAGGCTTTTGTCTTTATATAGTTTATGTGGACATAAAAGTATAAAACTTCACCTGTCTACCAGGGCACTTTACTGAGACATTAATGACAGTACTGCAGTGCTGGACCTGATGGCCTGCAACCTAAAAAGTGGCTGCAGAGATAGTGGATGCATTGGTTGTAATCTACCAAAATTCCCTGGATTCTGGAGAAGTCCCAGCAGATTGGAAAACCCTATTTCAGAAAGGAGGGAGACAGAAAACAGAAAACTATAGACCAGTTAACCTAACATCCACCATCATTAAGGAAATAGTAGCAGGCTATTTAGAAAATCATAATGCAGTCAAGCAGAGTCAGCATGGTTTTATGAAAGGGAAATCATGTTTGACAAATTTGCTGGGGTTCTTTGAGGATGTAACGAGCAGGGTGGATAAAGGGGAACCAGTAGATGTGGTGTATTTGAATTTCCAGAAAGCATTCAATAAGGTGCCACATAAAAGATTACTGCACCACAAGATAAGAGCTCACGGGGTTGGGGTAATATATTAGCGTGGATAAAGGATTGGCTAACAGAAAACAGAGTCGGGATAAATGGTTCATTTCCAGATTGGCAAACTGTAACTAGAGGGGTGCCACAGAGGTCAGTGCTGGGGCCTCAACTATTTACAATCTATATTAATGACTTGGATGAAAGAACAAAGTGTAATGTAGCCAATTTGCTGATGATACAAAGATAGATGGGAAAGCAAGTTGTGAGGCAGACACAAAGAATCTGCAAAGGGATATAGATAGGCTAAGTGAGTAGGCAAAAATTTCACAGATGGAGTATAATGTGGGAAAATATGAGGTTATTCACTTTGCTGGGAAAAATAAAAAAGCAAATTATTATTTAAATGGGGAGAGATTACAAAATGCTGCGGTACTGAGGGATCTGGGGGTCCTTGTACATGAAATACAAAAAATTAGCAAGCAGGTACAGCAAGTAATTAGGAAGGCAAATGAAATGTTGGCCTTTATTGCAAGAGGGATGGCGTATAAAAGTAGGGAAGTCCTGCTACAACTGTACAAGGCATTGGTAAGACCACACCTGGAGTATTGTGTACAATTTTGGTCTCATTTAAGGAGGGATATACTTGCATTTGAGGCAGTTCAGAGACAATTCATGAGGTTGATTCCTGAGATGAAGGAGTTGTCATATGACGAAAGGTTGAGCAGGTTGGGCTGAATTCATTGGCGTTTAGAAGAGAGGTGATCTTATTGAAACATGAGATTTTGAGGGGGCTTGATAGGGTAGATGCAGAGAGGGTGTTTCCCCTCGTGGGGGAATCCAGAACGAGGGGGCATAGTTTCAAAATAAGGGGTCGCCCATTTACAACAGAAATGAGAAGGAATTTCTTCTCCGATGGTTGTGAATCTTTGGAATTCTCTGCCCAAGAGCTGTGGAGGCTGGGTCACTGAATGTATTTAAGGTTGAAGTAAACAAATTTTTGAACGATAAGGGAGTCAAGGGTTATGGGGAGCGGGCGGGGAAATGGAGTTGAGGCCAGGATCAGATCAGCCATGATCTTATTGAATGGCGGAGCAGGCTCGAGGGGCCAAATGGCCTACTCCTGCTTCTTATGTTATGTTCTTATGTAATCTACATTTGTAGCTCAAGTTATTCGGTTGAGTCCTTAAATATAAATAATTTATGCCAACATCCAGGGGCTATAAGATATCTGTATATGAAAAGTTTCCTCTGACAAATGTAATAGTCCTAGATAAAACAATACAGTTCTTTAGACATGAGAATCTGTTCCACAAAACTAAAACTCAACACGGAGCAGTTTTACCCAGAAGATCCATAACCATGAGCTGTATGAACACCTGAAATGTTACATTGGTGCTGTATGGATTCTCTGAGTTTGAGTTCCATACAGGGGTCAATGGATCTTGACCTGTGTCCTGAACAGTAATGATCCTTATCTCAAGCAACTAAATTCACAATTTTTCTACATTCACCACCAGTTTGTTACTAGAGGTTGGCATATATGGTTCCTGAAAAGCTCAATTAGAAATTCTATACAAATAAAGAGTGACATTGCATCAATAAAATCCTCTTTTTAAAAAAAAATCTAAGAACAAACTCTCCAACAAGGCAAGTGCAATAATGACTGATAAGAACATACGAAACAGGAGAGGATTAGGCCATAAGGCCCCTCGAGCCTGCTCCGCCATTCAATAAGATCATGGCTGATCTGATCATGGACTCAGCTCCACTTTCCCGCCCGCTCCCCAGAACACCTTATCGCTCAAGAAACTATTTATGTCTTAAACTTATTCAATGTCCCAGCTTCCACAGCTCTCCGAGGTAGCAAATTCCAGATTTACAACCCTCTGAGAAGAAATTCCACCACATTTGTTTTAAATGGGTGACCCCTTATTCTAAGATCATGCCCTCTAGTTCTAGTTGCCCCCATCAGTGAAAACATTCTTCCTGCATCGAACCTGTCCAGTCCCGTCAGAATTTTATATGTTTCTATGAGATCACCTCTCATCCTTCTAAACTCCAATGAATACAGGCCCTGTCGATCCAGTCTCTCCTCATATGTCAGTCCTGCCATCCCGGGAATCAGTCTGGTGAACCTACGCTGCACTCCCTCAATAGCAAGAATGTCCTTCCTCAGATTAGGAGACCAAAACTGAACACAATATTCCAAGTGAGGCCTCACCAATGCAACTGCAGTAAGACCTCCCTGCTCATATACTCAAATCCCCTAGCTATGAAGGCCAACATACCATTTGCCTTCCGCCTGCTGTACCTACATACCAACTTTCAATGACTGATGTACCATGACACCCGGGTCTCGTTGCACCTCCCCTTTTCTTAATCTGCCGCCATTCAGATAATATTATGCCTTCGTGTTTTTGCCCCCAAAATGGATAACCTCACATTTATCCACATAATACTGCACCTGCCATGCATTTGCCCACTCACCTAACCTGTCCAAGTCACCCTGCAGCCTCTTAGCGTCCCCCTCACAGCTCATCCCGCCACCCAGCTTAGTGACATCTGCAAACTTGGGAGATATTACACTCCATTCCTTCATCTAAATCATTAATGTATATTATAAATAGTTGGGGTCCCAGCACTGAGCCCTGCGGCACCCCACTAGTCACTGCCCGCCATTCTGAAAAGGACCCATTTATCCCGACTCTCTGTTTCCTGTCTGCCAACCAGTTCTCTATCCACGTCAGTACATTACCCTCAATACCATGTACTTTAATTTTGTATACCAATCTCTTGTGTGGGACTTTGTCAAAAGCCTTTTGAAAGTCCAAATACATCACATCCACTGGTTCTCCCTTGTCCACTCTACTAGTTACATCCTCAAAAAATGCCAGAAGATTTGTCAAGCATGATTTCCCTTTCATAAATCCATGCTGACTTGGACCGATCCTGTCACTGCTTTCCAAATGCGCTGCTATTTCATCATTAATAATTGATTCCAACATTTTCCCCACTACTGATGTCAGGCTAACCGGTCTATAATTACCCAGTTTCTCTCTCCCTCCTTTTTTAAAAAGTGGTGTTACATTAGCTACCCTCCAGTCCATTGGAACTGATCCAGAGTCGATAGACTGTTGGAAAATGATCACCAATGCATCCACTATTTCTAGGGCCACTTCCTTAAGTACTCTGGGATGCAGACTATCAGGCTCCGGGGATTTATCGGCCTTCAATCCCATCAATTTCCCAAACACAATTTCCCGCCTAATAAGGATTTCCTTCAGTTCCTCCTTCTCACTAGACCCTCGGTCCCCTAGTATTTCCGGAAGGTTATTTGTGTTTTCCTTCGTGAAGACAGAACCAAAGTATTTGTTCAACTGGTCTGCCATTTCTTTGTTCCCCATTATAAATTCACCTGAATCTGACCGCAAGGGATCGACGTTTGTCTTCACTAATCTTTTTCTCTTCACATATCTATAGAAGCTTTTGCAGTCAGTTTTTATGTTCCGGCAAGCTTCCTCTCATACTTTATTTTCCCTCTCCTAATTAAACCCTTTGTCCTCCTCTGCTGAATTATACATTTCTCCCAGTTCTCAGGTTTGCTACTTTTTCTGGCCAATTTATATGCCTCTTCCTTGGATTTAACACTATCCTTAATTTCCCTTGTTAGCCACGGTTGAGCCACCTTCCCCGTTTTATTTTTATTTCAGACAGGGATGTACAATTGTTGAAGTTCATCCATGTGATCTTTAAATGTTTGCCATTGCCAGGGAATCCTCCTCCACCGCATTGCTGCCAGTTTGGTTAGCCCAATCTATATGTAGATTAAAGTCGCCGATGATAACTGCTGTGCCTTTATTGCACGCATCCCTAATTTCTTGTTTGATGGGTGTCCCCAACCTCACTACTACTGTTTGGTGGTCTGTACACAACTCCCACTAGCGTTTTCTGCCCTTTGGTATTTCGCAGCTCCACCCATACAGATTCTACATCATCCAAGCAAATGTCCTTCCTTACTATTGCGTTAATTTCCTCTTTAACCAGCAATGCTACCCCACTTTCTTTTCATTGCTGTCTATCCTTCCTGAAGGTTGAATACCCCTGGATGTTGAGTTCCCAGCCTTGGTCACCCTGGAGCCAGGTCGCCGTGATGCCAATTATATCATATTCATTAATTGCTGCCTGTGCAGTTAATTTGTCCACCTTATTACGAGTACTCTTCACATTGAGGCACAGAGCCTTCAGGCTTATCTTTTTAACACACTTTGCCCCTTTAGAATTTTGCTATAATGTGGCCCTTTTTGATTTTTGCCTTGGGTTTCTCTGACCTCCATCTTTACTTCCAATTTATAATATTGTTAGCTTCCAATTTAATATAAAAGTTTAATATAAACAAAAACTTTAGACTGGCATATACACAACCTTAAAAATCACACCCACAAGTTTTACTTCAGAAGCAAACCTTTCTCCACACCAGTGAATAAATTGGTCATCAAAAGCTAACAAATGTGTGACTTACCACATTTTGTTACGTAAAACAAGACACAAGCTGAGTTCAATGTATTGCACAAGTTATTCTTATATCTAATCAGCTATTCAGATATTTATGAACTGTTGAAGACTTAATGCTAGGGTTCACAATGGTAGCTAAACTCCTCAATTCAAGTATAGCCCAGCAAATTATCTCCATGCATACATCGAATATTAAACTAATGCAAATACAAGGACTGAATGGTACATCTCTGATCATTAAGGTACTTAAAGAAAAATTGTTTACTTCTGAAAACAGTAGTAACTATGGTATATGAGAATGTTAAGTCAACAGAAAATAAGGATAATTTACTATACTGTTCAAAAGATTGTTCCAATATTCAAGGATCACGCATCCACTGAAAATTACTTGCAGTTTTCGTGAAAAAGTTTAAAACTTGTTATATCAAAAGAATAGTACATGCCTGTTTGTATAATACACAAGTTATTCTTATAGCTTTGGCGTTGGACAACTCAGCAATGCAGCACTTGCACCTGTGAGGAAAAAATGAAATATATTACACAAAAATAAATCATAACTCTTACAATCTGATTTTTAACCAAGACAATCACAATCCACAACAATGTACAAGTGGAGACGTGGGACCTTCCCAAAACTACTGAGTTCCCAAACTTTGCCACATCTGATTGAAAGCTCAAGCATGGGAGGCAAACTGGAGAAATGGGGGAACATTTAACAGCTACGGTTAAATTTTTATTTCAAAAGTTAGTTAATTTGGCTACTGTTAACCAATCTGAAACACTTTATTCAATAAAGCCTATCAGAACATTAAATCCTTATGCGCAATACAAGGAAATATGTTTTTCCAGAAAACCTTTGAGTTCACAAAATATACACTTACTAAAAGTTAAGGTGACACTACTGCGGAGGTTAAAATGCATCAGCATGGCTGACACAGTAACAGAAACATTTAACACCTAAAATATGAATTATTTCACCCAACCCTTTCAAAAAATTGCCCATCCCTTTGAATCAGGAAAAGGGCAATGTAAGACAGCACGCATTACCATTTCTCTACAAACATATCCTGCGGTGAAGCCTCAGTTAGATCCAAGAGGACTGTGTAACGTGTTTTTAAATGCTTAGGTTAAAACATATACTTTACAAAAGTAGAAAAGGCGCTCCCGGAGCTGTGTGAATGATTAACAAAAAGCGGGTGTGTGTGGAGCAGTGCAGTAGGCCGGAGGGTGAGGGGGATGCGGACAGTAACGGTGCTTCTCTCATTCCCCGGGCCGGCAATACACATTTACAAAGCCCGCTCCCCAGCAGCGGCTTGGGCAGCGGCCGGGGCCTGGGGCACGCGACAGCTGCAGGGTGATCCCCGGCCCGGGCCTGGCCTGGCCTGGCCTGGCCTGCCCTGCCCTGCCCTCCCCTCCCCGCCGGCTCCGCGTGTACCCTGGCTCCGGGACCTGGGCCTAGGCCCCGGCCCCGGCCCGGCCCGGCCCGGCCCCTCCGCTCGGACAAAGCCGCATCCCGCGCACGGCGGGCAGGGAAGGGAGGCCCAGGCCCTCCCGGTCCCCATCGCCCGCCCGCCTCCGAGTGCCCACCTTGCCGCCGCCGCCGCGCAGGCTGTGTCTCCCCGAGCACAACGCCGCCTGGTCCGCCATTTTCCCCCTCACGGGTTAATCCAGCGCAGAGCGAGGACAGGCATCGATGGCCGGGGGGCGGGCCCGGGCCCGGGGGGCGGAGCCAGGGGGCGGGGCCGGGCGGGCCAGGTGTGCGGCTGCTCACGTGACGCTGCTACAGCCACTGCACAAAGTAGGTCAGAGCCCCAAAGGTGTGTCTCTGGGGCTCTGGATTCCTGGCGCAGGTAAATGTGCTCCAGCGCACAGCTGGGGAGTGCCAATTGGCTGCCGTTTCCCACATTACAACAGTGACTACACTCCAAAAGTACTTCATTGCCTGTGAAGCGCTTTGAGACATCCGGTGGTCGTGAAAGGCGCTCTCAATGCAAGCCTCTGCTTCGAAATAGTGTCATGGGATCTTTTACGACCACCTGAGAGGGCAGACGGGGCCTCGGTTTAACGTCTCATCCGAAAGACGGTACCTCCGACAATGCAACTCTCTCTCAGCACTGCCCTAGAGCGTCAGCCAAATTTTTGTGCTCAAGTCTCTGGAGTGGGACTTGATCTCATAACCTTCTGACTCAGAGACGAGAGTGCTATTAACTCCTTCTTAGGCAGTCCCTCGTCTCGAGGATGACTTGCTTCCACACCAAAAAGGGATGAGTTCATAGGTGTTTCGATGAAGGACCTGATATTCCAGGTCGCGAGCTACATGTTGAAGAGTGGAAGATGTCTGTGCGTGAATTTTTTTAACGTGAGGTGACCATTGCACACCAGCCACCACACGGGCTTGACAGAGCTAGGTCTTGGTCCAGTGGCAAGGATTAACCAGGATGACTGGAGACCAGCTCTGCTGCACGGACCTAGTGCACACACATATCGCAGTGTGGGCTGGCCCATGCTGCCCCTGGGCTCTCGCCTCTTCTCGCCCCGAACTCACGCCTCTCCTGGGCCCCGATCACGTGGCTCCTGGACCCCGATCTCTCTCCGCTCCTCTGCCCCAGTCATTCGCCGCACCTCCACCACGATCATTGGCCCGCACCTCTGTTGTACCTGGGCTCCGCTGAAGTTCCTGCCCATACTCCAATCGCCATCCTTGAAGCTACCAACTGAGCAACAGCTGGCACTAAAGTCATACCCATGGCAAAGCAATTTGAAAGTAGCCACTTTAGTGTCAGCCGTGACCCAGTGGATAGCACACTTGCCTGTGAGTCGGAAGGTTGTGGGTTCAAGTCACACTCCAGAGACTCGAGCACAAAAATCCAGTGCAGTACTGAGGGAGTACTGCACTGTCAGAGGTGTCATCTTTTGGATGAGACGTTAAACCGAGGCCCCGTCTGCTCCTTTAGGTGGACATAAAAGATCCCACGGCACTATTTTGAAGAAGAGCAGGGGAGTTATCCCCGGTGTGCTGGCCAATATTTATCTCTCAATCAACATCACTAAAACAGATTATCTGGTCATTATCACATTGCTGTTTGTGGGAGCTTGTTGTGTGCAAATTGACTGCCACATTTCCTACATTACAGTGATTACACTCCAAAAAGTACTTCATTGGCTGTAAAGTGCTTTGGGACTGCCGATGGTCGTGAAAGGCACTATATAAATGCAATTTTTTTTCACAGGGTGAATTCACCTTCTTTAGCCAAGAGGATGGGTTGGAGTTATGCTCCAAAAGCTGCCAATGTTACTCAATAACCAAAGTTGAAATGCTGTGTGAGGGAATTCCAGGAAATGTTTCTTTGGTCTTCCTCCCCACTGTGGAAAAAAGTTTGTGAACTTTCATTTAGCGACTCCATATGATAGCATCGTTCAGAAACACACCATGTGTACATTTGTGGGGGCAAATCCATGCCCTAGCATTCCAGTTCAGATTATCCTCTGAAGTTTCTGTTTATTGACCGAAGATATTTATACCTCTCAGTGAGGACTAGGATGGGTTGCAGAACTCAATCCAAACTGGGCTGATTATCCCGTAAGGAAATACAGGACAGTTTGCCGAGCTCCATGCAACAATTTAGGTCATTGACTATTCTGCCCTAACTTAACCACAGTGGCTACAATAAGCTATCTACACATGTCGGAACAACCATTTTTATTAATTCCTTAGAGCTGCTATGTCCCTTTCCGAGTCCCTCATTAGGATTATCCAAGTGGGTTCTGTGCAGTTCCATGGACCCAGTTGGGTGTATTTTGACAGCTAAGATTGTTTTAACAGCTCCCTGAGACAAATCTGAGATTTTTTAGTGAATCCATTCAATGTGCTAAGTCAGATCCTAGCCTAGAACCAATCAAAAAGTTCAGTTTGAACATTCAGAAGTTTTCGACTATGTAAGAGATGGGTCAGTTGGTAAGTGTGCTGTCAAAATATACAACAGTCATTACCTATCCTGACTGAGGGTAACTCTTGCTGGAAAGATCAGCTATGTGGATGTTGTTATATATGTAAACCTGTAAATACCTTGTTTAACCACCAGAGGACTCATTGCCTGGAGTCCCAAGGGATCCCATAATCCCTTGGGAGCACCTGTATATAAGGAGACCTCACAGGCTGGAGAGGCGCTCTGGAGACCCATAATAAAGAACTACAGTCACACATTACTTTGAGCTTACAGTATCTGGTCAGATTCTTTATGCAAGACATAACAAATGTCAGGTGACACGCTCAGCTATGATGTCCACTACAGTGAAATATACAGTAATGGGCCCTGCGCAACACCACAGGTGCTGACACTGTTGTGTGTACCTGTACAGGAAGGAGCTGACTTTGCTGATAATGTAAAGTCAGTTAGTTTGAGTATTTTACTGCCACTCCAGGAATATCATCATAGAAACATAGAAACATAGAAAATAGGTGCAGGAGTAGGCCATTCGGCCCTTCGAGCCTGTACCACCACTCAATAAGATCATGGCTGATCATTCACCTCACCCTTTCCTGCTTTCTCTCCATACCCCTTGATCCCTTTAGCCGTAAGGGCCATATCTAGCTCCCTCTTGAATATATCCAATGAACTGGCATCAACAACTCTCTGCGGTAGAGAATTCCACAGGTTAACAACTCTCTGAGTGAAGAAGTTTCTCCTCATCTCAGTCCTAAATGGCTTATCCCTTATCCTTAGACTATGTCCCCTCATTCTGGACTTCCCCAACATCGGGAACATTCTTCCTGCATCTAGCCTGTCCCGTTCCGTCAGAATTTTATATGTTTCTATGAGATCCCCTCTCATCCTTCTAAACTCCAGTGAATACATGCCCAGTCGATCCAGTCTCTCCTCATATGTCAGTTCTGCCATCCCGGGAATCAGTCTGGTGAACCTTCGCTGCACTCCCTCAATAGCAAGAACGTCCTTTCTCAGATTAGGAGACCAAAACTGAACACAATATTCCAGGTGAAGCCTCACTAAGGCCCTATACAACTGCAGTAAGACCTCAAATTCCCTAGCTATGAAGGCCAACATGATGTGTTGGGGACACTAGTGGCTGGGGAGGAGCGGGGGGAGCGGGGGGCAGAGCGGAGCGGCAACAGCTGGAATTTCAAGTACCAGTAGTCAGGCAAGGGCTGCTGGCTACCTGTTCTGCATCAGCAGGGTTCTTTGATATGAAGGGAATGAGTACAAGAGAGAGATGGCAAGTGGGCACAGGAAGTTGTGACACAAGTGGGAGGTCACCAGACAAAAACTGTTAAAAAATTTGGGCCTTGCCCTCAACATCCTTTCCAAAGAAGAACTGTGTGGCTGGCTCAGGTACTCCAGTGACATTTTGAGGAGACCCACACTTTACATTTTTGCAGGGTCTTGCATAGAGTTTACACACAGACTGCCAGCGCCATTCCTACCCTCCGACCACATTGAGGCACACAAATTGCCTCAGCCTTATTGCAGGCCTCAAGCCTCCATGCCCGGTAATTTAAGCAGCAGGAACCCTTCTGCACACACACCATCCGCCATTGCGTTATCTGCCCTTCTAGATTCACATATGAAGAATAGGCACATGGAACAGTACTCAAAGTCAGTGAAATTGTATTCCAGTACCAGTCAATATTTTCAGAAAAGTAGGGGAGAAAATTGGTGGGCGCAAAGAACAAAAATAACTTAAGTGTGGGAAAGCATCTTGCACACTGAAGCCATTTGTTACAATAGAACATCTATCATTCCCACTGTCAATGACTCTTGCGGTGAATGCAAATAGCTACAAATAAACTTTCAATTTCTCTCTGGACCCATCATCATAGGCAGTCCCTCGGAAACGAGGAAGACTTGCTTCCACTCTTAGCATGAGTTCTTAGGTGGCTGAACAGTCCAATACGAGAACCACAGTCCCTGTCACAGGTGGGACAGACAGTGTTTGAGGGAAAGGGTGGGTAGGGTGTCTGGTTTGCCGCACGCTCCGTCCGCTGCCTGCGCTTGATTTTGTCATGTATTCAACCAGCATTGTAACCCATGTATAAACTGACCTAAGTTGTACACCGTGAGAACACTGACCACTAGGTGGTGAACTTGTGGGAGACACTCCTAACCTAGACCTTCAGGTATAAAAGGGGAAGCTCCACCCACCTTCATCATTTGAGTGCTAAGGAATAAAGGACAGGTCTCAGACTGACCTTCTCTCAAGCATGGGCCTCTTGTGCATTTATACTGTATAGTAAGGACATATCAATGGCGACAAGAAACTGGGATTTAAACCACGTGAGCATGGCCACGAGCAGAACAGACGAGAGGTACTGTGTTAAGGAATGGTTGGGACAGAGATTCATCATTGTTAAAGCAGCACATAGTTCTCCAGGCAGACAAGTGCAGTCGGGCATGCCCCAACATGTAGTCGAACCCAGAGGGAGAGTTCGACAGAGACAATGGCAAGCTGAACGGCGATTCACGCCATTGCAAGGGACAATGCGGCCAGTAATGGGGCCATCAACACCTGTTAATGGCGCACTCAAGGCAATAACAGGGGCAGTCAGGGATGATCGACTGGCAAGGGACCTTTTGTTTCAAACCACAGCTCATGCTGGAGGCGTGGAGGCACACACTCAGCCGGAGTTTGCAGAGGTGAGCAAAATACCTGCAGAAATTGTAGAAATGAACGCTGGGGAAATCGCTGGAAGCTGAAGTTCAGCGAGTTCATGTGGAGCACGTATACAGTTCATACACCAGGACACCACCGATAATGATGAAAGTGCTCCTCAGTGGCATCCCAGTATCAATGGAGTTAGACACAGGGGCCAGCCAGTCCCTGATGGGTATCAAACAGTTCAAAAAGTTGTGGGCGTCCAAGGCCAGGAGGCCAAAATTATCGCCGATTGACGCACAGCTATGGACTTACACAAAGCAGATCATTCCGGTGCTAGGCAGTGCCACGGTAGTCAGGACCCACAAAGATTCAGAGAACAGACTGCCACTCTGATTGTCCCAGGGGCGGTCCCGCACTACTGGGGAGGAGTTGGCTTGCTGTCATGAACTGGAAATGGAGCGATGTCAATGCAATTTCCTTTGTGGAGTGAGTATCATGCTCACAGATCCTGGACAAATGTGACTCATTATTTTAACCCAGCATTGGCACATTCATGGGGGCCAAGGTAGTGATTCACATAAACCCGGACGCCAGGCCAGTACACCACAAGGCCAGAGCGGTGCCGTACGTGATGCGGGAAAAGATAGAAGGCGAATTGGACCGCCTGCTGAGGGAAGGCATCATCTTGCCAGTCGAATTCAGTGACTGGGCGAGCCCGATTGTGCCAGTGCTCAAGGCGGATGGGTCGGTCAGGATATTTGGCGATTACAAGGCCACCATCAATCGGGTGTCACTCCAAGACCAGTACCCGCTACCGAGAGCGGAGGACCTCTTTGCGACGCTATCCGGTGGCAAACTTTTTTCAAAATTGGACCTGACCTCAGCTTACAGGACCCAGGAGTTGGCGAGTGAGTCGAAGAAGCTGACCACCATCACGACACACAAGGGGTTGTTTGAGTACAACAGATGTCCGTTCGGGTTTCGCTCGGCCGCCGCGATCTTCCAACGCAATATGGAAAGCCTCCTCAAGTCGATTCCAGGGACGGTGGTTTTTCAGGACGACATCCTCATCACGGGTTACGATACTGAAGAACACCTCCACAACCTGGAGGAGGTGCTCCGCAGACTGGACCGGGTAGGGCTTAGTAAGGACGTATCAGATTTCTGCATGCTCTCGGTGACAATACTCGAGGAGCTCAGCACCCTCCCGGATGCACTTCCTTCACTTAGGCCGGTCTTTGGCCAGGGACTCCCAGGTGTCAGAGGGGATGTCACACTTTATCAGAGAGGCTTTGAGGGTGTCCTTGTAACATTTCCGCTGCCCACCTTTGGCTCATTTGCCGTGGACGAGTTCCGAGTAGAGCACTTGCTTTGGGTGTCTCGTGTCTGGCATGCGAACCATGTGGCCTGCCCAGCGGAGCTGATCAATTGTGGTCAGTGCTTCAAGGCTGGGGATGTTGGCCTGGACGAAGACGCTAATGTTTGTGCGTCTGTCCTCCCAGGGGATTTGTAGGATCTTGCAGAGACATCATTGGTGGTATTTCTCCAGCGACTTGAGGTGTCTACTGTACATGGTCCACTTCTCTGAGCCATATAAGAGGGCGGCTATTACTACAGCCCTGTAGACCATGAGTTTGGTAGTAGATTTGAGGGCCTGGTCTTTTCCTCAGGCGACCGAAAGCTGCACTGTCACACTGGAGGCGGTGTTGGGTCTCGTCGTCAATGCCTGCTCTTGTTGATATGAGGCTCCCGAGACAAGGGAAATGGTCCACGTTGTCCAGGGCCGCGCCGTGAATCTTGATGTCTTGGGGCAGTGCTGTGCGGCGAGGACAGGCTGGTGGAGGACCTTTGTCTGACAGATGTTTAGCGTTAAGGCCCATGCTTTCGTACGCCTCGGTAAATAAGTCGACGATGTCCTGGAGTTCAGCCTGTGTGTGTGCACAGACGCAGGCGTTGTCCACGTACTGTAGCTCGATGACAGAGGTTGGAGTGGTCTTGGACCTGGCCTGGAGATGGCGAAAGTTGAACAGCTTCCCACTGGTTCTGTGGTTTAGCTCCACTCCAACGGGGAGCTTGTCAACTGTGAGGTGGAGCATGGCAGCGAGGAAGAGTGAGAAGAGGGTTGGGGCGATGACGCAGCCCTGCTTGACCCTGGTCCGGACGTGGATTGGGTCTGTGATGGATCCGTTGGTAAGGATCACGGCCTGCATGTCATTGTGGAGCAGGTGACCCATTCTCTTGCTCCATTCTCTTAGACCCATTGCCCTGCTCTATCTCCTTCGACCCATTGCCCTGTTCTATCCCCTTAGCTTTTTACTTTTTTGTATTTAAATACTAATCCACTTCCTTTTTAAAAGCTATTATGGATTCTACTTCCACCATTGTCTCTGGGGCCTTTTGCGCCCCAACAACTCTGTGTAAACAAAATTATCCTGAACTCTTTGTTCATTTTTTGGTGCTGATGTTAAATTTTGCCCTCTAGTTACTAAGTCACCAACCTGTGGAAATATGCTTCCCCTAATTACCTACTCAAAATGCTTCATAATTATGAACACCTCTAATGTGACCTCCTGAGAGCCTTCTTTGCTGTAATGAAGTAATCCAGGATCTTTTTAAGAAAACAAACCTAACAATCCAGGCCTCTTTTAAAGAGTAAGTTTCACCCTGTGGATCCACTTTAAATGTCAAGCAGTTAAGTAGAAATGTAGTTAACTTTAAGTGTCAGCCATGGTTCACTGGGTCGCACACTCGCCTCGGAGTCACGTGGTTGTGGGTTCCATTCCAGACATTTGAGCATAAAAAATCTAGGCTGCCACTCCAGTGTAGTACTGAGGGAGTGCAGCACTGTCGGAGGGTCAGTGCTGAGGGAATGCTGCACTGTTGGAGGGTCAGTGCTGAGGGAGTGCTGCACTGTCGGAGGGTCAGTGCTGAGGGAGTACTGCACTGTTGGAGGGTCAGTGCTGAGTGTGTGTAGCACTGCCGGAGGAGCACTGCTGAAGTAGTTCTGCACTGTCGGAGGGGCAGTACTGAGGGAATGCAACATTGTCGGAGGTGTGCTGATGAGGGAGTGCTGCACTGTCAGAGGGTCAGTGCTGAGGGAGTGCTGCACTGTCGGAGGGTCAGTGCTGAGGGAGTGCTGCACTGTTGGAAGGTCAGTGCTGAGGGTGTGTAGCACTGTCGGAGGGGCACTGCTGAGGTAGTTCTGCACTGTCGGAGGGGCAGTACTGAGGGAGTGTTGCACTGTCGGAGGTGCTGTCTTTTGGATGAGACCTTGAACCAAGGCTCCCTCTATTCTCTCAGGTGGATGTAAAAGATCCCATGGCACTATTTCGAAGAAGAGCAGGGGAGTTATCCCCGGTGTTCTGGCCAATATTTATCCCTCAATCAACATCACAAAAAAAACCAGATTATCTGGTCATTATTACATTGCTGTTTGTGGGAGCTTGCTGTGCACAGATTGGCTGCCGTGTTTCCCACATCACAACAGTGAGCACATGTCAAAAAGTACTTTATTGGCTGTAAAGCACTTTAGGACTTCCGGTGGTCGTGAAAGGCCCGCTATAAATCCAAGTCTTTCTTTTAATTAATTATTTTTTAATTTGCAATTTTTGTTTAAATTGCGAGTGTTTACAAACTGTGGAAGCAGAGAATCTTATGCTGTTAATTGGGAATCAATATTGTGTAATTATTGGGAAGCTTGCCGAGGCCAGCAGCTATACAAAAACATATGACTGACAAACACAACACAGCAGCACACATACCAAAGTCAGCAATTAGCCAGTGGTCTAATCAGCCCGAAACAGAGGAGTATCACAGCAACAAAGACAGAAAGGCCATTATACCAAATAATATTTCTGTTGTATCTTCTGGTAGCTACATTACAACAGTGACCACATTTCAAAAAGTACTTCATTGGCTGTAAAGCATTTTGGGACATTCTGAGGTCATGAACAGCGCTATATAAATGCAAGTTTTTGTTAGCTTGTCCAAGTAAGCATTATTCATGTGTGAGCTTCCACAATGAGTTTTGGCAAGATTTTTTATCATGTGAGGCATCACATCCCAGCAACGTTCCCGCTAGGCTGCGCGGCTGCAAAATGGTCTGGAGGTCTCAGGCAGGCCGTTCACCGGCTTTTAACCGGGAGAAACCCCGTGTAATGCATTTGCTTCAAGGGTTCTTTGTTTAAGAACTCATAGAAACACATTACTATTAGTTGGTTTATTAACAAAGATTTAACAATCACACTACACATTACCAGTTCATCCACTAGGCTCACAACTGCATACCTCATCATGGATGACCTAGACTCAATTAACTGGGGTTTTATTGAGTCTTTTGAACATCACATGACTGGCTAAGCCACTCACAATGCAACAACTCTACAACTTTCTAGAACAACATTAAATCAAGTGCCCCCTTTTGGCAAGGGCACTAGAACCCATAAATTTCCAAATAATCTTTAACGGAAACTTAAATCATTAGGTTCCTGACCCTGGTCACCTTGCCAGCCACAGCCCTCTTGTCCGCCTGCCACCTAAAACCACAGTCGTGGAGATACGAATTCCTGAGCAGCAGCTCCTCGCATGGCACGGCACCACGGTTGGCTCAGCTGCACGGGGGGGAGGAAGAAGAATGGACGAGCTATAGTGGTAGGGGATTCAATAGTCTGGGGTCTGCGGCCGCAGACGTGACTCCAGGATGGTCTGTTACCTTTCTGGTGCCAGGGTCACAGTTGTCACCAAGCAGCTGCAGGGCATTCTGGGGGGAGAGGGTGAACAGCCAGAGGTTGTGGTCCATATCGGGACCAATGACATAGATAGAAAGAGGGATGAGGTCCTTCAGGCAGAATTTAGGGAGCTAGGAGAGAGATTAAAAAGCAGGACCTCAAAGGTAGTAATCTCCGGTTTACTCCCAGTGCCACGAGCAATGAGTACAGAAATAGGAGGATAGAGCAGATGAATGTGTGGCTGGAGAGATGGTGCAGGCGGGAAGGCTTTAGTTTCCTGAGGCATTGTGACCACTTCTGGGGGAGGTGGGATCTGTACAAGCCAGACGGTTGCACCTCAACAGAGCCTGGACCAATATCCTCACGGGGGGTGGGGTTTGCTAGTGCAGTTGGGGAGGATTTAAACAAGCTTGGCAGGGGGATGGGAACCCAACAATAGATTCAGTAAGGAGGGGAGTAAAGCTGGAATTAGAAAGCAAAAATGTAGAAAGTGAGTTTGAAGCAGAGAGGAAGCAAGCAGGAAAAAAGGGTAAAAAAACAAATTATAAGCTCTTTGTCTAAATGCACGTAGCATTTGTAACAAAATAGATGAGTTGATGGCCCAAATAGATACAAATGGATATGATCCATCACAGAGAAGTGGTTGCAAGATGACCAAGGCTGTGAACTAAATATTCATGGGTGTTTAACAATTCGGAAGGACAGACAGAAAGGAAAAGGAGGTGGGGTAGCACTGTTAATAAAGGATGAGATCAGTGCATTAGTGAGAAATGATATTGGCTCAGAAGATCAAGATGTTGAATCAGTTTGGGTGGAGATAAGGAATAATAAAAGGAAAACGTCGCTGGTGGGCATAGTCTACAGGCCCCCTAACAGTAGCTACACTGTTGGACGGAGTATAAATCAAGAAATAATGGAGGCTTGTAAAAAAGGAATGACAATAACCATGGCTGATTTTAACCTTCATATTGATTGGACCAAGCAAATTGGCCAAGGTAGCCTTGAGGAAGAGTTCATAAGAGTGTATCCGGGATAGTTTCCTTGAACAGTACGTTGCGGAACCAACCAGGGAGCAGGCTATCTTAGATCTGGTACTGTGTAATGAGGCAGGATTAATAAATGATCTCCCAGTAAAGGATCCTCTAGGAATGAGTGACCATAGCATGGTTGAATTTCAAATTCAGTTGGAGGGAGAGAAAGTTGGATCTCTAACCAGTGTCCTGAACTTAAACAAAGGAGACTATAAAAGTATGAAGGCAGAATTGACTAAAGTAGACTGGGAAAATAGATTAAAGTATGGGACAGTTGATGAGCAGTGGCAGACATTTAAGGAGATATTTCATAACTCGCAACAAAAATATATCCCAATGAGAAGGAAAGACTGTAAGAGAAGAGATAACCATCCGTGGCTAACTAAGGAAATAAGGGATGGTATCAAATTGAAAACAAGGGCATACAATGTGGCCAAGACTAATGGGAGGCCAGAGAATTGGGAAACTTTTTTAAGCCGGCAGAGAACGACTAAAAATATGATTAAAAGGGAAGATAGATTATGAAAGTAAACTAACAGGAAATATAAAAACAGATAGTAAGAGTTTCTACAGGTACATAAAAAGGAAAAGAGTGGCTAAAGTAAATGTTGGTCCCCTGGAGGATGAGACTGGGGAATTAATAATGGAGAACAGGGAAATGGCAGAGACGTTGAACAAATATTTTGTATCAGTCTTCACGGTAGAAGATATAAAAACATCCCAATAGTGGAAGGGCTATAGGGAGGGAGGAACTTAATACAATCACTATCACTAATGAAGTACTACTTGGTAAAATAATGGGACTAAAGGCAAACATGTCTCCCGGACCTGATGGCTTGCATCCTAGGGTCTTAAGAGAAGTGGCAGCAGAGATAGTGGATGCATTGGTTGTAATCTACCAAAATTCCCTGGCTTCTGGGGCAGTCCCAGCAGATTGGAAAACCGCAAATGTAATGCCCCTATTTAAAAAAAGAGGAAACTATAGACAAGTTAGCCTAACATCTGTCTATGTGAAAATGCTGGAGTCCATTATTAAGGAAGCAGTAGCAGGACATTTGGAAAAGCATGATTCAATCAAGCAGAGTCAACATGGTTTTATGAAAGGGAAATCAAGTTTGACAAATTTGCTGGAGTTCTTTGAGGATGTAACGAGTAGGGTGGATAAGGGGGAACCAGTGGATGTGGTGTATTTGGATTTCAAGAAGGCATTCGATAAGGTGCCACATAAGAGGTTATTGCACAAGATAAAAGCTCATAGAGTCAGGGCAAAATATATTAGCATGGTTAGAGGATTGGCTAACTAACAGAAAACAAGAGTCAGCATAAATGGGTCATTTTCCAGTTGGCAAACAGTGACTAGTGGTGTGCCACAGGGATCGATGCTGGGTCCTCAACTATTTACAATCTATATCAATGACTTGGATGAAGGGACCGAGTGTAATGTAGCCAACTTTGTTGATGATACAAAGATGGGTGGGAAAGCAAAAAATCTGCAAAGGGATATAGACAGGCTAAGTGAGTGGGCAAAGATTTGGCAGATGGCGTATAATGTGGGAAAATGTGAGGTATTCCACTTTGGCAGAAATAATAGAAAAGCAAATTATAATTCAAATGGAAAAAAATTGTAAAGTGCTGCAGTACAGAGGGACCCGGGGGTCCTTGTGCATGAAACACAAAAACTTAGTATGCAGGTGTTATGCTTAACAAATCTAGAATTTTTTGAGGATGTAACTAATAGAGTGGACAAGGGAGAACCAGTGGATGTGGTGTATTTGTACTTTCAAAGGGCATTTGACAAGGTCCCACACAAGAGATTGGTGTGCAAAATTAAAGCACATGCTATTGGGGGTAATGTATTGACGTGGATAGAGAACTGGTTGACAGACAGGAGGCAGAGAGTCGGGATAAATGGGTCCTTTTCAGAATGGCAGGCAGTGACTAGTGGGGTGCCGCAGGGCTCAGTGCTGGGACCTCAGCTATTTACAATATACATCAATGACTTACATGAAGGAATTGCATATAATATCTCCAAGTTTGCAGATGACACTAAACTGGGTGGCGGTGTGAGCTGTGAGGAGGATGCTAAGAGGCTGCAGAGTGATTTGGACAGGTTAGGCGAGTGGGCAAATACATGGCAGATGCAGTATCATGTGGATAAATGTGAGGTTATCCACTTTGGAGGCAAAAACATGAAGGCAGAATATTATCTGACTAGCAGCATATGGAAAAGGGGAGGTGCAACGAGACCTGGGTGTCATGGTACATCAGTCATTGATGGTGCAAGTGCAGCAGGCAATGAAGAAGGCAAATGGCATGTTGGCCTTCATAGCTAGGGGATTTGAGTATAGGAGCAGGGAGGTCTTACTGCAGTTGTACAGGGTCTTGGTGAGGCCTCACCTGGAATATTGTGTTCAGTTTTGGTCTCCTAACCTGAGGAAGGACGTTCTTGCTATTGAGGGAGTGCAGCGAAGGTTCACCAGACTGATTCCCGGGATGGCAGGACTGACATATGAGGAGAGACTGGATCAACTGGGCCTGTATTCACTGGAGTTTAGAAGAATGAGAGGGGATCTCATAGAAATATATAAAATTCTGATGGGACTGGACAGGTTAGCTGCAGGAAGAATGTTCCCGATGTTGGATGCCCAGAAACAGGGGTCACAGTCTTAGGATAAGGGGTAAGCCATTTAGGACCGAGGTGAGGAGAAACTTCTTCACGCAGAGAGTTGTTAACCTGTGGAATTCTCTACCACAGAGAGTTGTTGATGTCAGCTCGTTAGATATATTCAAGAGGGAGTTAGATATGGCCCTTATGGCTAAAGGGATCAAGGGATATGGAGAGAAAGCAGGAAAGGGGTACTGAGGTGAATGATCAGCCATGATCTTATTGAGTGGTGGTGCAGGCTTGAAGGGCTGAATGGCCTACCCCTGCACCTACTTTCTATATTTCTATGTTTCTATGTATGTAAACATCACCATTGCCACTTGGGGGCACCTCATGTGGGAGATCCAAGGGTTACCTGCACACCCCGGGCAAGCAGGTATAAAAGGCAGTCTACCATGCTGCCTCCTCACTCTGGAGTTACAATAAAGAAACCAAGGTCACAACAGTTTGAGCTTAGGATATACAGTCTTGTGGAGTTATTCTAAACATAACAGCTGGCACAGCGAGTAATCAGGAAGGCAAATGGAATGTTGGCCTTTATTGCAAGGGGGATGGAGTACAAAAGCAGAGAAGTCCTTCTACAACTGTACAGGGTATTGGTGAGGCCACACCTGGAGTACTGCGTACAGTTTTGATCTCTGTATTTAAGGAAGGATATACTTGCATTGGAGGCTGTTCAGAAAAGGTTCACTAGGTTGATTCCACAGATGAAAGGGTTGACCTATGAGGATAGGCTGAGCAGGTTGGGCCATACTTATTGGAGTTCAGAAGAATGAGAAGTTATCTTATTGAAACTTATAAGATAATGAGGGGGATTGACAAGGTGGATGCAGAGAGAATATTTCCACTCATGGGGGAAACTAAAACTAGGGGGCATAGTCTTAGAATAAGGAGCCACCCATTTAAAACTGAGATGAGGAGAAATTTCTTCTCTCAGAGGGTTGTAAATCTGTGGAAAGGTCTGCCCCAGAGAGCTGTGGAGGCCGGGTCATTGCATATATTTAAGGTGGAGATAGACAGATTTTTGAGCGATAAGGGAGTAAAGGAATATGAGGAGCGGGCAGGGAAGTGGAGCTGAGTCCATGATCAGAATGGCCTTGATTTTATTCAGTGATTGAGCAGGCTCGAGGGGCCAAATGGCCTACTCCTGTTCCTATTTCTTACGTTCTTATGGCGGTCCGGACGCCTCTCAGGTTTATAAACAAGAGCGGCGTGTCGTAATTGAGGCTGTACTGTTGGCGGAAGAAATACGTCACCAGCACACACCATCTGGGAGTATGCTTGACGTACAGGTATCTCTGCAGGATCTGGCAACAGCTCTACAACTATTTTGTTGAATCTTAAATCAAATGCCCCCTTTTGACAAGGCCATTAGAACCCACAAATTAACAATGTTAAACTTTAACAAAACCTTAAGTCAAATTAAAATTTGGTTGCCGGGCTAAACAACCACTTGACCGCCTGCTGCCTGGACTGGTTAATGGCGACCTTGGCCATGCCTAGGAGCAGTCCTTTGAGGAGGCCTTCCGACCTGCCCGCTCCCCTCTGCACAGGGTGCCAAAAGATCAGGAGTATGGGACTGAAGTGCAACCAGAATTTGAGGAGCAGCCCCTTCAAATATTGGACCAGGGCTGCAACATCGCACACTCAGTAAAAACGTGGAACACAGACTCTTCCAGACCACAGAAATTGCAGGTGGCCTGGGAGTCTGTGAAGCGACTTAAAAACTTATTGCACGGGACTGCTCCATGCAACACCCTCCAGGCCAAGTCCCCAATAGATAGAGGGAGGACTTCCACATAGAGTGCACTTCATTGGGGACCCCCGCCTTCTCCGGACGGCAAGATGGTGTGCCATGGCATGTCTGGACCGCAGATGAGGATGGCAACGTGGAGAGTGTGCAGGAGCAGCCCTAAAAGGAATACCCTCCGCTCAGAACTGAAAGGCACGAAGGGATTTCCCGGAGGAGGCTCAAGTTGTGAGGCGCCGGCTTCCAAGGGAGTTTTCGAGGCTTGGCGCCGATGAGTAATTCCATCCAGACAGGGGTCAGTTCGGACTGGATCTCCCCACATGCTTGAGCCTCCTTGACACACCTAATGGATTCAGGGCCCAGTGCTGTTTTTAGCGATTCGATGGCATTGGCCGCGCGCCGGACATCGGCCCAGGATAGGCGCCATGCCAGCACATCTGGCGCCATCCAGCCCGCTCCTCCGCCATCGAGTGGGTCCCTTACCCTGGTCACCTCGCCAGCCACAGCCCTCTCATCCGCCTGACACGTAAAACCGCGGTCATGGAGATATGGATTCCTGAGCAGCGGCTCCCGAAGGACAACCACTGCTCTGGATGGGGGAGAACTGCGCTTGGTGGCGACTCTGTTCCAGACCTTGATGAGTTCCTGGTAAAAGACAGGCAGCCCCCACATGGCGGTCTGGACACCTCCCAAATTTATAAACAGGAGCAGCGTATCGTAATTGAGGCTGTACTGCTGGCGGAAGAAATACGTCACAAGCACACACCATCTGGGAGGATGATTGACGTACAGGTATCTTTGCAGGGTCTGGCAACAGCTCGACAACTATTTGTGTAGACACAGTAATCAAGCGCCCCCTGATTAAAGGGGGAGCACACTCCAAAAACTTTTCAAGTAGCCCCTTGGTTTTTTTTGAGGGCACCAAAAACACAAATTATACAAGTGCCCTCTGGCTAAAAGGGGGAGGGGGCACTAAAACCGACAAACTTAAACAAATTAAGCTTTAGACATGGTTCAAATTAAAATTTGGTTGCCGGGGGTGATGATGCACTCCAGTCCCTCCTGTCATGTATGTCGACCATGTATACTAACTGTATAATCACATAAGGTGTACCACCAGAGAGCGCTGCGGTGGGATACCTGAGGGTCACCTGCATAGCTGTGCAGGGCTCAGTATAAAAGGCTGCCCACCATGTTTGTGCCTCACTCTGGAGTTACAATAAATGGGACTAAGGTCACAACAGCTTAGTCCCAATACTAGACCTCATGGAGTCATTCATAAGAGTATTAAAGACATAACAACTGGCGACGAGATTACGAACTTTCACGCAAAAATGACTAACTTTGGTGCATTAGAAAAGTTTTCAGAGGGTGAAGATTGGGAAGCTTTTATGGAGCAGCTCAACCAATATTTAGTAGCAAACGACCTGGTAGGCGATGATCCAGCCACGCTGGCAGATAAGAGCAGAGCTTTCCTGTTGACCAGTTGTGGGCCCGTGGTCTACGGCCTCGTCAGGGACTTGCTTGCATCAGAGAAAACAACGACCAAGTCATACGAGGAGCTGAAAGTGCTAATTCGGGATCAACTCAAGCCGAAGGAGAGCATCGATTTTATACACACCGCCGCCCCGAGGGCCAGGAAATCGCGAAGTACGCTGCCGACTCAGGAGGCTGGCAGGACTGTGTGAATTCAGCGCAACCCCCACTGATGCGTTGCGGGACGTCTTCGTAATTAGCATCAGTCATGAGGCGCTTCTTCACAGGCTACTGTCTGCCGAAACCACCGTCACTCTGCAGAAGGCCATCAGCATCAGCCAGGCATTCATGACCTCAAGCTGCAGCTCCAGTCAGATGATGACTCACTCTCAGGACTCAAACCCAGCAAGTACTGTAAATAGAATGGCGCCTTTCACAGGCGGAACTGTTGAACGTGAATCTGCCCAGAGCAGAGCGTACAGGCCTCCGAGTCCTTTAACTCACAGTCCGCCGAGGGGTGCAAACGTAAGTCGAGTAGCACCATGTTCATCAGGGCTCATCAGTGTCGGTTCAGCGACTATGTGTGCAAAGGCTACAGCACAAAGGGCCACCTCCAGTGAATGTGCAAAAGAGCTGTGACTCACGTGGAAGAGGAGTCAGCAGATGGCTGTGAATCCAATGTGGATTACAAGGAGATGGCTAGAGAGGCAGCTCAGTCCCAGGACGAAGTGTATGGAGTATACACCTGCACCACAGATTGTCCTCCAGTGATAATAGAAGTCGAGGTAAATGGCATTCCAGTCTTCATGGAAGTGGACACGGGGACGAGTCAGTCAGTCATGAGCCAGGAAGCCTTTGCGAGGTTATGGAATGATCAAGCTGAACGACCCAAGCTGGTCCCAGTTCAGGCAAAGCTGCGTACTTACACCAAGGAACTGATATCAGTTGTTGGTAGTGCGGATGTAAGTGTATGATGGCGCGGTGCACAATTCACCATTGTGGATTGTTTCAGATGATGGACCAACGCTACTTGGCAGAAGATGGATGGGGAAGATTCATTGGAACTGGGAAGATTTCATCCTTCCAGCGATCGACGTCCCCCGTGCTCAGAGGCAGAGCAAGCCCCTGCCTTCGGTGGGACCAGGCACCGGAGAGCAGATCCACGCAGGCCCCGAGGCACAGACCGCTCATCACGACTGCGTGGCGATGATCCAGCCGAGACGACCTTCCCGGTTTCAGTGGCAGGACTCCTGGGGAGGAAGATTGGATCCGAGGGCGCCTTCCCAGCTTCAGTGGCAGAATCCCTGGGAAAGATTGGAGCAACGACATGTGGTTCCACTCAAGGAAGACAATTGGGGTAAAAGTAGTAAGGCCATTTTAAAGGAGGCCAGCAACCTGCCATTTTTGAATGAACTGCTTGAAATTGGTAACTAATGTAAAAGTCCAGCTGTAATGAGCAAAATGTTGTTGAGCGATGTCGGGTGCAAATTACAATCAACCAATGTAGCGGGCGAACACCTAGTGGTCGTATACAGGTCCAGCGGGCTACCCAATGCTGTAGCCTGTGTCCCCGGGACCATAACGATGTATCATATAAAGTGTCCCCACAGCTGACAGAAGTAGACAAGATGCAAAGTAAACGAACCCCGGAGAGCAGAGGCACCGGTAGCGATACCCTGCCTCAGATCGGTTTAACATTGCAGGCACCCGATGGCATGAACCGCCACGGGCTAGAAACAGTAAACTGCGCCTATGCTCACAGTCGGCTACCGTCGCCCACCACCCGGGAGGAAAAGGCGCAGCCCGCAAACCCACTCGCCACCACGGCAATGCCCAAGAGCGAAGGGTCATCTGCAACGGCTCCTCCGAACGGGACCTGGACCAGCCAGGATCCCAAACTAGAGAGTGCTCACAACGGTGCCCTCAAGGAAAGTGATACGTATGCTTATCACTATAATAAATCACAATGCGCACATGTGGCTTTCTCCACCGACGATAATGCTTTTACATTACCCCATTTCCAGTTAAAATTCCGTAGCCAGCTAATGTAACACCACTTTTTAAAAAAGGAGGGAGAGAGAAAGCGGGTAATTATAGACCGGTTAGCCTGACATCAATAGTGGGGAAAATGTTGGAATCAATTATTAAAGATGAAATAGCAGCGCATTTGGAAAGCAGTGACAGGATCGGTCCAAGTCAGCATGGATTCATGAAAGGGAAATCATGCTTGACAAATTTTCTAGAATTTTTTGAAGATGTAGCTAGTGGAGTGGACAAGGGAGAACCAGTGGATGAGGTGTATTTGGACTTTCAAAAGGCATTTGACAAGGTCCCACACAAGAGATTGGTGTGCAAAATTAAAGCACATGCTATTGGGGGTAATGTATTGACATGGATAGAGAACGGGTTGGCAGACAGGAAGCAGAGAGTCAGGATAAACGGGTCCTTTTCAGAATGGCAGACAGTGACTAGTGGAGTGCCACAGGGCTCAGTGCTGGGACTCCAGCTATTTACAATATACATCAATGATTTAGATGAAGGAATTGAGTGTAATATCTCCAAGTTTGCAGATGACACTAAGCTGGATGGTGGTGTGAGCTGTGAGGAGGATGCTGAGGCTACAGGGTGACTTGGACAGGTTGGGTGAGTGGGCAAATGAATGGCAGATGCAGTATAATGTGGATAAATGTGAGGTTATCCACTTTGGTGGCAAAAACACGAAGGCAGAATATTATCTGAATGGCGGCAGATTAGGAAAAGGGAAGGTGCAATGAGACCTGGGTGTCATGATACATCATTCATTGAAAGTTGGCATGCAGATACAGCAGGCGGTGAAGAAGGCAAATGGGGGATTTGAGTATAGGAGCAGGGAGCTCTTACTGCAGTTGTACAGGGCCTTGGTGAGGCTTCACCTGGAATATTGTGTTCAGTTTTGGTCTCCTAATCTGAGGAAGGACGTTCTTGCTATTGAGGGAGTGCAACGAAGGTTCACCAGACTGATTCTCAGGATGGCAGGACTGACATATGAGGAGAGACTGGATCGACTGGGCTTGTATTCACTGGAGTTTAGAAGGATGAGAGGGGATCTCATAGATACATATAAAATTCTGACGGGACTGGACAGGTTAGATGCAAGAAGACTGTTCCCGATGTTGGGGAAGTCCAGAACCAGGGGACACAGTCTAAGGATAAGGGGTAAGTCATTTAGGACCAAAATGAGGAGAAACTTCTTCTCTCAGGGACTTGTGAACCTGTGGAATTCTCGACCACAGAGAGTTGTTGATGCCAGTTCATTGGATATATTCAAGAGAGAGTTAGATATGGCCCTTTCGGCTGAAGGGATCAAGGGGTATGGAGAGAAAGCAGGAAAGGGGTACTGAGGTGAATGATCAGCCATGATCTTATTGAATGGTGGTGCGGGCTCGAAGGGCCGACTGGCCTACTCCTGCACCTATTTTCTATGTTTCTATGTTTCTATGTTTCTGCCAAGCAGCGTGGGCCCGTTACCGGGGAGAATCCATTATGGAAATTTATGCACAGAACCATTATACAGCACCTGAACCATTGCACTTCCGAGGACTGGGATAATCTCTTTGCTGTAGGTGCGCAGCTTCACGTCAATTGGGCTCAGCTTGGGCCTGTGTGCCTTGTTTGCCCATAACTTCTCGAAGGCCTTCTGGCTCATGATCGATTGGCTCGCACCCATGTCCAATTCCATCGGTACCGGTATGCCGTTCAGTTTAACGTTCATCATAATCGGGGGACTCTTGTTGGTAAAGGTGTGCACTTCATGCACGTGCACCCCCATGTACCTCTTCCTCCTCGTCATCTCTGCGCGATCCTCAGGATCTACGCTTGACAGAAGAACATAAACATAAGAACATAAGAATTAGGAACAGGAGTAGGCCATCTAGCCCCTCGAGCCTGCTCCGCCATTCAAAAAGATCATTGCTGATCTGGCCGTGGACTCAGCTCCACTTACCCGCCTGCTCCCCATAACCCTTAATTCCCTCATTGGTTAAAAATCTATCTATCTGTGATTTGAATACATTCAATGAGCTAGCCTCAACTGCTTCCTTGGCCAGAGAATTCCACTGATTCACAACCCTCTGGGAGAAGAAATTCCTTCTCAACTCGGTTTTAAATTGACTCCCCCGTATTTTGAGGCTGTGCCCCCTAGTTCTAGTCTCCCCGATCAGTGGAAACAACCTCTCTGCCTCTATCTTGTCGATCCCTTTCATTATTTTAAATGTTTCTATAAGATCACCCCTCATCTTTCTGAACTCCAACGGGTAAAGACCCAGTCTACTAAATCTATCATCATAAGGTAACCCCCTCATCTCCAGAATCAGCCTAGTGAATCATTGCTGTACCCCCTCCAAGGCTAGTATATCCTTCCTTAAGTAAGGTGACCAAAACTGCACGCAGTACTCCAGGTGCGGCCTCACCAATACCCTGTACAGTTGCAGCAGGACCTCCCTGCTTTTGTACTCCATCCCTCTCACAATGAAGGCCAACATTCCATTCGCCTTCCTGATTGCCTGCTTCACCTGCAAACTATCCTTCTGTCATTCATGCACAAGGAGTCAGTCGTTGGTGTGCGTCAGCGCCCAGCTCGCGACTTTCCGTCTTCAGACCCTACAGAGATACCTTTACGTCGAGCCCCCTCCTAGGTGGTGTGCTCTGGCGAGGTATTTCTTCCGCCAGCAGCTCGACCTCAATTATGACACGCAGCTCCTGTTTGTGAACTTGGGGGGTGCCAGGACCGCCCTCCGGGAGCTGCCTGTCTTTTACAGGGAACTCATCAGGGTCTGGAACAAAGTCTCCACCAAGCGCAGCTCTCCGCCGGCTGGAGTGGCGGCCGTCCTGCAGGAACCGCTGCTCGGGAATCCGTACCTCCACGGCCGAGGCTTTATGTGGCGGTCGGAAGAGAGGGCTGTGGCTGGTGAGGTGACTAGGGTCAGGGACCTGCTCGATGGCGGAGGAGCGGGCTGGATGGCGCCAGACACGCTGGCGCGGCGCCTAAATTCTGCCAACGTCCGCCACGCGGCCGATGCCATCGAGTCGCTAAAAACAGCTCTGGGCCCTGACTCCGTTAGGTGCATCGAGGAGGCTCAGGCTAGTGGGGAGATCCCGTCCGAACTGACCCCCGTCCGGACGGAATTCCTCATCGGCGCCAAACCCCGGAACCTCCCTCGGGGGCCGGCGCCTCACAACTTGAGCCGCCTCGGGGAAATCCCCTCCGTGCCTTTCAGTTCTGCGCGGAGGGGTTTCCTGTACGGGCTGCTCCTGCACACCCTCAACTTTGCCATCCTCGCCGGCCGTCCGGACACGCCATGGCGTACCATCTTGCCGTCCGGAGGAGGCGGGGGTCCCCGATGGAGGGCACTCTACGCAGGGGTCCTCCCACTATTCATCGGGGACTTGGCCTGGAGGGTGGTGCACGGAGCAGTGCCGTGCAATAAATTTTTAAGCCGGTTCACGGACTCCCAGGCCGCCTGCAATTTCTGCGGTCTGGAGGAGTCCGTGTTCCATGTTTTTATTGAATGCACAAGGTTGCAGCCCCTGTTCCACTATTTGAAGGGGCTGCTCCTGAAATTCTGGCTGCACTTCAGTCCCACTCTCCTGATCTTTGGGCACCCTGTGCGGAGGGGAGCGGGTAGGTCCGAGGGCCTCCTCGTAGGACTGCTCCTGGGCACGGCCAAGGGTGCCATCAGCCGGTCCAGGCAGCGGGCGGTCGAGGGAGTCGTTCAACCTGACTGCCTGCCTCTCTTTCGCTCTTACATCCGGTCCAGGGTGTCCTTGGAGATGGAGCACGCGGTGTCCACCGGTACGCTCGCGGCCTTCCGCGAGAGGTGGGCACCGGAGGGACTGGAGTGCATCATCACGCCCGGCAACCAAATTTTAATTTGATTTTACGTTTTTTAAGTTTAATTTGTTTTAATTGCCGGTGCTTTTAGTGTCCCCCTCTCCTTTTATAGGGGGCACTGGAAAAAAGGAAAAATTTGATTTTAGTGCCCAAAAAAAAAAACCACAAAAAAAAAAAAAAAAGGGCCTTGTAAATGTCTTGTGTGTGTATTCATCCAGGTCGGGTGGCACGGATACATGTTTTATGTTTTCGCAGGTAAACTCAAAAGAGTTTCATGCACAAGGAGTCAGTCGTTGGTGTGCGTCAGCGCCCAGCTCGCGACTTTCCGTCTTCAGACCCTGCAGAGATACCTTTACGTCGAGCCCCCTCCTAGGTGGTGTGCTCTGGCGAGGTATTTCTTCCGCCAGCAGCTCGACCTCAATTATGACACGCAGCTCCTGTTTGTGAACTTGGGGGGTGCCAGGACCGCCCTCCGGGAGCTGCCTGTCTTTTACAGGGAACTCATCAGGGTCTGGAACAAAGTCTCCACCAAGCGCAGCTCTCCGCCGGCTGGAGTGGCGGCCGTCCTGCAGGAACCGCTGCTCGGGAATCCGTACCTCCACGGCCGAGGTTTTATGTGGCGGTCGGAAGAGAGGGCTGTGGCTGGTGAGGTGACCAGGGTCAGGGACCTGCTCGATGGCGGAGGAGCGGGCTGGATGGCGCCAGACACGCTGGCGCGGCGCCTAAATTCTGCCAACGTCCGCCACGCGGCCGATGCCATCGAGTCGCTAAAAACAGCTCTGGGCCCTGACTCCGTTAGGTGCATCGAGGAGGCTCAAGCACGTGGGGAGATCCCGTCCGAACTGACCCCCGTCCGGACGGAATTCCTCATCGGCGCCAAACCCCGGAACCTCCCTCGGGGGCCGGCGCCTCACAACTTGAGCCGCCTCGGGGAAATCCCCTCCGTGCCTTTCAGTTCCGCGCGGAGGGGTTTCCTCTACGGGCTGCTCCTGCACACCCTCAACTTTGCCATCCTCGCCGGCCGTCCGGACACGCTATGGCGTACCATCTTGCCGTCCGGAGGAGGCGGGGGTCCCCGATGGAGGGCACTCTACGCAGGGGTCCTCCCACTTTTCATCGGGGACTTGCCCTGGAGGGTGGTGCACGGAGCAGTGCCGTGCAACAAATTTTTAAGCCGGTTCACGGACTCCCAGGCCGCCTGCAATTTCTGCGGTCTGGAGGAGTCCGTGTTCCATGTTTTTATTGAATGCACAAGGTTGCAGCCCCTGTTCCACTATTTGAAGGGGCTGCTCCTGAAATTCTGGCTGCACTTCAGTCCCACTCTCCTGATCTTTGGGCACCCTGTGCGGAGGGGAGCGGGTAGGTCCGAAGGCCTCCTCGTAGGACTGCTCCTGGGCACGGCCAAGGGTGCCATCAGCCGGTCCAGGCAGCGGGCGGTCGAGGGGGTCGTTCAACCTGACTGCCTGCCTCTCTTCCGCTCTTACATCCGGTCCAGGGTGTCCTTGGAGATGGAGCACGCGGTGTCCACCGGTACGCTCGCGGCCTTCCGCGAGAGGTGGGCACCGGAGGGACTGGAGTGCATCGTCACGCCCGGCAACCAAATTTTAATTTGATTTTACGTTTTAAAGTTAATTTGTTTTAATTGCCGGTGCTTTTAGTGTCCCCTTCCCTTTTATAGGGGGCACTGGGGAAAAATTGTGATTTTAGTGCCCAAAAAAAAAGAAAAACACAAAAAAAAAAAGGGGGGGAAAAAAAAAGGGCCTTGTAAATGTCTGGAGTGTCACCCAGGTCGGGTGGCACCGTTTAATGTTTTATGTTTTGCAGGTGAACTCCAAAAAGAGTTTCATGCACAAGGAACCAATGGTAGAGCAGTGGAGGCGTGTCCTGCTCAGTTGGAGCTGTGAGCAGTGAGAGAAGCAGCTAGCAACTTGAGCTCCTGCCTGGAGAGCCCTGAGACCAGCCCAGGAAGAGAAGGAGGGAAGGGGCTTCACCTTCAACTTTTATCCAGAGGGAGAGGAGGAGAACAGAAAACTTTAACAACTTTACCATTTCTGCAAGGAGTTGGAGAGAGGGGGAAAAACCAACAACATCCAGTGTGGAAGGAGGGAGACTCTACACTTTCTACAGGTGGGTGTGGGTGCATTTCCCAAAAAGACTTTGTTGTTTCGGTGGGGGGAGGAAAGAAGACCACTGAGGGCCGGAACATCGCGGGGGGTGTGTGTGTGTGTGGTAGTGTGCGTGGGGGCCTTGCTACAACTAGGCCCCACACAAAACTGAACCCCCCCCCTAATTGCCGAGCCTGGGATAGCTGGAGCTACCAGGCTGAAGATTGTTTAATCACCCCATTAACATCGTTAGGAGTGGGTGCCTGGTGGCTCTAGCTACCCCAGGTGAAGACGTCTTCTCCCCCCACCTGAAGACCAATCCAAAGACTGTGCTTGTGTGTTTTGCCATCTGGGGAGTGCACCCACCCACAGCTGCGAGGGGAGACCTGCCCTCGCAGTCCCCCCCCCTTCCCACCCCCCTCTCTCTTTCTCTGCTACTCTGTTTCTCCCCTCTCTCTCTGAGGCCTCTTTCTTCCAAATTAATAAAAAAAAAACAATTAAGACAACTGAGCAGAGGGAGCAAGGCCCCCCCCCAATTACCAACTAGGGGAGAGGTACGTCGTTAAGGGCTCCTCTGCTCAGTTTAATATACGAGGCCTAATTAAGACCATTAAGGCCTGTGACTTTGGGGTGGGTGTAGCCCTTAAAGGGACCCCGTGATGGCGACCCCATCCACGCCGGTGGCAGGGCCAGCAAGGACGTATGCGCAGGCGGTGTCCACATCCACGGCACCTCCTGCGCCACCCGCTGCCCTGCCACCTTTTACACTTATAACCAGGAAACACGGGGTCAAGAGCTACACTCACCCCACAATGAGCATCGAGGAGTGCGTGCGGGCGATGGCTGGGGTAGTCGGCCCCTCGGCCATTGTCGCAGCCTCCAAGATGTCTGGGAAGGCCGTGTTCTTCCTGGGGTCGGAGCGGGCGGTGTCCCTGGCCCTTGAAAAGGGGCTCACGGTGGGCGGGACGTTCCTGCCGGTGGACCCTCTCGAGGCCACCGCGCAGAGGGTCATCATATCGAACGTCCCGCCCTTTGTTCCCGCTGAGCTCCTCCTCCCTCACCTACACCAACTGGGGGAGGTAAGGTCGGGGATCAACCCCATACCGCTCGGCCTCAGGGAGAACAGCCTGCGCCACGTATTCTCCTTCCGCCGCCAGCTCTTTGTCCGGCTGGCGCGGGAGGAGACGACGGAGGGATCATTTAATGTGGTGCACGAGGGGACTGCCTACCGCGTCTTCTGGACGTCGGACGGCGTGCAGTGCCATGCCTGCAGGAAGGTGGGGCACGTTCGTAAGAACTGTCCCGCCTCCAAGGCCGCCAAACCACCGAAGGCGGCCAAGGCTGGCGCCGCCGCCACCCCTCCCCCTAGTTGCGTCCGCGTGCCGGGAGCCGTAGGTGCGCGGGCATCGTCGGAGGCCTTTGTTTTCAGGGCCTCCGGCGGGGGGGAGGGAGAGCGTCCGACCGGAAAGAAGGCGCGGAAGAAGGCAAAACATCAAGAGGCGGGTCCCCTCAGTGCGCCAGATGATTTGACCACCGCGCTCAGCCCAACCCCGTCACCGGCGAGCGCGGGGTGCCCCAAGCCCGTGCCCGAGCCCTTGAACAACACCACAGAGGGGCCCGGGCGCGGGCAAGAAAAGGAAAAGGGGGGGGCGGAGCGGGAGGCCTCGGCAGACATGGAGGTCTCCCTGACTCCGCGCGCCCCCAGGAACAAAAAGAGGCACCGCCCCAATGAGGCGGAGGGGGAACAACATCCCTCCGCGGAGGAGGCGGTGCCCGCCGCGTGTCCCGCGTCCCCCACCAGCGCCCCCAAATTGCGCTGCAGGCGCGAGGAGTCTTTCCCCGGGGAGGGTGAGGCAGTCGAGGCTGCCCAGCCGCTGCCTCCTGGGGAGGGCATGGAAGATCTGCCTGTCGTGGGGGGCGTGGGGCCAGTGGAAGAATGTGTAGCCGCCGGGTCGAGCGTCCCGGGGACCGAGGCGGGCGGGGCCGAAAAGGCCGAACCTGAGCCCGCCCAGCCAATACCCAACTTCCCCCGGGATTTGCTCGACTCGGTAGAAACTGAAAAAATGGAAAAGTTTAATGAATCCGTACACGCTGGGCTGGGGGGAGGCGGCGGGGAGGGGGAAGAACAACAACCCTCGCCCCCTACTTTGGAGCTGAGGGACTTGGTGGACCTGGAGAATTTTCTAAACCAGGTCTCTCCGTGTTCCCCGGCTCCTGGGGCGGAGGAGGAACCCCTTCCGCTGTCGCTTCCCGACCCAGCACCAATTTTAAAAGAGCCCAGTGGGGACTCCTCTGCCGACGATCCTGGGGGTGGGATCGGGGCAGAGCCAGGGCCAGATGGAGCGGCCGGGCCGTTTGCCGTACCTCGTGCGGTCGACGGGCCGGCTGCTAGCGGCGACCTCCCGGAGGGGGACGGGGACTCGGTGGAGGACGCGGGTGAAGATCTCGAGTCCATCGCCAGTGAGGCGGTGGATCTGCTCGCGGCCGCCACTGAGACCCTCCTCATTCCCGCAGAGGAACTCCGGGACTTTTTGGTCCAGTGCCGGGGTCGCCGCGACCAAGCCCGTCTGGCCCTGGAAAGATGGTCCGAGCCGGGGCTGCTCGTCGCGTCCGTCCGCGCCGCCGCTAAAACCATGGCCGCGGGCGGGCCCTTATTAAAGGCTCATGGCCTTGAGCTGCGCCGGCTCAAAAAGTTCCTCGCTGGGCTGCTGAAGGAGCGGAGTTCAACAAAAGACTCCGCTCCCTCCCCCACAATAGGTTAAGGTAGAGGTTGCACTATGCTTTTGCCATGAAGATAACCATAGCCAGCCTCAACATCAACGGCGGCAGAGGGGCACGCCGTAGATTTGACAATTTTTCGCTCCTGCGGGAGGGGAAATATGCGGTGTGCTTCCTGCAAGAAACCCACACCGTTCCGGGAGACGAAGCCACGTGGCTCCTGGAATGGCAAGGAGAGGTCCGCATGAGCCACCTCACCGCCATTTCTAGTGGGGTGGCCATCTTGCTGGGCCCGCATTTTCAGCCGGAGATCTTGGGGGTCGAGGAGCCCGTGCCAGGCCGCTTGCTGCACGTAACGGTTCGCCTGGGGGACGTGCCGCTCCATCTCGTGAACGTGTACGCCCCTCAGCCCGGCCCGCAGCAAACGCGCTTCTTTGAAGAGGTGTCCGCTCTTCTTGGCTCCGTCGACGTCGGCGACTGCATTGTCCTCGGGGGGGATTTTAACTGCACCCTCGAGGCGAGGGACCGCTCCGGTGCCCCGCAGTGCATGACGGCGATGGAGAAGTTGAGGGACCTGGTCGGGTCCTTCGACTTGGTGGATGTCTGGCGAAATCTCCACCCCGACTCCAGCGCCTTTACTTGGGTGAGGCCTGGAGTAGGATGGTCTAGAATCGACCGCCTTTACGTGTCTCGGGCGTATGTTTCCTGCGTCCCGGCGGCCTCCATGCGGCCGGTGCCGTGTTCGGACCACCACCTGGTGTGGGCGGAGCTCGCTTCGCTCCGCGCGAGGACGGGGTCCGCGTACTGGCACTTTAACAACCGGCTGCTGGAGGACGTGCGGTTCCAGGACTCGTTCCGTCGATTCTGGTCCGACTGGAGAAGGAAGCAGGGAGGCTTCCCCTCCTTGAGGCTATGGTGGGACGTGGGCAAGGCTCACGTCCGCGTCTTCTGTCAAGAGTACGCGAGGGGGTCGACCAAGAGGCGGGCGGCCAGAGTCGGGCGCCTAGAAAAAGAGGTGCTCGACCTGGAAGCCCGTCTCGGTCAAGTCGTCCAGGACCCGGCCCTGCGGACGGTGTACGAAGCGAAGAAGGCCGCGCTGAAGGACCTGCAGCTCGTCGGGTCCCGAGGCGCGTTCGTGAGGTCGCGGATCCGGTTCCTGCGGGATCTGGGCCGCGGCTCCCCCTTCTTCTACTCGCTGGAAAAAAGGCAGAGTGTCCGTAAGCAGCTCTTGATGCTGCTGGCCGACGACGGCTCTCTCGTCTCGGATCCGGAGGGCGTCAACAACAGGGCCCGTGAATATTACGGGGCTCTGTTCTCTCCGGATCCGTCCAGCGAGGAAGCGCATAGAGTTTTGTGGGAGGACCTGCCGAAGGTCAGCCCGGAGGGCGCCGAAAATCTGGAAGCTCCGCTAAGCCTGGCGGAGCTGACCGGTGCCCTCGCCCGGCTCTCGAGGGGAAAATCCCCGGGGCTGGACGGGCTGACCGTGGAGTTCCACAGGGCGTTCTGGGACGTCCTGGGGAGCGACTACGCGCGGGTCCTGGGGGAAAGTCTGGCGACCGGGGAGATGCCCCTCTCTTGGCGCAGGGCGATCACCGCCTCCTTAAGAACTGGCGCCCGGTCTCCCTCCTCAGCACGGACTACAAAATCTTCGCCAGGGCGATGTCTGCTCGCCTTGGTGCCGTGCTGGACCACATGATCCACCCCGACCAGTCCTACACGGTCCCGGGCCGGACAATCCACGATAACATCCATCTGGTCCGGGACCTTATCCATTGTTCCCAGGAGGCTGGTCTGTCGGTCGCCTTCCTATCCCTCGACCAAGAGAAGGCGTTCGACAGGGTGGATCACGACTATCTGCTCGGAACTCTGCGCGCTTTCGGGTTCGGGACGCATTTCGTCGCCCGGATCCGACTTTTGTACGCCGCCGCGGAGCGTCTGATTAAGGTTAACGGGTCCTTGACGGCGCCCCTTCGCTTTAGGAGAGGGGTGCGCCAGGGATGGCCCATGTCCGGCCAGTTATACGCCGTTTGCGTGGAGCCTTTCCTGCGCCTCTTGCGGACGAGGTTGACGGGACTGGCTCTGCAAGGGCCGGGCGTGGAGGTCGTCCTCTCGGCTTACGCCGATGACGTGCTCCTCGCGGTAGAGGATCCCGCTGACCTGCGGAGGATGCGTGAGTGCCAGGAGATTTACTCGGCCGCGTCCTCCGCCAGGATCAACTGGGAGAAATGTTCCGGACTCCCGGTGGGTCAGTGGCGGGTGGACTCCCTGCCGGAGGAGCTCAGGCCTTTTGCCTGGAGCACGACCCATCTCCTCTATCTGGGAGTCTACCTTAGCCCCGACGAGGGAGCCTGGCCAGCGAACTGGCAGGAGCTGGAGGCCAAGGTCGCCGCTCGCCTAGGGCGCTGGACAGCACTGCTCCGAGTGCTGTCCTACAGGGGTCGAGCGCTAGTCATAAACCAGCTGGTGGCCGCAATGCTGTGGTACCGGCTGGTCACTTTGACCCCTCCCCCTGCGTTTGTCGCCAAGATACAGAAGAAGCTGGTGGACTTCTTCTGGAACAACAGGAAGCACTGGGTCTCTGCCGCGGTCTTGAGTCTCCCGCTTGAGGAGGGCGGTCAGTCGTTGGTGTGCGTCAGCGCCCAGCTCGTGACTTTCCGTCTTCAGACCCTGCAGAGATACCTTTACGTCGAGCCCCCTCCTAGGTGGTGTGCTCTGGCGAGGTATTTCTTCCGCCAGCAGCGCGACCTCAATTATGACACGCAGCTCCTGTTTGTGAACTTGGGGGGTGCCAGGACCGCCCTCCGGGAGCTGCCTGTCTTTTACAGGGAACTCATCAGGGTCTGGAACAAAGTCTCCACCAAGCGCAGCTCTCCGCCGGCTGGAGTGGCAGCCGTCCTGCAGGAGCCGCTGCTCGGGAATCCGTACCTCCACGGCCGAGGTTTCATGTGGCGGTCGGAAGAGAGGGCTGTGGCTGGTGAGGTGACCAGGGTCAGGGACCTGCTCGATGGCGGAGGAGCGGGCTGGATGGCGCCAGACACGCTGGCGCGGCGCCTAAATTCTGCCAACGTCCGCCACGCGGCCGATGCCATCGAGTCGCTAAAAACAGCTCTGGGCCCTGACTCCGTTAGGTGCATCGAGGAGGCTCAAGCACGTGGGGAGATCCCGTCCGAACTGACCCCCGTCCGGACGGAATTCCTCATTGGCGCCAAACCCCGGAACCTCCCTCGGGGGCCGGCGCCTCACAACTTGAGCCGCCTCGGGGAAATCCCCTCCGCGCCTTTCAGTTCCGCGCGGAGGGGTTTCCTGTACGGGCTGCTCCTGCACACCCTCAACTTTGCCATCCTCGCCGGCCGTCCGGACACGCCATGGCGTACCATCTTGCCGTCCGGAGGAGGCGGGGGTCCCCGATGGAGGGTACTCTACGCAGGGGTCCTCCCACTATTCATCGGGGACTTGGCCTGGAGGGTGGTGCACGGAGCAGTGCCGTGCAACAAATTTTTAAGCCGGTTCACGGACTCCCAGGCCGCCTGCAATTTCTGCGGTCTGGAGGAGTCCGTGTTCCATGTTTTTATTGAGTGCACGAGGTTGCAGCCCCTGTTCCATTATTTGAAGGGGCTGCTCCTGAAATTCTGGCTGCACTTCAGTCCCACTCTCCTGATCTTTGGGCACCCTGTGCGGAGGGGAGCAGGTAGGTACGAAGGCCTCCTCGTAGGACTGCTCCTGGGCACGGCCAAGGGTGCCATCAGCCGGTCCAGGCAGCGGGCGGTCGAGGGGGTCGTTCAACCTGACTGCCTGCCTCTCTTTCGCTCTTACGTCCGGTCCAGGGTGTCCTTGGAGATGGAGCACGCGGTGTCCACCGGTACGCTCGCGGCCTTCCGCGAGAGGTGGGCACCGGAGGGACTGGAGTGCATCATCACGCCCAGCAACCAAATTTTAATTTGATTTTACGTTTTTATGTTTAATTTGTTTTAATTGCCGGTGCTTTTAGTGTCCCCCTTCCCTTTTATCGGGGGCACTGGGGAAAATTGTGATTTTAGTGCCCAAAAAAAAAAACCAAAAAAAGAAAAACACAAAAAAAAACAAAAAAAAGGGGGGGAAATAAAAAAGGGCCTTGTAAATGTCTGGAGTGTCACCCAGGTCGGGTGGCACCGTTTAATGTTTTATGTTTTCGCAGGTAAACTCAAAAGAGTTTCATGCACAAGGAACCAATGGTGGAGCAGTGGAGGCGTGTCCTGCTCAGTTGGAGCTGAGCTGCAGAGAGAGGAGCAGCTATCAACTTGAGCTCCTGCCTGGAGAGCCCTGAGACCAGCCCAGGAAGAGAAGGAAGGAAGGGGCTTCACCACCAACTTTCACCCAGAGGGAGAGGAGGAGAAAAGGAAACTTTAAACAACTTTTACCATTCTGCAAAGAGTTGGAGAGAGGGGGAAAAGACCAACAACATCCAGTGTGGAAGGAGGGAGATTCTACCATTCTACAGGTGGGTGTGGGTGCATTTCCCAAACAGACTTTGTTGTATCGGTGGGGGGAGGAAAGAAGACCACTGAGGGCCGGAACATCGCGGTGGGTGTGTGTGTGTGTGGTAGTGTGTGTGGGGGCCTTGCTTACAACTAGGCCCCCCCCACAATTGGAACCCCCCCCCACCCCCCACATTTGCCTAGCCTGGGATAGCTGGAGCTACCAGGCTGAAGATTTTTTAATCACCCAATTAACATCGTTAGGAGTGTGTGCCTGGTGGCTCTAGCTGCCCCAGGTGAAGACGTCTTCTCCCCCCACCTGAAGACCAATCCAAAGACTGTGTTTTTTGTGTTTTGCCTTCTGGGGAGTGCACCCACCCACAGCTGCGAGGGGAGACCTGCCCTCGCAGTTCCCCCCCTCTCTCTTTCCCTGTTACTCTGTTTCTCCCCTCTCTCTCTGAGGCCCCTTTCTCCTAATTTAAAAAAAAAAAACAATTGAGACAACTGAGCAGAGGGAGCAAGGCCCCTCCCCAATTGCCAACTAGGGGAGTGGTGCCTCGTTAAGGGCTCCTCTGCTCAGTTAAATATACAAGGCCAATAAAGACCATTAAGGCCTGTGACTTTGGGGTGGGTGTAGCCCTTAAAGGGACCCCGTGATGGCGACCCCATCCACGCCGGTGGCGGGGCCAGCGAAGACGTATGCGCAGGTGGCAACCGCTTCCACGGCACCTCCTGCGCCACCCGCTGCCCTGCCACCTTTTCAACTTATAACCAGGAAACACGGGGTCAGGAGCTACACTCACCCCACAATGAGCATCGAGGAGTGCGTGCGGGCAATGGCTGGGGTAGTCGGCCCCTCGGCCATTGTCGCGGCCTCCAAGATGTCTGGGAAGGCTGTTTTCTTCCTGGGGTCGGAGCGGGCGGTGTCCCTGGCCCTTGAAAAGGGGCTCACGGTGGGCGGGACGTTGCTGCTGGTGGACCCTCTCGAGGCCACCGCGCAGAGGGTCATCGTGTCAAACGTCCCGCCCTTTGTTTCCGCTGAGCTCCTCCTCCCTCACCTACACCAACTGGGGGAGGTAAGGTCGGGGATCAACCCCATACCGCTCGGCCTCAGGGAGAACAGCCTGCGCCACGTGTTCTCCTTCCGCCGCCAGCTCTTTGTCCGGCTGGCGCGGGAGGACATGACAGAAGGGCACTTTAATGTGGTGCACGAGGGGACTGCCTACCGCGTCTTCTGGACGTCGGACGGCGTGCGGTGCCATGCCTGCAGAGAGGTGGGGCACATTCGCAAGAACTGCCCCGCCTCCAAGGCCGCCAAACCACCGAAGGCGGCCAAGGCTGGCGCCGCCGCCACCCCTCCCACTAGTTGCGTCCGCGTGCCGGGAGCCATAGGTGCGCGGGCATCGTCGGGGGCCTTTGTTTTCACGGCCTCTGGCGGGGGGGAGGGAGAGCGTCCGAACGGAAAGAAGGCGCGGAACAAGGAGAAACATCTAGAGGCGGGTCCCCTCAGTGCGCCAGAAAGATTGACCACCGCACTCGGCCAAACCCAGCCACCGGCGAGCGCGGGGTGCCCTGAGCCCGTGCCCGAGCCCTTGACCAATACCGCAGAGGGGCCCGGGCGCGGGCAAGAAAAGAAAAAGGGGGGGGCGGAGCGGGAGGCCTCGGCAGACATGGAGGTCTCCCTGCCTCAGCGCACCTCTAGCAACAAAAGGAGGCGCCGCTCCGTTGAGGCGGAGGGGGAACAACATCCCTCCGCGGAGGAGTCGGTGCCCGCCGCGTGTCCCGCGTCTCCCACCAGCGCCCCCAAGCAGCGCCGTAGGCGGGAGGAGTCTGTCCCCGGGGAGGGTGAGACAGTCGAGGCTGCCCAGCCTCTGCCTCCCGGGGATGGCGTGGAAGATCTGCCTGTCGTGGGGGGCGTGGGGACCGCGGAGGAATGCATTGCCGCCGGGTCGGGCGTCCCGGGGACTGAGGCGGGCGGGGCCGAAAAGGCCGAACCTGAGCCCGCCCAGCCAATACACAACTTCCCCCGGGAGTCGCTCGACCCGGCAGAAAATGAAACAAATGTTTTTTATGACACTGTAGATGCTGGGCCGGGGGGTGGCAGCGGGGAGGGGGAGGAACACCCAACCTCGACTCTTGCTGTGGAGCTGGAGCACTTGGAGAGCCTGGGGATTTCCTATGGCCGGGTCTCTCCTTGTTCCCCGGTTCCTGGGGCAGAGGGGGAACCCCTTCCGCTGTCATTTCCCGACCCAGCACCATTTTTAAAAGAGCCCAGTGGGGACTCCTCTGCCGACGATCCTGGGGGTGGGATCGGGGCAGAGCCAGGGCCGGTTGGAGCGGCCGGTTCATTTGCCGTACCTTGTGCGGTCGATGGGCCGGCTGCTGGCGGCCACCTCCCGGAGGAGGACGGAGACTCGGTGGGGGACGCGGGTGAAGACCTAGAGACCACCGCCAGCGAGGCGGTGGATCTGCTCGCGGCGGCCGCCGAGACCATCCTCATTCCTGCAAAGGAACTCCGGGACTTTTTGGCCCAGAGCCGGGGTCGCTGCAACCAAGCCCGACTGGCCCTGGAAAAATGGTCCGAGCCAGAGCTGATCAAGGGGTCCGTCCGCGCCGCCGTCAAAACCTTGGCCGCGGGCGGGCCCTTGACAAAGGCGCAACACCTTGAGCTGCGCGAGCTCGAGGGACTCCTCGCTGGGCTGCGGAGGGAGCGGAGTTCAACAAAAGACTCCGCTCCCTCCCCCACAATAGGTTAAGGTAGAGGTTGCACTATGCTTTTGCCATGAAGATAACCATAGCCAGCCTCAACATCAACGGCGGCAGAGGGGCACGCCGTAGATTTGACAATTTTTCGCTCCTGCGGGAGGGGAAATATGCGGTGTGCTTCCTGCAAGAAACCCACACCGTTCCGGGAGACGAAGCCACGTGGCTCCTGGAATGGCAAGGAGAGGTCCGCATGAGCCACCTCACCGCCATTTCTAGTGGGGTGGCCATCTTGCTGGGCCCGCATTTTCAGCCGGAGATCTTGGGGGTCGAGGAGCCCGTGCCAGGCCGCTTGCTGCACGTAACGGTTCGCCTGGGGGACGTGCCGCTCCATCTCGTGAACGTGTACGCCCCTCAGCCCGGCCCGCAGCAAACGCGCTTCTTTGAAGAGGTGTCCGCTCTTCTTGGCTCCGTCGACGTCGGCGACTGCATTGTCCTCGGGGGGGATTTTAACTGCACCCTCGAGGCGAGGGACCGCTCCGGTGCCCCGCAGTGCATGACGGCGATGGAGAAGTTGAGGGACCTGGTCGGGTCCTTCGACTTGGTGGACGTCTGGCGAAATCTCCACCCCGACTCCAGCGCCTTTACTTGGGTGAGGCCTGGAGTTGGATGGTCTAGAGTCGACCGCCTTTACGTGTCTCGGGCGTACGTTTCCTGCGTCCCGGCGGCCTCCATGCGGCCGGTGCCGTGTTCGGACCACCACCTGGTGTGGGCGGAGTCTGCGTACTGGCACTTTAACAACCGGCTGCTGGAGGACGTGCGGTTCCAGGACTCGTTCCGTCGATTCTGGTCCGACTGGAGAAGGAAGCAGGGGGGCTTCCCCTCCTTGAGGCTATGGTGGGACGTGGGCAAGGCTCACGTCCGCGTCTTCTGTCAAGAGTACGCGAGGGGGTCGACCAAGAGGCGGGCGGCCAGAGTCGGGCGCCTAGAAAAAGAGGTGCTCGACCTGGAAGCCCGTCTCGGTCAAGTCGTCCAGGACCCGGCCCTGCGGACGGTGTACGAAGCGAAGAAGGCCGCGCTGAAGGACCTGCAGCTCGTCGGGTCCCGAGGCGCGTTCGTGAGGTCGCGGATCCGGTTCCTGCGGGATCTGGACCGCGGCTCCCCCTTCTTCTACTCGCTGGAAAAAAGGCAGAGTGTCCGTAAGCAGCTCTTGACGCTGCTGGCCGACGACGGCTCTCTCGTCTCGGATCCGGAGGGCGTCAACAACAGGGCCCGTGAATATTACGGGGCTCTGTTCTCTCCGGATCCGTCCAGCGAGGAAGCGCGTAGAGTTTTGTGGGAGGACCTGCCGAAGGTCAGCCCGGAGGGCGCCGAAAATCTGGAAGCTCCGCTAAGCCTGGCGGAGCTGACCGGTGCCCTCGACCGGCTCTCGAGGGGAAAATCCCCGGGGCTGGACGGGCTGACCGTGGAGTTCCACAGGGCGTTCTGGGACGTCCTGGGGAGCGACTACGCGCGGGTCCTGGGGGAAAGTCTGGCGACCGGGGAGATGCCCCTCTCTTGGCGCAGGGCGATCACCGCCTCCTTAAGAACTGGCGCCCGGTCTCCCTCCTCAGCACGGACTACAAAATCTTCGCCAGGGCGATGTCTGCTCGCCTTGGTGCCGTGCTGGACCACATGATCCACCCCGACCAGTCCTACACGGTCCCGGGCCGGACAATCCACGATAACATCCATCTGGTCCGGGACCTTATCCGTTGTTCCCAGGAGGCTGGTCTGTCGGTCGCCTTCCTATCCCTCGACCAAGAGAAGGCGTTCGACAGGGTGGATCACGACTATCTGCTCGGAACTCTGCGCGCTTTCGGGTTCGGGACGCATTTCGTCGCCCGGATCCGACTTTTGTACGCCGCCGCGGAGCGTCTGATTAAGGTTAACGGGTCCTTGACGGCGCCCCTTCGCTTTAGGAGAGGGGTGCGCCAGGGATGGCCCATGTCCGGCCAGTTATACGCCGTTTGCGTGGAGCCTTTCCTGCGCCTCTTGCGGACGAGGTTGACGGGACTGGCTCTGCAAGGGCCGGGCGTGGAGGTCGTCCTCTCGGCTTACGCCGATGACGTGCTCCTCGCGGTAGAGGATCCCGCTGACCTGCGGAGGATGCGTGAGTGCCAGGAGATTTACTCGGCCGCGTCCTCCGCCAGGATCAACTGGGAGAAATGTTCCGGACTCCTGGTGGGTCAGTGGCGGGTGGACTCCCTGCCGGAGGAGCTCAGGCCTTTTGCCTGGAGCACGACCCATCTCCTCTATCTGGGAGTCTACCTTAGCACCGACGAGGGAGCCTGGCCAGCGAACTGGCAGGAGCTGGAGGCCAAGGTCGCCGCTCGCCTAGGGCGCTGGACAGGACTGCTCCGAGTGCTGTCCTACAGGGGTCGAGCGCTAGTCATAAACCAGCTGGTGGCCGCAATGCTGTGGTACCGGCTGGTCACTTTGACCCCTCCCCCTGCGTTTGTCGCCAAGATACAGAAGAAGCTGGTGGACTTCTTCTGGAACAACAGGAAGCACTGGGTCTCTGCCGCGGTCTTGAGTCTCCCGCTTGAGGAGGGCGGTCAGTCGTTGGTGTGCGTCAGCGCCCAGCTCGCGACTTTCCGTCTTCAGACCCTGCAGAGATACCTTTACGTCGAGCCCCCTCCTAGGTGGTGTGCTCTGGCGAGGTATTTCTTCCGCCAGCAGCGCGACCTCAATTATGACACGCAGCTCCTGTTTGTGAACTTGGGGGGTGCCAGGATCGCCCTCCGGGAGCTGCCTGTCTTTTACAGGGAACTCATCAGGGTCTGGAACGAAGTCTCCACCAAGCGCAGCTCTCCGCCGGCTGGAGTGGCAGCCGTCCTGCAGGAGCCGCTGCTCGGGAATCCGTACCTCCACGGCCGAGGTTTCATGTGGCGGTCGGAAGAGAGGGCTGTGGCTGGTGAGGTGACCAGGGTCAGGGACCTGCTCGATGGCGGAGGAGCGGGCTGGATGGCGCCAGACACACTGGCGCGGCGCCTAAACTCTGCCAACGTCCGCCACGCGGCCGATGCCATCGAGTCGCTAAAAACAGCTCTGGGCCCTGACTCCGTTAGGTGCATCGAGGAGGCTCAAGCACGTGGGGAGATCCCGTCCGAACTGACCCCCGTCCGGACGGAATTCCTCATCGGCGCCAAACCCCGGAACCTCCCTCGGGGGCCGGCGCCTCACAACTTGAGCCGCCTCGGGGAAATCCCCTCCGTGCCTTTCAGTTCCGCACGGAGGGGTTTCCTGTACAGGCTGCTCCTGCACACCCTCAACTTTGCCATCCTCGCCGGCCATCCGGACACGCCATGGCGTACCATCTTGCCGTCCGGAGGAGGCGGGGGTCCCCGATGGAGGGCACTCTACGCAGGGGTCCTCCCACTATTCATCGGGGACTTGGCCTGGAGGGTGGTGCACGGAGCAGTGCCATGCAACAAATTTTTAAGCCGGTTCACGGACTCCCAGGCCGCCTGCAATTTCTGCGGTCTGGAGGAGTCCGTGTTCCATGTTTTTATTGAGTGCACGAGGTTGCAGCCCCTGTTCCATTATTTGAAGGGGCTGCTCCTGAAATTCTGGCTGCACTTCAGTCCCACTCTCCTGATCTTTGGGCACCCTGTGCGGAGGGGAGCGGGTAGGTCCGAAGGCCTCCTCGTAGGACTGCTCCTGGGCACGGCCAAGGGTGCCATCAGCCGGTCCAGGCAGTCGAGGGGGTCGTTCAACCTGACTGCCTGCCTCTCTTCCGCTCTTACATCCGGTCCAGGGTGTCCTTGGAGATGGAACACGCGGTGTCCACCGGTACGCTCGCGGCCTTCCGCGAGAGGTGGGCACCGGAGGGACTGGAGTGCATCATCACGCCCGGCAACCAAATTTTAATTTGATTTTACGTTTTTAAGTTTAATTTGTTTTAATTGCCGGTGCTTTTAGTGTCCCCCTTCCCTTTTATAGGGGGCACTGGGGAAAATTGTGATTTTAGTGCCCAAAAAAAAACCAAAAAAAGAAAAACACAAAAAAAAAAAGGGGGGAAAGAAAAAAAAGGGCCTTGTAAATGTCTGGAGTGTCACCCAGGTCGGGTGGCACTGTTTAATGTTTTATGTTTTGCAGGTGAACTCCAAAAAGAGTTTCATGCACAAGGAACCAATGGTAGAGCAGTGGAGGCGTGTCCTGCTCAGTTGGAGCTGAGCTGCAGAGAGAGGAGCAGCTATCAACTTGAGCTCCTGCCTGGAGAGCCCTGAGACCAGCCCAGGAAGAGAAGGAAGGAAGGGGCTTCACCACCAACTTTCACCCAGAGGGAGAGGAGGAAAAAGCAGCAAACTTTTTTTTTACATCTTACCATTTCTGCAAAGAGTTGGAGAGAGGGGGAAAAGACCAACAACATCCAGTGTGGAAGGAGGGAGACTCTACATTTCAACAGGTGGGTGTTGGTGCATTCCCAAAAAGACTTTGTTATATCGGTGGGGGGAGGAAAGAAGACCACTGAGGGCCGGAACATCGCGGGGGGTGTGTGTGTGTGGAAGTGTGTGTGGGGGCCTTGCTTACAACTAGGCCCCACACACAATTGAACCCCCCCCCCCCCCGCCCCAATTGCCTAGCCTGGGATAGCTGGAGCTACCAGGCTGAAGATTTTTTTCTTAATCACCCTATTAAAGATCGTTAGGAGTGTGTGCCTGGTGGCTCTAGCTACCCCAGGTGAAGACATCTTCTCCCCTCACCTGAAGACCACCCCAAAGACTTTGTGTTTTGCCATCTGGGATTGCACCCACCCACAGCTGCGAGGGGAGACCTGCCCTCGCAGTTCCCCCCCCCCCTTCCCACCCCCCTCTCTCTTTCTCTGTTACTCTGTTTCTCCCCTCTCTCTCTGAGAGCCGTTTCTTCCTAATTTAAAAAAAAAAACAATTGAGACAACTGAGCAGAGGGAGCAAGGCCCCTCCCCAATTGCCAACTAGGGGAGAGGTGTGCCTCATTAAGAGCTCCTCTGCTCGGTCAAATCAAACGAGGCCAATCAAGACCATTAAGGCCTGTGACTTTGGGGTGGGTGTAGCCCTTAAAGGGACCCCGTGATGGCGACCCCATCCACGCCGGTGGCGGGGCCAGCGAGGACATATGCGCAGGTGGTGTCCACATCCACGGCACCTCCTGCGCCACCCGCTGCCCTGCCACCTTTTACACTTATTACTAAAAAACACGGGGTCAAGTGCTACACTCACCCCACAATGACCATCGAGGAGTGCGTGCGGGCGATGGCTGGGGTAGTCGGCCCCTCGGCCATTGTCGCAGCCTCCAAGATGTCTGGGAAGGCCGTGTTCTTCCTGGGGTCGGAGCGGGCGGTGTCCCTGGCCCTTGAAAAGGGGCTCACGGTGGGCGGGACATTCCTGCCGGTGGACCCTCTCGAGGCCACCGCGCAGAGGGTCATCGTGTCAAACGTCCCGCCCTTTGTTTCCGCTGAGCTCCTCCTCCCTCACCTACACCAACTGGGGGAGGTAAGGTCGGGGATCAACCCCATACCGCTCGGCCTCAGGGAGAACAGCCTGCGCCACGTGTTCTCCTTCCGCCGCCAGCTCTTTGTCCGGCTGGCGCGGGAGGACATGACGGAGGGGAACTTTAATGTGGTGCACGAGGGGACTGCCTACCGCGTCTTCTGGACGTCGGACGGCGTGCGGTGCCATGCCTGTAGGGAGGTGGGGCATGTTCGTAAGAACTGCCCCGCCTCCAAGGCCGCCAAACCACCGAAGGCGGCCAAGGCTGGCGCCGCCGCCACCCCTCCCCCTAGTTGTGTCCGCGTGCCGGGAGCCATGGGTGCGCGGGCATCGTCGGGGGCCTTTATTTTCACGGCCTCCGGCGGGGGGGAGGGAGAGCGTCCGATCGAAAAGAAGGCGCGGAAGAAGACGAGACATCTAGAGGCGGGTCCCCTCAGTGCGCCGGAAAGTTTGACCACCGCGATCAGCCCAACCCAGTCACCGGCGAGCGCGGGGTGCCCTGAGCCCGTGCCCGAGCCCTTGACCAATACCGCAGAGGGGCTCGGGCGAGGGCAAGATAAGGAAAAGGGGGGGGCGGAGCGGGAGGCCTCGGCAGACATGGAGGTTCCCCTGCCTCCGCGCACCCCCAGGAACAAAAGGAGGCACCGCCCCAATGAGGCGGAGGGGGAACAACGTCTCTCCGCGGAGGAGGCGGTGCCCGCCGCGTGTCCCGCGTCCCCCACCAGCGCCCCCAAATTGCGCTGTAGGCGCGAGGAATCTGGCCCCGGGGAGGGTGAGGCAGGCGAGGCTGCCCAGCCGCTGCCTCCTGGGGAGGGCGTGGCAGATCTGCCTGTCGTGGGGGGCGTGGGGCCAGCGGAAGAATGCGTAGCCGCCGGGTCGAGCGTCCCGGGGACTGAGGCGGGCGGGGCTGAAAAGGCTGAACCTGAGCCCGCCCAGCCAATACCCAACTTCCCCCGGGATTTGCTCGACTCTGAAAATGCCAATTTTATGGAATCCGTTCACGCTGGGCTGGGGGGTGGCGGCGGGCAGGGAGAAGAACAACAACCCTCGCCCCCTACTGTGGAGCTGGGGGAATTGGAGGACCTGGAACATTACTTTGACCAGGTCTCTCCCTGTTCCCCGGTTCCTGGGGCGGAGGCGGAACCCCTTCCGCTGTCGCTTCCCGACCCAGCACCAATTTTAAAAGAGCCCAGTGGGGACTCCTCTGCCGACGATCCTGGGGGTGGGATCGGGGCAGAGCCAGGGCCAGATGGAGCGGCCGGGCCGTTTGCCGTACCTCGTGCGGTCGACGGGCCGGCTGCTAGCGGCGACCTCCCGGAGGGGGACGGGGACTCGGTGGAGGACGCGGGTGAAGATCTTGAGTCCATCACCAGTGAGGCGGTGGATCTGCTCGCGGCCGCCACTGAGACCCTCCTCATTCCCGCAGAGGAACTCCGGGACTTTTTGGTCCAGTGCCGGGGTCGCCGCGACCAAGCCCGTCTGGCCCTGGAAAGATGGTCCGAGCCGGGGCTGCTCGTCGCGTCCGTCCGCGCCGCCGTTAAACCATGGCCGCGGGCGGGCCCTTATCAAAGGCTCAAGGCCTTGAGCTGCGCCGGCTCAAAAAGTTCCTCGCTGGGCTGCTGATGGAGTGGAGGTCAACAAACGACTCCACTCCCTCCCCCACAATAGGCTAAGGAAGAGGTTGCACTATGCTTTTGCCATGAAGATAACCATAGCCAGCCTCAACATCAACGGCGGCAGAGGGGCACGCCGTAGATTTGACAATTTTTCGCTCCTGCGGGAGGGGAAATATGCGGTGTGCTTCCTGCAAGAAACCCACACCGTTCCGGGAGACGAAGCCACGTGGCTCCTGGAATGGCAAGGAGAGGTCCGCATGAGCCACCTCACCGCCATTTCTAGTGGGGTGGCCATCTTGCTGGGCCCGCATTTTCAGCCGGAGATCTTGGGGGTCGAGGAGCCAGTGCCAGGCCGCTTGCTGCACGTAACGGTTCGCCTGGGGGACGTGCCGCTCCATCTCGTGAACGTGTACGCCCCTCAGCCCGGCCCGCAGCAAACGCGCTTCTTTGAAAAGGTGTCCGCTCTTCTTGGCTCCGTCGACTGCATTGTCCTCGGGGGGGATTTTAACTGCACCCTCGAGGCGAGGGACCGCTCCGGTGCCCCGCAGTGCATGACGGCGATGGAGAAGTTGAGGGACCTGGTCGGGTCCTTCGACTTGGTGGACGTCTGGCGGAATCTCCACCCCGACTCCAGCGCCTTTACTTGGGTGAGGCCTGGAGTTGGATGGTCTAGAGTCGACCGCCTTTACGTGTCTCGGGCGTACGTTTCCTGCGTCCCGGCGGCCTCCATGCGGCCGGTGCCGTGTTCGGACCACCACCTGGTGTGGGCGGAGCTCGCTTCGCTCCGCGCGAGGACGGGGTCCGCGTACTGGCACTTTAACAACCGGCTGCTGGAGGACGTGCGGTTCCAGGACTCGTTCCGTCGATTCTGGTCCGACTGGAGAAGGAAGCAGGGGGGCTTCCCCTCCTTGAGGCTATGGTGGGACGTGGGCAAGGCTCACGTCCGCGTCTTCTGTCAAGAGTACGCGAGGGGGTCGACCAAGAGGCGGGCGGCCAGAGTCGGGCGCCTAGAAAAAGAGGTGCTCGACCTGGAAGCCCGTCTCGGTCAAGTCGTCCAGGACCCGGCCCTGCGGACGGTGTACGAAGCGAAGAGGGCCGCGCTGAAGGACCTGCAGCTCGTCGGGTCCCGAGGCGCGTTCGTGAGGTCGCGGATCCGGTTCCTGCGGGATCTGGACCGCGGCTCCCCCTTCTTCTACTCGCTGGAAAAAAGGCAGAGTGTCCGTAAGCAGCTCTTGACGCTGCTGGCCGACGACGGCTCTCTCGTCTCGGATCCGGAGGGCGTCAACAACAGGGCCCGTGAATATTACGGGGCTCTGTTCTCTCCGGATCCGTCCAGCGAGGAAGCGCGTAGAGTTTGTGGGAGGACCTGCCGAAGGTCAGCCCGGAGGGCGTCGAAAATCTGGAAGCTCCGCTAAGCCTGGCGGAGCTGACCGGTGCCCTCGCCCGGCTCTCGAGTGGAAAATCCCCGGGGCTGCACGGGCTGACCGTGGAGTTCCACAGGGCGTTCTGGGACGTCCTGGGGGGCGACTACACGCGGGTCCTGGGGGAAAGTCTGGCGACCGGGGAGATGCCCCACTCTTGGCGCAGGGCAGTCATCGTCCTGCTGCCTAAGAAGGGCGATCTCCGCCTCCTTAAGAACTGGCGCCCGGTCTCCCTCCTCAGCACGGACTACAAAATCTTCGCCAGGGCGATGTCTGCTCGCCTTGGTGCCATGCTGGACCACATGATCCACCCCGACCAGTCCTGCACGGTCCCGGGCCGGACAATCCACGATAACATCCATCTGGTCCGGGACCTCATCCATTGTTCCCAGGAGGCTGGTCTGTCGGTCGCCTTCCTATCCCTCGACCAAGAGAAGGCGTTCGACAGGGTGGATCACGACTATCTGCTCGGAACTCTGCGCGCTTTCGGGTTCGGGACGCATTTCGTCGCCCGGATCCGACTTTTGTACGCCGCCGCGGAGTGTCTGATTAAGGTTAACGGGTCCTTGACGGCGCCCCTTCGCTTTAGGAGAGGGGTGCGCCAGGGATGGCCCATGTCCGGCCAGTTATACGCCGTTTGCGTGGAGCCTTTCCTGCGCCTCTTGCGGACGAGGTTGACAGGACTGGCTCTGCAAGGGCCGGGCGTGGAGGTCGTCCTCTCGGCTTACGCCGATGACGTGCTCCTCGCGGTAGAGGATCCCGCTGACCTGCAGAGGATGCGTGAGTGCCAGGAGATTTACTCGGCCGCGTCCTCCACCAGGATCAACTGGGAGAAATGTTCCGGACTCCTGGTGCGTCAGTGGCGGGTGGACTCCCTGCCGGAGGAGCTCAGGCCTTTTGCCTGGAGCACGACCCATCTCCTCTATCTGGGAGTCTACCTTAGCCCCGACGAGGGAGCCTGGCCGGCGAACTGGCAGGAGCTGGAGGCCAAGGTCGCCGCTCGCCTAGGGCGCTGGACAGGACTGCTCCGAGTGCTGTCCTACAGGGGTCGAGCGCTAGTCATAAACCAGCTGGTGGCCGCAATGCTGTGGTACCGGCTGGTCACTTTGACCCCTCCCCCTGCGTTTGTCGCCAAGATACAGAAGAAGCTGGTGGACTTCTTCTGGAACAACAGGAAGCACTGGGTCTCTGCTGCGGTCTTGAGTCTCCCGCTTGAGGAGGGCGGTCAGTCGTTGGTGTGCGTCAGCGCCCAGCTCGCGACTTTCCGTCTTCAGACCCTGCAGAGATACCTTTACGTCGAGCCCCCTCCTAGGTGGTGTGCTCTGGCGAGGTATTTCTTCCGCCAGCAGCGCGACCTCAATTATGACACGCAGCTCCTGTTTGTGAACTTGGGGGGTGCCAGGAGCGCCCTCCGGGAGCTGCCTGTCTTTTACAGGGAACTCATCAGGGTCTGGAACAAAGTCTCCACCAAGCGCAGCTCTCCGCCGGCTGGAGTGGCGGCCGTCCTGCAGGAACCGCTGCTCGGGAATCCGTACCTCCACGGCCGAGGTTTTATGTGGCGGTCGGAAGAGAGGGCTGTGGCTGGTGAGGTGACCAGGGTCAGGGACCTGCTCGATGGCGGAGGAGCGGGCTGGATGGCGCCAGACACGCTGGCGCGGCGCCTAAATTCTGCCAACGTCCGCCACGCGGCCGATGCCATCGAGTCGCTAAAAACAGCTCTGGGCCCTGACTCCGTTAGGTGCATCGAGGAGGCTCAAGCACGTGGGGAGATCCCGTCCGAACTGACCCCCGTCCGGACGGAATTCCTCATCGGCGCCAAACTCCGGAACCTCCCTCGGGGGCCGGCGCCTCACAACTTGAGCCGCCTCGGGGAAATCCCCTCCGTGCCTTTCAGTTCCGCGCGGAGGGGTTTCCTGTACGGGCTGCTCCTGCACACCCTCAACTTTGCCATCCTCGCCGGCCGTCCGGACACGCCATGGCGTACCATCTTGCCGTCCGGAGGAGGCGGGGGTCCCCGATGGAGGGCACTCTACGCAGGGGTCCTCCCACTATTCATCGGGGACTTGGCCTGGAGGGTGGTGCACGGAGCAGTGCCGTGCAACAAATTTTTAAGCCGGTTCACGGACTCCCAGGCCGCCTGCAATTTCTGCGGTCTGGAGGAGTCCGTGTTCCATGTTTTTATTGAGTGCACAAGGTTGCAGCCCCTGTTCCATTATTTGAAGGGGCTGCTCCTGAAATTCTGGCTGCACTTCAGTCCCACTCTCCTGATCTTTGGGCACCCTGTGCGGAGGGGAGCGGGTAGGTCCGAGGGCCTCCTCGTAGGACTGCTCCTGGGCACGGCCAAGGGTGCCATCAGCCGGTCCAGGCAGCGGGCGGTCGAGGGGGTCGTTCAACCTGACTGCCTGCCTCTCTTCCGCTCTTACATCCGGTCCAGGGTGTCCTTGGAGATGGAGCACGCGGTGTCCACCGGTACGCTCGCGGCCTTCCGCGAGAGGTGGGCACCGGAGGGACTGGAGTGCATCATCACGCCCGGCAACCAAATTTTAATTTGATTTTACGTTTTAAAGTTTAATTTGTTTTCATTGCCGGTGCTTTTAGTGTCCCCCTTCCCTTTTATAGGGGGCACTGGGGAAAATTGTGATTTTAGTGCCCAAAAAAAAAAAAGAAAAACACAAAAAAAAAAAGGGGGGAAAAAAAAAAGTGCCTTTTAAATGTTTGGAGTGTCACCCAGGTCGGGTGGCACCGTTTAATGTTTCATGTTTTGCAGGTGAACTCCAAAAAGAGTTTCATGCACAAGGAACCAATGGTAGAGCAGTGGAGGCGTGTCCTGCTCAGTTGGAGCTGAGCTGCAGAGAGAGGAGCAGCTATCAACTTGAGCTCCTGCCTGGAGAGCCCTGAGACCAGCCCAGGAAGAGAAGGAAGGAAGGGGCTTCACCACCAACTTTTACCCAGAGGGAGAGGAGGAAAAAGCAGGAAACTTTAAACAACTTTTACCATTTCTGCAAAGAGTTGGAGAGAGGGGGAAAAGACCAACAACATCCAGTGTGGAAGGAGGGAGACTCTACCATTCTACAGGTGGGTGTTGGTGCAGTCCCAAAAAGACTTTGTTGAATCGGTGGGGGGAGGAAAGAAGACCACTGAGGGCCGGAACATCGCGGGGGGTGTGTGTGTGTGGAAATGTGTGTGGGGGCCTTGCTACAACTAGGCCCCACACACAACTGAACCCCCCCCCCCACAATTGCCTAGCCTTGGATAGCTGGAGCTACCAGGCTGAAGATTTTTTCTTAATCACCCTATTAAAGATCGTTAGGAGTGTGTGCCTGGTGGCTCTAGCTACCCCAGGTGAAGACATCTTCTCCCCTCACCTGAAGACCACCCCAAAGACTTTGTGTTTTGCCATCTGGGATTGCACCCACCCACAGCTGCGAGGGGAGACCTGCCCTCGCAGTCCCCCCCCCCTTCCCACCCCCCTCTCTCTTTCTCTGTTACTCTGTTTCTCCCCTCTCTCTCTGAGGCCCCTTCCTCCTAATTTTTCAAAAAAAAACCAAACAAACAAAACAATTGAGACAACTGAGCAGAGGGAGCAAGGCCCCTCCCCAATTGCCAACTAGGGGTGTGGTGCCTTGTTAAGGGCTCCTCTGCTCAGTTAAATATACAAGGCCAATAAAGACCATTAAGGCCTGTGACTTTGGGGTGGGTGTAGCCCTTAAAGGGACCCCGTGATGGCGACCCCATCCACGCCGGTGGCAGGGCCAGCGAAGACGTATGCGCAGGTGGCAACCGCTTCCACGGCACCTCCTGCGCCACCCGCTGCCCTGCCACCTTTCAGATTAATCACCAAAAAACACGGGGTCAAGAGCTACACTCACCCCACAATGAGCATTGAGGAGTGCGTGCGGGCGATGGCTGGGGTAGTCGGCCCCTCGGCCATTGTCGCAGCCTCCAAGATGTCTGGGAAGGCCGTGTTCTTCCTCGGGTCGGAGCGGGCGGTGTCCCTGGCCCTCGAAAAGGGGCTCACGGTGGGCGGGACGTTCCTGCCGGTGGACCCTCTCGAGGCCACCGCGCAGAGGGTCATCATATCGAACGTCCCGCCCTTTGTTCCCGCTGAGCTCCTCCTCCCTCACCTACACCAACTGGGGGAGGTAAGGTCGGGGATCAACCCCATACCGCTTGGCCTCAGGGAGAGCAGCCTGCGCCACGTGTTCTCCTTCCGCCGCCAGCTCTTGGTCCGGCTGGCGCGGGAGGAGACGACGGAGGGGAACTTTAATGTGGTGCACGAGGGGACTGCCTACCGCGTCTTTTGGACGTCGGACGGCGTGCGGTGCCATGCCTGCAGGGAGGTGGGGCACGTTCGCAAGAACTGCCCCGCCTCCAAGGCCGCCAAACCACCGAAGGCGGCCAAGGCTGGTGCCGCCGCCACCCCTCCCCCTAGTTGCGTCCGCGTGCCGGGAGCCGTAGGTGCGCGGGCATCGTCGGAGGCCTTTGTTTTCAGGGCCTCCGGCGGGGGGGAGGGAGAGCGTCCGAACGGAAAGAAGGCGCGGAACAAGAAGAAACATCTAGAGGTGGGTCCCCTCAGTGCGCCAGAAAGATTGACCACCGCGCTCGGCCCAACCCAGCCACCGGCGAGCGCGGGGTGCCCTGAGCCCGTGCCCGAGCCCTTGACCAATACCGCAGAGGGGCCCGGGCGCGGGCAAGAAAAGAAAAAGGGGGGGGCGGAGCGGGAGGCCTCGGCAGACATGGAGGTCTCCCTGCCTCAGCGCACCTCCAGCAACAAAAGGAGGCGCCGCTCCGTTGAGGCGGAGGGGGAACAACATCCCTCCGCGGAGGAGTCGGTGCCCGCCGCGTGTCCCGCGTCCCCCACCAGCGCCCCCAAGCAGCGCCGTAGGCGGGAGGAGTCTGTCCCCGGGGAGGGTGAGACAGTTGAGGCTGCCCAGCCTCTGCCTCCCGGGGATGGCGTGGAAGATCTGCCTGTCGTGGGGGGCGTGGGGACCGCAGAGGAATGCATTGCCGCCGGGCCGGGCGTCCCGGGGACTGAGGCGGGCGGGGCCGAAAAGGCCGAACCTGAGCCCGCCCAGCTATTAATCAACTGCCCCCGGGAGTCGCTCGACCCGGCAGAAATACAAACTATTAAGAAATTTAATGACACTGTAGATGCTGGGCCGGGGGGTGGCAGCGGGGAGGGGGAGGAACACCCACCCTCGCCTCTTGCTGTGGAGCTGGAGCACTTGGACACCCTCAACTTTGCCATCCTCGCCGGCCGTCCGGACACGCCATGGCGTACCATCTTGCCGTCCGGAGGAGGCGGGGGTCCCCGATGGAGGGCACTCTACGCGGGGGTCCTCCCACTATTCATCGGGGACTTGGCCTGGAGGGTGGTGCACGGAGCAGTGCCGTGCAACAAATTTTTAAGCCGGTTCACGGACTCCCAGGCCGCCTGCAATTTCTGCGGTCTGGAAGAGTCCGTGTTCCATGTTTTTATGGAATGCACAAGGTTGCAGCCCCTGTTTTATTATTTGAAGGGGCTGCTCCTGAAATTCTGGCTGCACTTCAGTCCCACTCTCCTGATCTTTGGGCACCCTGTGCGGAGGGGAGCGGGTAGGTCCGAAGGCCTCCTCGTAGGACTGCTCCTGGGCACGGCCAAGGGTGCCATCAGCCGGTCCAGGCAGCGGGCGGTCGAGGGGGTCGTTCAACCTGACTGCCTGCCTCTCTTCCGCTCTTACATCCAGTCCAGGGTGTCCCTGGAGATGGAGCACGCGGTGTCCACCGGTACGCTCGCGGCCTTCTGCGAGAGGTGGGCACCGGAGGGACTGGAGTGCATCATCACGCCCGGCAACCAAATTTTAATTTGATTTTACGTTTTTTAAGTTTAATTTGTTTTAATTGCCGGTGCTTTTAGTGTCCCCCTTCCCTTTTATAGGGGGCACTGGGGAAAATTTTGATTTTAGTGCCCAAAAAAAAAAACCAAAAAAAGAAAAACACAAAAAATAACCAAAAAAAAGGGGGAAAAAAAAAGGGCCTTGTAAATGTCTGGAGTGTCACCCAGGTCGGGTGGCACAGTTTAATGTTTTTTTGTTTTGCAGATGAACTACAAAAGGAGTTTCATGCACAAGGACCCCCAGGTCCCTCTGCACCGCAGCATGTTGTAATTTCTCCCCATTCAAATAATATTCCCTTTTACTGTTTTTTTTCCAAGGTGGATGACCTCATATTTTCCGACATTGTATTCCATCTGCCAAACCTTAGCCCATTCGCTTAACCTATCTAAATCTCTTTGCAGTCTCTCTGTGTCCTCTACACAACCCGCTTTCCCACTAATCTTTGTGTCATCTGCAAATTTTGTTACACTACACTCTGTCCCCTCTTCCAGGTCATCTATGTATATTGTAAACAGTTGTGGTCCCAGCACCGATCCCTGTGGCACACCACTAACCACTGATTTCCAACTCGAAAAAGACTCATTTATCCCGAATCTCTGCTTTTTGTTAGCCAGCCAATTCTCGATCTATGCTAATACATTTCCTCTGACCCCGCGTACCTTTATCTTCTGCAGTAACCTTTTGTGTGGCACCTTATTGAATGCCTTTTGGAAATCTAAATACACCACATCCATCGGTACACCCCTATCCACCATGCTCGTTATATCCTCAAAGAATTCCAGTAAATTAGTTGAACATGATTTCCCCTTCATGAATCCATGTTGTTTCTGCTTGATTGCACTATTCCTATCTAGATGTCCCGCTATTTCTTCCTTAATGATAGCTTCAAGCATTTTCCCCACTACAGATGTTAAACTAACCGGCCTTTTGTCTGCCCCCTTTTTTAAACAGTGGCGTTATATTAGCTGCTCCCATTCTCCGCTACGTATCGAGTTGTAGCACGTTTACGCATTCGTTGGAGGTGCCCCATTATTGAGCAACTCTTGCAGACATATTGTTTGAACCTGCACTGGTTTGTGAGATGAACCCCTCCACAGTGCCAACAGCTTGCTGATGGACTTGCATTCACAGGCACTGATCTCTTCGCATTAGTCCATTGTTGTGGTGAGTGAGTCATCTTGGGTCGAGCAGAGGTTGCATTAGCCCCACTGTGGCACTTCTGTCTACCGACGAACTTAGCTTATTCACGGTGTTTGGCCCCGGGTGATTCCGAAGTTGTGAGTAGAGTAGCTTTGTTTCTTCCTCTCTGGGCATGTATGCCTGAGTAATTAGGGTGGCATTGGCTAGGTCCAAGCCTTCCTCCGCTAGCAATTTGCGGAAAATCCCTTCGTGCCCGATTTCCAAAACAAAGAAGTCTCTTAACATTTCTTCAAGAACTGTCCCGAATTTGCATTTCCCAGCAAGACGTCTTAGCTCAGCGATGAATGCTGCCACGCTTTGGCCTACTCCGCACTGGTGGGTGTAGAAATGGTACCTCGCCATGAGCACACTGCGTTTCGGCTTTAGGTTAATTTGAACTAGCTCGCAGTTCTTCGTAACTTTTCTCAGCGGGTTTCGTTGGGGCCAGTAGGTCCTTGATCAATGCGTATGTCTGTGATCCGTAGACCCTGAGGAGGACGGCGTTTGCTGGCATTCGCGGCTCCCTTTAAGTCTTTCGCGACAAAGCATTGATCAGCCGGTCAATGAAGTCATCCTAGTCTTTCCCGACACAATATTGCGCGATGTAGTCAACGGTGGCCATAGCTGCGTGTTAGTATCCTATTCTCGTCGGCAGTTGATATGTATGCTTATCACTATAATAAATCACACGTGGCCCATGCTCGACGTACAGCTATCACTGCTGGTCTGGCAACAGCCCTACAACTCTTTTAGTTGTGAAACAAAAATAAACATTAAATCAAGTGCCCCCTGATTAAAGTGGGGGGACAATCCAAACACTTTCCAAGTGCTCTTTTTTTTTTAGGATAGTATAAACACAAATTATACAAGTGCCCCCGAGCTAAAATGGGGGGACACTAAACATGGCTCAATAAACAACTTAGACTTTAAACATATAAAATCAAATTAAAATTCTGTTGTCGGGGGTGATGATGCACACCAGTCCCTCCGGCACCCACCTCTCGTGGAAGGCCGCGAGCGTACCGGTGGACACCGCGTGCTCCATCTCCAGGGACACCCTGGCTCAGATGTAACCACGGAAGGGAAGCAGGCAGTCGGGTTGAACGACCCCCTTGACTGCCCGCTGCCTGGACCGGCTGAGGGCCCCCTTGGCCGTGCCCAGGAGCAGTCCGACGAGGAGGCCCTCGGACCTACCCGCTCCCCTCCACACGGGGTGCCCAAAGATCAGGAGTGTGGGACTGAAGTGCAACCAGAATTTGAGGAGCAGCCCCTTTAAATAATGCAATAGGGGCTGCAACCTCGTCCATTGCATAAAAACATGGAACACGGACTCCTCCAGACCGTAGAAATTGCAGGCGGCCTGGGAGCCTGTGAACCGACTTAAAAATATATTGCACGGGACTGCTCCATGCACCACTTTCCAGGCCAAGTTCCCAATAAATAGTGGGAGTACTCCCGCGTAAGTGCACTCCATCGGGGACCCCCGCATCCTCTGGACGGCAAGATGGTGCGCCATGTCGTGTCCAGACGGCAGACGAGGATGGCAAGGATGAGAGTGTGCAGGAACAGCCCATACAGGAAACCCCTCCGCGCACAACTGAAAGGCACGGAGGGGATTTCCGCGAGGCGGCTCAAGTTGTGATGCGCGGCTCCCGAGGGAGTTTTCGGGGCTTGGCGCCAATGAGGAATTCCGTCCGGACGGGAGTCAGTTTGGACAGGATCTCCCCATGTGCTTGAGCCTCCTCAATACACCAAACGGAGTCAGGGCCCAGCGCTGTTTTTAGCGACTCGATGATATTGGCTGCGCGCAGGACGTCGGCCCAGTTTAGGCGCCGTGCCAGCACGTCTGGCGCCATCCAGCCCGCTCCTGCACCATCGAGCAGGTCCCTGACCTTGGTCACCTCGCCAGACACAGCCCTCTCGTCCGCCTGCCACCTAAAACCGCAGTCGTGGAGGTACCAATTCCTGAGCAGCGGCTCCCGAAGGACACCCGCCACTCCAGACGGGGGTGATCTGCGCTTGACGGCGACTCTGTTCCACACCGTGATGAGTTCCTGGTAAAAGACAGGCAGCCCCTGCATGGTGGTCCTGACGCCCCCCCAGGCTCACAAATAGGAGCTGCATGTCATAATTGAGGCAGTACTGCTGGCGGAAGAAATACGTCGCCAGCGTACACCACCTAGGAGGGGGCTCGACGTACAGCTATCTCTGCAGGGTCTACAAACCTGTGAGCATACATTACACTGCTTCCCCTTAGGTATACAATATAAAATATTTCAAAAGATTACTTACCTTGATTACAATTTTACTAATTCAACTGTATCTCTGTATCTTGTTGGAAACTTTTAGCTTCCTCCTGCTCCGACCTCCATTTCTCGCAGTTGGCTGGCCATGCCTGCTCTATATTTTTAGTTGACTCAGTAGACTGTCTTGGGGAATTTTTGTTTTCAAGGGCGTGAAGCCCAGGATTCCTGACCTCTATTCTCTCTGGACTCTGGGGAGGTACCAGCGGATTGGAAAGCAGCTAATGTAACGCTTCTGTTTAAAAAGGGGGGCAGACAAAAGGCAGGTAACTATAGGCAGGTTAGTTTAACATCTGTAGTGGGGAAAATTCTTGAAGCTATCATTAAGGAAGAAATAGTGGGACATCGAGATAGGAATAGTGCAATCAAGCAGACGCAGCATGGATTCATGAAGGGGGAATCATGTTTAACTAATTTACTGGAATTCTTTGAGGATATAACGAGCATGGTGGATAGAAGTGTACCAATGGATGTGGCGTATTTAGATTTCCAAAAGGCATTCGATAAGGTGCCACACAAAAGGTTACTGCAGAAGATAAAGGTACGCGGAGTCAGAGGAAATGTATTAGCATGGATAGAGAATTGGCTGGCGAACAGCAAGCAGAGAGTCGGGATAAATGGGACCTTTTCGGGTTGGAAATCGGTGGTTAGTGGTGTGCCACAGGGATCGGTGCTGGGACCACAACTGTTTACAATATACATAGATGACCTGGAAGAGGGGACAGAGTGTAGTGTAACAAAATTTGCAGATGACACTGAGATTAGTGGGAAAGCGGGTTGTGTGGAGGACACAGAGAGGCTGCAGAGAGATTTAGATAGGTTAAGCGAATGGGCTAAGGTTTGGCAGATGGAATACAATGTCGGAAAATGTGAGGTCATCCACCTTGGAAAAAAAAACAGTAAAAGGGAATATTATTTGAATGGGGAGAAATTACAACATGCTGCGGTGCAGAGGGACCTGGGGGTCCTTGTGAATGAATCCCAAAAAGTTAGTTTGCAGGTGTATCAGGTAATCAGGAAGGCGAATGGAATGTTGGCCTTCATTGTAAGAGGGATGGAGTACAAAAGCAGGGAGGTCTTGCTGCAACTGTACAGGGTATTGGTGAGGCCGCACCTGGAGTACTGCATGCAGTTTTGGTCACCTTACTTAAGGAAGGATATACTGGCTTTGGAGGGGGTACAGAGACGATTCACTAGGCTGATTCCGGAGATGAGGGGGTTACCTTATGATGATAGATTGAGTAGACTGGATCTTTACTCGTTGGAGTTCAGAAGGATGAGGGGTGATCTTATATAAACATTTAAAATAATGAAAGGGATAGACAAGATAGAGGCAGAGAGGTTGTTTCCACTGGTCGGGGAGACTAGAACTAGGGGGCACAGCCTCAAAATACGGGGGAGCCAATTTAAAACCGAGTTGAGAAGGAATTTCTTCTCCCAGAGGGTTGTGAATCTGTGGAATTCTCTGCCCAAGGAAGCAGCTGAGGTTAGCTCATTGAATGTATTCAAATCACAGATAGATAGATTTTTAACCAATAAGGGAATTAAGGGTTACGGGGAGCAGGCGGCTAAGTGGAGCTGAGTCCACGGCCAGATCAGCCATGATCTTTTTGAATGGCGGAGCAGGCTCGAGGGGCTAGATGGCCTACTCCTGTTCCTAATTCTTATGTTCTTATGTTATTATGTCCTTGAAACCCTTACATCCGTCCTAGTGTCGTTTTCTTCCTAAGCTCTTGATATTCCAAATTATCACTATCCTGTCTAGTTAGTTTGCGTTTTCCCATTGATCTTCACAACTGAACCCCAACTCCACCTCTCCCCTCGGAAGATACATAGTTTCAGCAAGATTGTCTGTTAGATCTCTTAATTTTCAAAGAAATGCGAACTCCGATTTTAGTTTTAATGTAAGTTTATTCTGGCAGCAGCAACAAGCTTCTGGCTTTAAGCCAGGCCTTTGTCCTTCTGATACCACATGGCCAAAATGGCTGTACTTATACCTGGTTCAATTTACATAAAAGAACTCGCCTTCTTTGAACTTATTGGCTCAATTGATAGTCTGTTAACCTTTAATTGGCTCGCTACCCAAAGGTCCTAAAATCTCAAGTTGATTGATGACTTAATGCAACATGATGAGTTGCACGTAGCAGCTTTGACTTGGGGTCTGTGAATTTTCACAGCCTGTCTGAATGCAGCGTGTTTGAATTCTCTATCAATCCCCCCTTTGATTCTTTCACAAACTGAATCACAAAACATCAGGTATCACTGGTTAAACATTCTACAAAATAATTTCATACATGTTAATAGAGTTTCCTTCTAAAATTTGTTGATGTGTTTCGCCACATGTCCGGACTAGTAGCTTCCACACAAATTTCCATCAACCCGAATTCCATCATGGCCACAATGGAAATCTGGTTTTAGTAGGTTAATTTACCTTATTCCAATTTAATCCAAATCAATATCTTAATTCAACCAGTAAACAACCTTCCCTTAAGCATAACTTACCCCTGTGCCATGCACAGATGGTCTGCGGGGACCTGCAAGGTGTCTCACATGCGGGACAGCAGCTACAGCCGCCTGGTCGCAACAACATTTAATCAACATAAACAAACAATATAAAAGTAAAACAATTACAGTGAATAGAATTAAACCTTCCACCAATGAAGTTCCTATTGAACCTAGCCATTCAGTGGCTCCGCTCCACAAAGTGAATGATGGGGGTTGCTTAAGTTTTTCTACCTCCTTTTGGATATGCTCCGCTAAGTGGGTAATTTCTTCGGAGCTATCTGGGATTTACGTGCAACACTCAGTTCCGAGTAGGCCGCAAGTACCTCCCTTTTCAGCCAGGATGTAATCAAGGGCCAGCCTATTCTGTAGGGCTACTGTGCGGATTGCGAACATTTCTGCATTGATTTTAACTAGGGCCTCTGAGGTATCATTGGCTACTCATTCCACAACGGATGCCATGTTAATGGATTCCCTTGCCAGTCTGGCGATCCCATACCTAGGAATCAGAGTGGCAAAGAACCTCTCTGTTTCTGTGATAGCTCTCTTAGGACGGTGTAAATGTTCCGACAGTGACTTTATATGATACATATAAGGCACAATGTAGGCTAAATAGCAGGATCCCATCCAATTCTGGGGCAGCCAAGCGTAGGCCTTGTGGCCACACACCCAATAGGTGCCATTATAGGCAATGAATGTTAGCTGTTTCTTTGTCAGCAACACTCCGGGGCCTGTCCAGGCTTTTGCATCTGTTTTATTCAGAATCCCCGTTACGTAAAAAATTCCCACATCGGCCTAGTTTGGATGGTTCCGTGGCTTGATTATATTATAATTCCGGGAGCAGTTACTATACCCCATATTTTGGCCTCTTTTGATGTTTCTAATCAGACAGACCGATTCCCCACAGTCTTCCTATTCCCGTTGTATTAGTGATAACAAAAAATAGGGGCCGTTTGGAAATATTGTACCACGGTTGGTATCCCCCTTCAAAGGTAGTCAGATTGTAACCTGCTGACTTCCATTTACTGCCCAGTTTTCCATATCCTGAAATGCATTGCCTGTTTTGTTTTGATTAATTATCCACTCAGCCATTTCCGAAATATTCAAGGGAACTGGCCTCAAGGGAATCCCTCCCTTTGAGTAAATAGGAATATGCGCACACACCCAACAACTAGAACTGTTACCTTGTTTGGCATAAATGTATGACATATATAAAAAGGTATTTACATGTAATTCTCTTGCTACCCTACTATTTCCCTTTGGTGCAGAGGGTCGGCTAGTAAGAAGTAGGCCTATGCCTAGAATACCTGCAATCAGTAATACAGTAAATTTATACATTTTGGCAAAAAGTAATTGTCCTTATTAGATTTCAGCTTCAGTTACGGGTGCTCGTTTAACGTGTGAAGCATGAATCCAGGGCTTTCTTTCCTTGGACTTTACCAGCTGCCTGGGTGGTCAATAACACTTGATAAGGTCCCTCCCACTTGGCACCCAAAGGTTCTTTATGCAACTTTTTCACATACACCCAGACTCCCGGGATGATGTTGTGTCCTCCTTCGGGTGGATTACCCCAAGCTGCCGATAACTGTCGGGAAACAGAACTAATAGCATTGGTTAGGTTCTGACAGTATGATAACAAAGTGTCACTCATTAAGTGAACATCAGCTTTCCTTAAATCGATAGTTCCTGGCAGTGACATGGGTCTTCCTGTTATAATTTCAAATGGGCTTAGACCTGTAGTTCTGTTCGGGGTTGCCCTAATGCTACATAGCACTATTGGTAGTGCCTGGGGCCATGGTGTTCCTTCTTGGTGATATTTGGCAAACCGTTGTTTCAGAGTTCGATTCATTGGCTATACTTGTCCTGATGATTGTGGATGATAAGGACAGTGTAAATCCCATGTAATGTTCTGTAACCTACAGACTTCTTGGCAGACAGCACCTGTGAAATGTGTTCCCTGATCTGAGTCAATGCTACTCGGGACTCCCCATCAGGGAATGTAATCCTTACACAAGACCTTTGCAGTGTGATTGGCTGTGGCTCTTTTAGTTGGGACAGCTTCTACCCATCTAGAGAATCTGTCGACCATGACAAGAATGTTAGTGTATCCTTGGCATGAAGGAAGAGATATATAATCAACCTGCAGATGCTGGAATGGTCCGACAGGGGCAGAGGGCCTCAGTTGGGGCATTACCGTGATGGGCCCAGAATTATTTTTCTGGCAGACCACACAGCGGTCTTCTACCAGCTGGGCATGTTTTTTAAATCCCCGACCCCACCAGCTTTTCTGGAACCATGCCGTCATCTGTTGTGAGGCCAAGCGTCCCCACGAGTGGATCTGTTGGGCTAAAAAAGGCATAAGCGCTTGTGGCGCGACTGGCTTGTCGGTAACTCTTCGTCTCCAGACACCATCTTCGCATAGCTTAATTCCTGCCTCAATCCATGTCCATTTTTTCTCTCGGGAGCACTCGCCTCGCATTGTTTGAAGGTCTTGTGTCAGAGTCTTGAGTGCTTTCAATCTGCACATCTGTGTTGATTCTTCTGGGGGAACGCCCTGTGAGGCGGCATCTTTAGCTGCCTGGTCGGCTAAGGCATTTCCCTGTGCTTCTGTGGTATTTTCCTTGGTATGGGCCTTACACTTCAGGATGGACACTTCCTGAGGTAATTGTATGGCCTCTAGTCAGTCTCGGACTTCTTTTCCATTTCGAATAGGTGTACCAGCAGCAGTGAAGAATCCTCTTTTCCGCCATAACAGACCAAAGTCGTGAGCGACTCCAAAAGCATAACGCGAATCTGTGTAGACATTAGCTGTCTGTCCTTCTGCTATTCGACATGCTTCTGACAGGGCCCGTAACTCGGCCTGTTGTGCTGACGTTCCTGAGGGTAAACATCCTTTTGCCACTACCTCATATAAGGTTGTAATTGCCCATCCTGCTTTTCTGGTACCATTGTCAACAAAGGAGGAACCATCTGTAAACAGGATGAGGTCTGGGTTGTGCAGAGGCTCCTCTGCTGCTAAGGCTGCTTCTTCTGTTTCTTTTAAAATATCCACACAGTTATGCTCTTAACATTCTCCCCGCTCTTGCTCCCTCGATTCTGACACCGGGAGAATAGTTGCAGGATTAACCGGGCTGGCCCGGACGATATGGAGATTAGGAGCTTCCAAAACTGCTGTCCACCGGGTCCATCTAGCTGCCGTCACCTGATACATTCGTGTACGGTGTGGGGACACTTGACAATCAGCTTTTGGTCGAGGACTAGACCCGCAGTGATCATTACTGCTCGACATGTAGCTTCCATGGCCCTGAGGCAACTTCCCCATCCAAGTGCTACTGCATCCAGTTTTGCCGAATAATAACCAATAGGTCTTTGCCGATCCTCATGTTCTTGTGTCAGTATAGCTGTCATATATCCTTCTTTCTCATGGACAAACAGGGTAAATGGCTTACCACTGTCGGGGATTCCCAGAGCCGGTGCCGAACACAAAGCCTTTTTCAAACTCAGGAAGGCCTCTTGCTGTTCCTTAGTGAGGATGATGGCTTCTTTAGAGGCACGTTTCCCCTTTAAGATATCATTCAATGGCTCAGCAAGCTGTGTGAAGGAGTCAATCCAATTTCTGTTAAAGTTACACAATCCCAAAAAAGTTTCTGAATAGTGGTGGGTTTTTTTAGCAGCCTGGCCAAATGACGCAGGCTCCATCTGGAGCAGGCCACAATCGTTCTTATCTTTAGCCCATATCGGGTGTTCCTTCAATTCTTCTTTCTTCAAAGTTCTAATTGACCATGTCACCCGACCATCCTCGAAATGCAACGATGAATCTACTTGGATTAGAACGTCCATTCCCAAAAGGGGTTGATCTACTGGGCCTATCCAGACCGGCGTGGTTAGTTCATGCGGACCCAGCCCTATAAGTACCGGTGTTGTCCTTTTAATTTCCATTTTATGGCCCCCAACTCCATAGGCCCTACCATCCAACGGCAAAAAGTCTCCATATTGTGGGGGTAAGCATGTTAAATCCGCCCCTGTGTCTAAAAGACAGTCCACATCCTTATCGCCCACCCTCACAGTTATATATAGCCCATCTCCCCTTTGTTGTATTAGTACGAGGAGGGGGGGCCAGGGTGGGCTCTAATCGTTTTTTGCGATCCCAAGTAACTCCTTCTGTTGTTGTATTGTCAGTCGCTTAAATGCTTCTATGAGGTCATTATCTTGTGACAAGCCTGGCTTGTTGGTTGAATTGTATCCCTGGCTGCGACCTCTTCCCCGGCCGTGACCTTGCTGTTTTGCCCTGCACGTCTTGGCCCAGTGACCTTCGTTCCCACAATAATGAAATTTTCAGGGTAATTTTCCTAATAACTGTTTATCGGAATCCTGGGATTTCCATCCCATAGCCTGTACAGCTTGGACTTTAGCTCCCATATCCCGATCTAATTTGTTACATCGATCCACCAATACTGCAACGGTAGTTCCTCTACCTTCCCAGTCCGGTAACACTACCTAAAGCATTTTGGACAATTCTGGCTTTAGACCTGCCATGAAAGCTGCTTTCAGGGGTCCAAACATTTGTTCATCATTTCCTCATCCGTATTATTCATACCCGAATGTTCTAGCCACGTGCATCTAAACCGCTTGTCATACTCCAGGACCTCCTCTCTTCCTTTCTGTTGGCAGGCTGCAATTTTTCCCCAGTCTATCTTAGCTGGACTGAAGGCTTGCAGCCAATGTTTAATCGCCTCCCACCTTACGTTTAATTCTTGCTCATCCTGCCCCAAAGCTTCTTCTACCTTGTCGTGCAATTTTCTTCCCTATGTTTTTGGCACCATTATGGTCAAAATTTGCACTCCGTCCCAGGGATGAAGTTGATATATATTTCTTAAGCGGTCCAATTGGTTCACTCCCCCTTTCTTTGAATTGGGCAATTCCTTGGACCATTTATCAATTTTCTCTGGGTCTGCCGGATCATGAAATAAGTATTCTGCATGCACCCTTTTCTTCGTTTTTTTGGTTCCGCCCTCATCCGCAGTCTCTTCTGATTTGACTACAACTCGTCTTTTTTTAAATGGGGCAAAGCGCACCCCTAATTCTTCATCCTCCGACCCTGTATCGTCGGAGGATTCAGAATCCGTATCTATTCCTTGGTCGTGTCTTTGGGTTTGCGCTTTTAATTTATCCAGACATGGGTACCCTGGGAAGCGACCAATACATTTTCCTTTTCCTATTACTGTCTCTTGACCTAATGATTATTTGCATTCTTTAATTTCACCTTTAAGATCTTTAACTTCCGCTTCCGACTTTTCAAGTTCAAGTTTTTTCTGTTGCAGCTGTGCACAAACAGCTTGCAGTTGGTCCTTTGTACTGGTCAGTTCTCTATCATGTTGGGAACGCATTATAATTTCAGTCCACTTTCGTATCTGTCCCATAACGGCTAGGGACCATCTAGTTCGCTCTTTATTTTTCATACGGGTCGTTTTTCCCCAGACCCTTTTGATCTCGTCTAAGGACCATTGTCCTTTGGAGGTTCCGTACTTTTGTTCAATCTTAATACAGGTTTTAGATAAGTTGAATTGTTGCTCTATGTATTCTTTCAACTGTTGGAGGATTTCATCTATCGAAACCTCAGATGGTGCCTGCCCACCTTTTACAGTTGTAGGCAATTCTTTGCTCTTATCTCCTGCTGCCATAATACTGATTTCTTTACTGGGGTCTCGAGTCATAGGCTTTCCAGCTGATCAGTAGGTCGGTGATTAATTAACTAACACACCGCCGAAGTTAGATGTCTATGGGACCTCAAGCCGACTACCAACCGGAGGGTTCGCAAACCGGAGGCTTTCGGAATCACGTAGAAGGAGAGGCGACTTTAGACTTTTGGCCGAGGTCTTTTATAAAGAGGAGTCCTTATCTCAGTATGTAGGTCCGATGTCCAAAATTCAGTTTCTTTCCTCAGCGATCGTGTTCGTGACGCCAAAATTGTTAGATCTCTTAATTTTCAATGAAATGCGAACTCCGATTGTAGTTTTAATGTAACTTTATTCTGGCAGCAGCAACAAGCTTCTGGCTTTAAGCCAGGCCTTTGTCCTTCTGAGACCACATGGCCAAAATGGCTGTACTTATACCTGGTTCAATTTACAGAAAAGAACTCGCCTTCTTTGACCTTATTGGCTCAATTGATAGTCTGTTAACCTTTAATTGGCTCGCTACCCAAAGGTCCTAAAATCTCAAGTTGATTGATGACTTAATGCAGCAAGCTGAGTTGCACGTAGCAGCTTTGACTTGGGGTCTGTGAATTTTCACAGCCTGTCTGAATACAGCCTGTTTGAATTCTCCATCATTGTCCCACACCCAAAGAATCGCCTTCAGTCGGCTGCAGCCTAGTTGGTGGGGATATGGACATTGTGACAGTTGTGTCCGTTGAAGTACTTGGACCTGCTAACTGACTCTGATCATTAATGTGCAGCTCGTGTGTGACAACATGCAGCGCATCATGTCAGTCGATGCAAGATACCCTGGCAGCACCCATGATATGTTCATCGTATGCGACAGCGCTACATCTGACATGTTTGAGCAGCAGCCAGAAGGGCAGAGCTGGTTACTGGGAGACAAAGGGTACAGCCTCGCCACCTGGCTCATGATGCCCCTACGCGTAACCCGGATGGAAGCTGACCATCAATACAACATGTCGCACATTAAGACACGCAGCATCATAGAGAGGACCATTGGCATCTTGAAACAGCGTTTCCGATGCCTGGACCATTCCGGAGGCAACTTGCAATATTCCCCTGAGATTGTCGGTCACTTCACTGTTGTGTGCTGCATGCTGCATAACTTAGCCATCATGAGGCAGCAGCAGCTGATAGTGGAAGAAGAAGACCCACCTGCGGTGAGAGTGCCTGATGATAATAATGTGGAAGATGCAGGTGATGATCAGGAGGAGGATGATGATGAGGATCAGGAGACCGTGCAAGCGCCTGAGGCCGGAGGAGGGCGGACCATCGTGCTCCCTTAACGATTGCTCGAGCCTTGCGCCAGCAACTCATCCGTGATCGCTTTACTGATGCCTGAGGGCTCAGCGACAACTGTTCTGCTTTGACATGTTTATTTTTTGCAGCTGTTCCTAAATGGTGTGTTGTGTCAATGGAACATGATTCAGTTTCAATGTAAAAAATATTTTACTGAAAATTTTAGAATCTACTTCACTTTAGTGTAATAAAATAATGTTTTTTTTATCAAACTGTACTTTAATATGACTCTTTAAGATCACTTAAAAACTTTAAGATCACTTATAAACTTGTAAAGTTACAAAACAATTTCAATGTGAAAAATCTTACACTCTAAAATCACTTAAACTTCAAGATCACTTTTTAGGTGTGAAATTAAATAACTTACAAAATGTGAGAATATTTACACTTTAAGATCACTTAAAATCCCTAAGATCACTAATAAGTTGTAAAGTTACATCACTTACAAAACAATTTACATTAGAAAACAAGAGTAAAATCAACAACAAAAACAACAGCAGCAAAGAAAGGCTGCACCCATCTCAGATCCACATCTCGGTGAATGTGCATTGCTTCAGGGATGTGGTGGTGGTGGGGGAGGTGTTACGGCTTGGGTCTCTACAGAGACTAGTGCGGGGATTGCCGTGGGAGTGGCAGTGGATTGGCCTGGCTGTGTTCCCTTATTGCAGCAGCTACCTCCCTGTGCCGTCGTTCCCGCTGCCTCTGAAATTCCCTCACTGATGACCTGTGCCGTTGTTCCCGCTGTCTCTGAAATTCCCTCACTGGTGGCCTGTGCCGTTGTTCCCGCTGCCTGTGACATTCCCTCCCTGATGGCCTGTGCCGTTCCCGCTGCCTGTGACATTCCCTCCCTGATGGCCTGTGCCGTTCCCGCTGTCTCTGAAATTTCCTCCCTTATGTCCTGTGACATTATTGCTATTTCTGCCGTCAGTGTCGTTACCTCATCACCCACCCCACTGACTGTGTTCACGAGTGATCGGGTAAGTTCATTGGTCTCCACACCCAATGCCATCACCTCAGCCACATCTGTTGCACCCTCCATCTCAGAACAGCGTGGTACATTTCTCCTTGGCCTCGCCCCGGGTCTGTCTAGCGGAACCCGTCCAGTGTGAGGCGCAGGCTGGGACGGTGTGTCCGTGGTTGTTACAGGCTGCATTCCACCAGCACTGGGAGTCACAGGCTGGGACAGTGGGGCCCTGGGTGTTACAGGCTGCATTCCACCAGCACTGGGAGTCACAGGCTGGGACAGTTGGTGCCCTGGTTGTTACAGGCTGCATTCCACCAGCACTGGGAGTCGCAGGCTGGAACGGTGGGGCCCAGGGTGTTCCATGTTGCATTCTAGCAGCACTGGGACCCGGAACCTCGGATGGTGGGGCACTGATTGTTCCATACAGCATTCCAGCAGCACATGGAGGCTCAGGATGGGATATTGGGGCACTGAATGATCCATACTGCATTCCAGCAGCACTGGAGCCTGCAACCTCTGGACTTTCGAAAACATCCAATGTCGGATCAAAACTTAAACCATTATGCAGCAACTGGGACGAGTTGAAACCACAGAATGTCGAACCAGGTCCTAAACCACTATGCAGGGACTGGGCTGTGCTCAGACCGTGGAATGTCGAATCAGAAATCATGAGCTTGGCAACGCAAGTTCAAGATTCTCCCCTTTATACCTCTCCATGGCCACCCCCTCCCCCCTACAAAGTTGGTCTGGCTGGCCCCCGTCTGAATCGTCTTCTGTATCTTCAGAATTGGCATCAGGTTCTGCAAAATATAACAGAACAGTCAAATGGTTAGCGGCAGAGGAGGGGGCAGGATGGGTGGCATGAAGTAGGCTTACACGTAGTAGGCCAGGCAGCAGGTTGATTTGAAGGGCCACAAGTAATTTTCAGTACTTCCCCTCTCCCTCACGTGTGGGTCCAGCTTGTGCAGTACTGATTGCTTTTCTCCAGCTAGGACCCATCAAAGCAGTGCCCCACTGTTCCAAGGGTGTCAGTGGGTGCAGATTTGGCGGGCCTCCTCCTGTTCCAGTTCTTTCCCTTTTGTTGTGGGCCAATTTCCTCTGCAAAGATGAAAACATAACTTGTTAGAGAGGGTCTCTTTCTGCTGGGTGGGACACATACCGATGGTCACATTTACAGATGTAATCCCATTGACAAATGAAAATATTACACTAACTGCTTGACCATGGTCCTGCCATTTCTTTTTACACTGCCTGCCATTTCTTGTGGTATTCACCACTGTGCAGTAATCTTCTGCAACTTTGTTCCAGCGTTTATTAAGTTCCTTTGGGTGGCACTTTTGTGCGACCTCTGTTGCTCATATCCAGCTCCTGCCATCTTTCCTCGATTACATTCACTAGTACCTCCACTTCTTGATGTGTGACATTCTTCGTTCTTGGGGCACGGTGTTGCATTGCTCGATTGAATTGACACTCAGTGATCTTTCAAAACACACAGTCCTTATTTTGCTTACAGCAATGAATGATTCTCACCTATGCAGCACTCCTTGTGGAGGTTTCGCAGCTGATTTCTTGCAGAGTACTCAAAACAGCACTCCTATAGCTTTCAAAACATCAAGTAGGCATTCAAAACTAAGTGAGAAGTTCTCCCTTTGGCAATCGGCCATTTTTAATGTTATTGCCCCACTGAGCATGCGTGTGCTGCTGGCACTCTCTCAGGCATGCCGATCAGGCCCCGCCCCCTGCCGGCTCTGCGCGGCCAGCACGGACCTAGCTCCGCCCCCCTCACTGTGTTCTGCGCCACGCCAGCTCCACAGACGGCCCGAGAATCGGCCAAGATCGCAGGGAGTTTTTCTGGCGCTGCTTTTGAGGTAAAGTGTCGGTGAGGGGCTCGGAGGTGCGCGGAAAAAAACAGAGGGCCAAATTTTGACCCTTAGTCTTTATCCAACCCAGGCCTATAAACAAAACTTCAAGCCATCGCTTTCATGCCTACAATGTCAGCATGCTCACCGTTGAGTTCTATCAAGACTTTGGCCTGTAGTGCACTGGGAATGACTACTCTCAGACCCCATTTTGGACATCCCTGCTCACATGATAATTCATATCGACGATGGTAAAAGGGCTTTATCCCCTCGTCTAAATGTGTCTGATCTTCAGACCATCCGTGCAGGTTGTGCTCATAGGCGCGCTGTAACGGGTTATGCTCATAGGCCCGCTGTAATGGGTTGCATCTTCCTTCAAAAAGAAATTTCACCAAAATATACTCCATCTGCCAAATTTTTGCCCACTCACTTAGCCTGTCTATGTCCTTTTTCAGGTTTTTTGTGTCCTCCTCACACATTGCTTTTCCTCCTCTCTTCGTATCGTCAGCAAACCCTGGCTACGTTACACTCGGTCCCTTCTTCCAAGTCGTTAATATATATATTGTAAATACTTGGGGTCCCAGCACTGATCCCTAGTTAATGGTTGCCAACCCGAGAATTAACCATTTATCCCGATTCTCTGTTTTCTGTTAGTTAGCCAATCCTCTATCTATACTAATATATTACCCCCAATCCCGTGAACTTTTATCTTGTGCAGTAACTTTTTATGTGGCACCTTGTCAAATACCTTCTGGAAGTCCAAATACACTACATCCACTGGTTCCCCTTTATCCATCCTGCTCGTTACATCCTCAAAGAATTCCAGCCAATTTGTCAAACATGACTTCCCCTTCATAAATCCATGCTGACTCTGCCTGACTGAATTATGTTTTTCCAAATGTCCTGCTACTGCTTCTTTAATAATGGACTCCAACATTTTCCCAACCACAGATGTTAGGCTAACTGGTCTATAGTTTCCTGCTTTTTGTCTGCCTCCTTTTTTAAATAGGTGCGTTACATTTGCAGTTTTCCAGTCTGCTGGGACCTCCCCAGAATCCAGGGAATTTTGGTAAATTACAACCAATGAATCCACTATCCCTGCCGCTACTTCTCTTAAGACTCTAGGATGCAAGCCATCAGGTCCAGGGGATTTATCCACCTTTAGTCTCATTATCTTACTGAGTACCACCTCCTTAGTGATTGTGATTGTGTTAAGTTCTGCCCCCCCCCCCCCCCATAGCCCCAAAACTATCCACTGTTGGAATATTTTTAGTGTCCTCTACCGTAAAGACAGATACAAAATATTTGTTCAGAGTTTCTGCCATCTCCATGTTCCCCATCACTAACTCCCCAGTCTCGTCCTCTAAGGGATCAACATTTACTTTAGCCACTCTTTTCCTTTTTATATATCTATAGAAACTCTTGCAATCTGTTTTTATATTTCGTGCTTTGCCTTTCTAAATGTAGATTTATCCTGTCTTTCAGGATTTTTCCAATAATTTTCCCACCACTGAGGTTAGGCTGAGCGGCCTAATTACTCAGCCTATCCCTTTCTCCCTTCTTAAACAGGGGTACTACATTAGCAATCCTCCAATCTTCCAGCACCATGCCCAAATCCAAAGAGAACTGGAAAATGATGGTCAAGGCCTCTGCTATTTCCCCTTTTACTTCGGTCAACAGCCTGGGATGCATTTCATCCGGGTCTGGGGACTTACCTATTTTCAAAGCTGCTAAACCCCTTAATACTTCCTCTCTCACTATATTTATTTCATCCAGAATATCACACTCCTCCTCGATAGCAGTATCTGCATTGCCCCTTTCCTTTGTGAAAACAGATGCAAAGTATTCATTAAGAATCTTACCAACATCTTCCACCTCGACACAAAGATTATCCTCATGGTCTCTAATAGGCCCTACCCTTTCTTTAGTTACCCTCTTACTCTTAATATATTTATAGAACATCTTTGGGTTTTCCTTCATTTTACTTGCCAAGAATTTTTCATGCTTTCTCTTAGCATTCCTAATATCCTTTTTAAATTTATCTCTGAACTTTCTATATTTCTCCAAATATTCTATAATATTTAGCCATCGGTATATGACATGCTTCCCTTTTTTTCTTTATCCTCCCCTGTAAGTCTCTAGACATCCAGGGGGCTCTAGAATTATTTTTCCCAGCCTTTTTCTTTAAGGGCACATGTTTGGCCTGAACCTTCCGGATCTCCTCCTTGAATGCCTCCCCCTGTTCCGACACTGATTTACCCACAAGTAGCTGTTTCCAGTCCACTCTGGCCAAATCACTTCTCAGCTTAGCAAAATTAGTTTTTCCCCAATTTGGGACTTTTATTCCTGGTCTATCCTTGTCCTTATCCATAACACCTTAAATCTGATTGAATTATGGTCATTGGCACACAAGTGCTACTCGAACTTCTACACAGCAAGCGAGCCCCAGGTGGGCGGAGGAAACATTACAAGGACACCCTCAAAGCCTCCCTGATAAAGTGCAACATCCCCACTGACACCTGGGAGTCCCTGGCCAAAGACCGCTCTAAGTGGAGGAATAGCATCCGGGAGGGCGTTGAGCACCTCGAGTCTCATCGCCAAGAGCGTGCAGAAAACAAGCTCAGGCAGCGGAAGGAGCATGCGGAAAACCAGTCCCACCTGTGACAGAGTCTGTAATTCCCATATTGGACTGTTCAGTCACTTGAGATCTCACTTTTAGAGTGGAAGCAAGTCTTCCTCGATTCCGAGGGACTGCCTATGATAATGATGATCATGCTCTCCCACTAATACCCCTTCTACCTGCCCAGCTTAATTCCCCAAAACAAAATCCAAAACCGCCCCCTCTCGTGTTGGACGATGGTGGAGGAGGCGGCCTCGTGCACCTATAGCCATAGCTAGGGACTTGCATCAGTGGCTAATCCGTGATCGCTTTGCTGCCTGAAGGCTAAACGGTCCGACAGTGTTGACTCTTTGCACCTGTTAGTGTGAAAAAATAATGTGCGTAATGTGTTAGTTTATATTGCTTTAATTCAAAAAATAATGTACAGGATTCTGCTTAAAGTTTTAAAAATAATTAGGTTTATTAAAGATTTGTACAGTTTTACTTAACTTTAATAAGCAATTTTGTATCAAACTGTAAACTTTTCAATGAAGAAAACAAGTAGCAGCAACAAACAAACTCTGGCTGCAGCCATCGCCCCCCTCCCCTTATTCAAAGACCTTAGCGCTGTGCGCCCCTCTTGCCCCTGTTGTTACCTCTACCCCTACCCATGCCCATTGTCTCAGACTCCTGCTTTCTCCCCTCGAGCCCAAGGTTTTTTCTGTTTTCTGCGCGAAGGTGCATTTGTTGTTGTTGGGATTAGACAGGGACAGACCGAGCAGACAGCATTGTGGAAGGCCCGGTTCATCGGCGGACTCTTCTTCAGCCTGTCGATCAACCTGCGGCACATTACCTGAGGTTGGTCTGGGGATTGGAAAGTGAGTGTCAGCAGTTAATGCTGCCTATTGCTGTCGGGCAATGACACCCCGGGTATGTCCACTTATTGCAGCAGCTATCTCCGACAATCCCTCCCTAATCTCCAATATCCCTTCCCTCATCTGACCCGACAGTGCATCAGCTGCCTCCGACATTCTCTCCCTAATGTCCGACATTCCCTCCCTGATCTCCGACATCCCCTCCCTCATCTGTCCCGACACTGCTCCCATTCCTCCAGACAGTGTTGCTTCTTTTACTGACAGTCCCCCTAATTCTCCCCTCACCCCACCCATGGTGTCCAGGAGCAATCTCGTTAGCTCAATGCTCTCCCCACTCATTCCCATAATCTGTCCCATGTCCCCTGCATCCTGCATTTCAGGTTGAGATCTCCTTCCCAGCCTCCTCGGCCGTCTCCCAGGTGTGGCTTGCTGCAACCCACTGGGACCTGCAGCCTCAGACTGTACCCCATGAAATGACTCGTCGGTTGTGTTGCTCAGCAAAGGGCTTGGCGCCTTTAGGGCGTTCACCGGCTCCAATTCCAATGTAACCATCTCATCATCGGGGTCTTCCTGCTGCCCTTCATTGTCCAGCTCATCCTCGTCCTGAAGTTGATGAAGAATATCTGGACTGTCGGCTTCCTGATCTTCTGCTTCAGATTCTGTCTCTTCCTGATGCTCAACATCTGCAAAACATAACAGAGCAGATGTTTGGTGAGCAACAGGGGAGGGGGCAGAGGGGCCAGGGTGACATGAGTACGCGGGTCACACAGCGCAGGCTCTTTTCAAAGACCACGATGCCAACCCAGACTGTGCAATTTGCAGGGCTTACCCTCTCTCGGTAACCTGGCCCAGCGTCTACACTGGTGGTTGATCTTCTCTTGCGAGATTTAATCCCATGGCTGTTAGTTGCAGCCTACTTGGCGCACCTCCTCCAGTTTTTGACCTTTCTCGGTTGATCTGTGACACCTTCCTCTGCAAAGCTGAAAATAGCACTTTTTAAGAGAGGGTCGTTCTGCTGTGGTGGCCGCACACACACTCACACACACACACATACACAAACACATACACACACACACACTCCACACACACACACACACACACACACACATTAATCTCATTAACAAATGTAATTGCAGTGCATAAATAAAAATATTACTTACAGTAACTGCTTGGCAAAGGTCCTGCCACTTCTTTTTGACCTGCATGCCATTTCTTGGGATCATGACCACTGCATTGAACTCTTCTGCAACTTGGTCCCAAAGTTTTGCTGGTAGAGAGGATGTCAGTTCCTTTTGTCCCATTCTCCCTTTGTTCTCAAGCACATCCCATCGCCTCTCAATGATGTCTACCAGGGGCTCAATTTCTTCTGCTAGAAATGTCTTGCCCCTTGTCCTTGTCCTTCTCCTTCCCCTTCTCCTGCTCCTTCTCCTTGTCCTTCTCCTTCCCTTTCTCCTTCCTCTTCCCCTTCTCCTTCTGCTTCCCTTTCTCCTTCCCCTTCCCCTTCTCCTTCTCATTCCCCTTCCCTTGGATCCTTTTACAGCTAAAATATAAATTTCCAGATCCAGCTTCGATCCCAATGTGTTCTCACAAGCTGCTGACCCAGACCAGGAAGTTCACTGTGGATGCGCAGACAAACCTGTCACATGGAAAACGTTTTTTCTCCAGCGCATGCTCACTGACTTTTAGGCGCACACTTGAAGCTCCGTCCCCAGATTTAACTTCGGGTACCGCAGCACCAAAATTACATTTTACTTTGGCGAAAGTTGCATTTTTTCAGCGTAATTGGGCACAAATATCGGCCGTACAGCCTCCTGGGTGCCAAAAATTGGCAAAGAGGAAAATAGAGCCCATGGTACTTAAAAGTATAGAGAATATTTTTTAAAACAATGGACAGTGCTGCCCTGTGTCCTGTACTTTGACTTTCAGGATTGTTTTGGCAAAGTGTATCTTTATTGTTATATATGTACACTTGTATTTATTCTGTACAGCCACCAGAGGGCTCATCCCCTGGAGTCCCAAGGGATCCCATAATCCCTTGGGAGCACAGGTATTTAAGGAGGCTTCACAGGTTGGAGAGGCACTCTGGAGACCTGCAATAAAAAACTACGGTCACACTTTACTTTGAGCTCACAGTGTTCAGTCTGACTCTTTCTCCATACACAACAACTGGCGACGAGATACAGATAGCGAACCCAAAGATGCAGAAAACAGTGGGCATCCTGGAGAAATTCTTGGAGGGAGATGATTGGGAAACTTTTGTGGAGCGACTCAACCAATACTTCGTGGCCAACGAGCTAGATGGGGAAGAGAGCGCTGCCAAACATAGAGCGATCCTCCTCACCATCGGTGGGGCACCAACGTATGGCCTCATGAAGAATCTACTCACTCCAGCGAAACCCACGGAGAAATCATACGACAATTTGTACACACTGGTCCGGGAGCATTTGAACCCGAAGGAAAGCGTTCTGATAACGAGATACCGGTTCTACACCTACAAAAGGTCGGAGGGCCAGGAAGTGGCGAGTTATGTTGCCAAGCTAAGACGCCTTGCAGGACATTGTGAATTTGAAGGACATCTGGAGCACATGCTCAGAGACTTTTTTGTACTTGGCATTGGCCACAAAACCATACTTTGCAAACTTTTGACTGTAGAGACCCCAACCTTGAGTAAGGCCATAGCGATAGCCCAGGTGTTCATTGCTACCAGTGACAATACGAAGCAAATCTCTCAACACACAAATGCTGCTACAAGTACTGTGAACAAAGTGATGGTGTTTTCGAATCGTAACATTCAGGGCAGGTCACACATACCTGCAGCTACACGCCCGCAGATGTCTCAGAGTCCATCATCAAGGGCGATGAATGAAAGGCCATTAACACTTTGTTGGTGCTGCATTGATGATCATCGTTTTCATTCATGCCGATACAAAGAGTACGTTTGCAAGGGCTGTGGAACAATGGGACACCTCCAACGAGTATGCAGGTGAGCTGCTAAGCCTGTTAAACCTGCAAACCACCATGTTGCAGAGGAGGACAGATCCACGGAGGATCACGACGAACCAGAGCCTCAGATCGAGGAGGCAGAGGTACATGGGGTGCACACATTCACCACGAATTGTCCTCCGATAATGCTGAATGTTGAACTAAATGGAGTCCCAGTGTCAATGGAGCTGGACACGGGCGTGAGCCAGTCCATCATGAGCAAAAAGACTTTCAAAAGGTTGTGGTGCAACGAGGCCTCAATGCTAGTCTTGACTCCAGTTCGCACGAAACTAAGACTTACACGAAAGAATTAGTTCCTGTAATCAGCAGTGTTACCGTAAAGGTCTCCTACGATGGAGCGGTGCACAAGCTAACACTTTGGGTGTTACTGGGCAATGGTCCCACGCTGCTTGGCAGGAGCTGACTGGGAAAGATACGCTGGAGCTGGGACGATGTCAGAGCGCTATCGCCCGCTGACGACACTTCGTGTGCCCAGGTCTTAAACAAATTTCCTTCGCTGTTCGAAAAAGGCATCGGGAAATTCCAAGGAGAAAAAGTGCAGATCCACCAAATTCCGGGGGTGCGACTCATCCATCACAAGGCGAAAGCAATACAGTACATGATGAGAGAAAGGGTAGAGGTCGAGCTAGACCGGTTGCAAAGAGAGGGCATCATTTCCCCGATCGAGTTCAATGAGTGGGCCAGTCCTATCGTCCCAGTCCTCAAGGGAGACGACACCGTCAGAATCTGTGGCGCTTACAAAGTAACTATCAATCGTTTCTCCCTGCAGGACCAATACCCACTACCAAAGGCCGACGATCTCTTTGCAACGCTAGTGGGAGGAAAGACGTTCACGAAGCTGGATCTGACTTCAGTCTACATGATGCAGGAACTGGAGGCATCATTGAAGGCCATCATCTGCATCAACACGCACAAAGGTCTTTTTGTTTATAACAGATGCCCGTTTGGAATCCGATCGGCGGCGGCGATATTCCAGAGAAACATGGAAAGCTTACTGAAGTCGGTCCCGCACACCATGGTCTTCCAGGACGACATCTTGGTCACAGGTCGGAACATAGTCGAGCACCTTCAGAACCTGGAGGAGATTCTTAGTCGACTCAACCGTGCAGGGCTCAGGTTAAAATGCTTGAAGTGCGTTTTCCTGGCACCTGAAGTGGAGTTCCTGGGAAGGAGGATTGCGGCGGATGGCATCAGGCCCACCAACGCGAAGATGAGGCAATCGAGAACGCACAGAGGCCACAGAACGTGACGGAGCTGCGGTCGTTTCTGGGACTCCTGAAATACTTTGGTAACTTTTTACCGGGTGTCAGCACCCTGCTAGAACCACTGCATGTCTTACTACGAAACGGGGATGAATGGGTTTGGGGCAAAAGCCAAGAAAATGCCTTTGTAAAAGCGAGAAAATTGTTATGCTCAAACAAATTGCTTGTGTTGTATGATCCATGTAAGCGTTTGGTACTAGCATGTGATGCGTCATCATATGGCGTCGGGTGTGTATTGCAACAAGCTAATGATTTCGGGAAACTACAACCGGTTGTTTATGCATCCAGGAGTCTGTCGAAGGCTGAGAGAGCCTACAGCATGATTGTGAAAGAAGCATTAGCGTGTGTCTATGGGGTAAAGAAAATGCATCAATACCTGTTTGGGCTAAAATTCGAATTGGAAACTGAACATAAGCCACTTATATCCCTGTTCTCTGAGAGTAAAGGGATAAATACCAACGCATCGGCCCGCATCCAGAGATGGGCGCTCATGTTGTCCGCATACAACTATGCCATTCGCCACAGGCCAGGCACAGAAAACTGCACCGATACTCTCAGTAGGCTGCCATTACCCACCACGGGGGTGGAAATGGCGCAGCCCGCAAATCTAGCCATGATTATGCAAGCATTTGAGAGTGAGCAATCACCGTCACTGCCCAGCAGATCAAAACCTGGACAAGCCAGGACCCCTTATCATCTCTAATCAAAAGCTGTGTGCTTCACGGGAGCTGGTCCAGTGTCCCAGTGGAAATGCAGGAAGAGATAAACCCATTCCAGCGGTGCAAGGATGAAATGTCTATACAGGCAGACTGCCTTCTGTGGGGCAATCGAGTGGTGGTCCCCAAGAAGGGCAGAGACACCTTCATCAATGACCTCCACAGTACCCACCCAGGCTTCGTAATGATGAAAGCGATAGCCAGATCCCATGTGTGGTGGCCCAGTATCGATGCGGACTTAGAATCCTGCGTTCACAGATGTAATACATGCTCGCAGTTAAGCAATGTACCCAGGGAGGCGCCGCTAAGTTTATGGTCTTGGCCCTCCAAACCGTGGTCGAGGGTACACGTCGACTATGCAGGCCCGTTCTTGGGTAAAATGTTCCTTGTGGTTGTAGACGCGTACTCAAAGTGGATTGAATGTGAGATAATGTTGGCTAGCATGTCCACTGCCACTACTGAAAGCCTGCGGGCTATGTTTGCCACACACGGCCTACCCAATGTCCTGGTGAGCGACAACAGGCCATGTTTTACCAGTGCTGAGTTCAAAGAATTCATGACCCGCAACAGGATCAAACATGTCACATCTGCCCCGTTTAAACCAGCATCCAATGGCCAGGCAGAGAGAGCAGTGCAAACCATCAAGCAAGGTTTGAAGAGGGTAACTGAAGGCTCATTGCAGACTCGCCAATCCAGAATCCTGCTTAGCTACCGCTCGAGACCCCACTCACTCACTGGGATCCCACCTGCTGAACTGTTCATGAAAAGAGCACTTAAGACAAGGCTCTCGTTTGTTCACCCTGATCTACATGAACAGGTAGAGAGCAGACGGCTTCAACAAAGTGCATACCATGATAGTGCAAATGCGTCACGCGAGATTGAAATCAATGATCCTGTATTTGTATTAAATTATAGACAGAGTCCCAAGTGGCTTCCCGGCACTGTCGTGGCCAAAGAGGGAAGCAGGGTGTTTCGGGTTGATAGAGAATTCAAACAGGCTGCATTTAGACAGGTTGAGAAAACACAGACTCCCAGGTCTACGTGCGACTGAGCACATTGCATTAAGTCATCAATCAACTTGAGATTTTAGGACCTTTGGGTAGCGAGCCAATTAAAGGTTAAAAGACTATCAAATGAGCCAATAAGGTCAAAGAAGGCGAGTTCTTTTCTGTAAATTGCACCAGGTGTAAGTAAAGCCATTTTGACCATGTGGTCTCAGAAGGACAAAGGTCTGGCTTAAAGCCAAGAGCTTGTTGCTGCTGCCAAAATAAAGTTACATTAAAACTACAATCGGTGTTCGTATTTCATTGGAAATTAAGAGATCTAACAAGTTTACCGTCACGAACACGATCGCTGAGGAAAGAAACTGAATTTTGGACATCGGACCTACATACTGAGGTAAGGACTCCTCTTTATAAAAGTCCTCAGTCAAAAGTCTAAAGTCGCCTCTCCTTCTACACGATTCCGAAAACCTCCGGTTTGCAAACCCTCCAGTTGGTAGTCGGTCGACATCTAACATCGGCGGTGTTTTAGTTAATTAATCACCGACCTACTGATCGGCTGGAAAGCCTACGACTCGAGACCCCAGTAAAGAAATCAGTATTATGGCAGCAGGAGATATGAGCAAAGAATTGCCTACAACTGTAAAAGGTGGGCGGGCACCACCTGAGGTTTCGATAGATGAAATCCTCCAACATTTGAAAGAATACATAGAGCAACAATTCAACTTATCTAAAACCTGTATTAAGATTGAACAAAAGTATGGAACCTCCAAAGGACAATGGTCCTTGGACGAGATTAAAAGGGTCTGGGGAAAAACGACCCGTATGAAAAATAAAGAGCGAATCAGATGGTCCCGAACCGTTATGGGCCAGATCCGAAACCGGAATGAAATTATAATGCGTTCCCAACATGATAGAGAACTGACCAGTACAAAGGATCAATTGCAAGCTGTTTGTGCACAGCTGCGACAGGAAAAACTTGAACTTGTAAAGCTGGAAGCGGAAGTTAAAGATCTTAAAGGTGAAATTAAAGAATGGAAAAAATCATTAGGTCAAGAGACAGTAATAGGAAAAGGAAAATGTATCTGTCAATTCCCAGGGTACCCATGTTTGGATAAAAGCGCAAACCCGAGGACACGACCGAGGAATAGATACGAATTCTGAATCCTCCGACGATACAGGGTCGGAGGATGAAGAATTAGGGGTGCGCTTTGCCCCGTTTAAAAAAAGACGAGTCGTAGTCAAATCGGAAGAGACTGCGGATGAGGCCGGAACCAAAAAAACGAGGAAAAGGGTGCATGCAGAATACTTAGTTCATGATCCGGCAGACCCAGAGAAAATTGATAAATGGTCCAAGGAGTTGCCCAATCCAAAGAAAGGGGTGAAAATGTGGGACCAATTGGACCGCTTAAGAAATATATATTAACTTCATCCCTGGGACGGAGTGCAAATTTTGGCCATAATGGTGCCAAAAACACAGGGAAGAAAATTGCACGACAAGGTAGAAGAAGCTTTGGGGCAGGATGAGCAACAATTAAACGCAGGGTGGGAGGCGATTAAACACTGGCTGCAAGCCTTCAGTCCAGCTAAGACAGACTGGGGAAAAATTGCAGCCTGCCAACAGAAAGGAACAGAGGAGGTCCTGGAGTATGACGAGCGGTTTAGATGCACGTGGCTAGAACATTCGGGTATGAATAATACAGATGAGGAAATGATTGAACAAGTGTTTGGACCCCTGAAAGCAGCTTTCGTGGCAGGTCTAAAGCCAGAACTGTCCAAAATGCTTAAGGTAGTGTTACCGGACTGGGAAGGTAGAGGAACTACCTTTGCAGTTTTGGTGGATCGATGTAACCAATTAGATCGGGATATGGGAGCTAAAGTCCGAGCCCTACAGGCTGTGGGATGGAAATCCCAGGATTCCGATAAACAGTTATTAGGAAAACTACCCGGAAAATGTCATTATTGTGGGAAAGAAGGTCACTGGGCCAAGACATGCAGGGCAAAACAGCAAGGTCACGGCCGGGGAAGAGGACGCAGCCAGGGATACAATTCAACCAACAAACCAGGTACAAGATAACGACCTCATAGAAGCATTTAAGCGACTGACAATACAACAACAGAAGGAATTACTTGGGATAGCAAAAAACGATTAGAGCCCACCCTGGCCCCCCTCCTCGCACTAATACAACAGAGGGGAGATGTGCTATATATAACTGTAAGGGTGGGCGATAAGGATGTGGACTGTCTTTTAGACACAGGGGCGGAATTAACATGCTTACCCCTACAATATGGAGACTTTTTGCCGTTGGATGGTAAGGCACCTACAGCCTATGGAGTTGGGGGCCATAAAATGGAAATTAAAAGAACAACACCGGTACTTATAGGGCTGGGTCTACATGAACTAACCACGCCAGTCTGGATAGGCCCAGTAGATCAACCCCTTTTGGGAATGGACGTTCTAATCCAAGTAGATTCATTGTTGCATTTCGAGGATGGTCGGGTGACATGGTCAATTAGAACTTTGAAGAAAGAAGAATTGAAGGAACACCCGATATGGGCTAAAGATAAGAACGATTGTGGCCTACTCCAGATGGAGCCTGCGTCATTTAACGGGACCAAGCCTCCATGCACTAAACAGTATCCCATCAGTCCAACTCCATCGCGGGAATCGTACCGGTTATTCAGCAATTGGAGAAACAAAGGGTGCTTATTAAAATGCATAGCTCCTCCAATTGCCCCGTGTGGCCGGTACAGAAATCTAATGAGACTTGGCGTTTGACTGTTGATTATAGGAAAGCTAACCAGTGTATTGATCAAAAAGCTCCTTTGGTCGCAGATCAATCCACCATTTTTAATGCCCTCAAACCGGTGAAAGATATGGCCAACGGATTTGGAAGTTCGACAGTGGTTTGCTTTCATGGTCCAAGGACAACAGTATACTTGGACCCGGTTACTGCAGGGTTTCCACAACAGCCCTACGGTATTCCGCATGGCTTTACAAAGCCATTTGCGAGAATTACCTCCCCTGTCATCCACAGTCATCCAATATGTAGACGATATCTTGCTAGAAGAACAGCATGAACAAGATTTACGAGCTTTGCTGAACCACCTTTGTCTGAAAGGACATAAAGCCAGCATCAACAAAGCACAAATATCCCAAGAAGTGGTTGTATACCTGGGACAAAAGATTTCACAAGGAAAGAGAGAACTTACCCAGGATAGAACTGCAGCCATTCGGGCTGCTAAAAAACCCACCACTATTCAGGAACTAAGGTCTTTTTTGGGATTGTGTAACTTTAACAGAAATTGGATTCACTCGTTCACACAGCTTGCTCAGCCATTGAATGATATTTTAAAGGGGAAACGTGCCTCTAAAGAAGCCATCACCCTCACTAAGGAACAGCAAGAGGCCTGAGTTTGAAAAAGGCTTTGTGTTCGGCACCGGCTCTGGGAATCCCCGACAGTGGTAAGCCATTTAACCTGTTTGTCCATGAGAAAGAAGGATACATGACAGCTATACTGACAGAAGAACATGAGGATCGGCAAAGACCTATTGGCTATTATTCGGCAAAACTGGATGCAGTAACCCTCGGATGGGGAAGTTACCTAAGGGCCATGGAAGCTACATGTCGAGTGGTAATGATCACTGCGGGTCTAGTCCTCGACCAAAAGCTGATTGTCAAGTGTCCCCACACCGTACATGCTTTGCTGTCTTTGAAAAGAATGTCTCAGGTGACGGCAGCTAGATGGACCCGGTGGACAGCAGTTTTGGAAGCTTCTAATCTCCATATCGTCCGGGCCAGCCCGGTTAATCCCGCAACTATGCTCCCGATGTCAGAATCGAGGGAGCAAGAGGGGGGAGAATGTGAAGAGCATGACTGCGTGGAGATTTTAAAAGAAACAGAAGAAGCAGCCTTAGCAGCAGAGGAGCCTCTGCACAACCCAGACCTCATCCTGTTTACAGAAGGTTCCTCCTTTGTTGACAATGGTACCAGAAAAGCAGGATGGGCAATTACAACCTTATATGAGGTAGTGGCAAAAGGATGTTTACCCTCAGGAACGTTAAAACAACAGGCCGAGTTACGGGCCCTGTCAGAAGCATGTCGAATAGCAGAAGGACAGACAGCTAATGTCTACAAAGATTCGCATTATGCTTTTGAAGTCGCTCACGACTTTGGTCTGTTATGGCGGAAAAGAGGATTCCTCACTGCTGCTGGTACACCTATCCGAAATGGAAAAGAAGTCCGAGACTTACTGGAGGCCATACAATTACCTCAGGAAGTGTCCACCCTGAAGTGTAAGGCCCATACCAAGGAAAATACCACAGAAGCACAGGGAAATGCCCTAGCCGACCAGGCAGCTAAAGATGCGGCCTCACAGGGCGCTCCCCCAGAAGAACCAACACAGATGTGCAGATTGAAAGCACTCAGGACTCTGACATGAGACCTTCAAACAATGCAAGGCGAGTGCTCCCGAGAGGAAAAATGGACATGGATTGAGACAGGAATTAAACTATGTGAAGATGGTGTCTGGAGACAAAGAGTTACCGACAAGCCAGTCGCGCCACAAGCGCTTATGCCTTTTTTAGCCCAACAGATCCACTCGTGGGGACACTTGGCCTCACAACAGATGACGGCACAGTTCCAGAAATGCTGGTGGGGTCGGGGATTTAAAAAACATGCCCAACTGGTAGCAGTGTGTGGTCTGCCAGAAAAATAATTCTGGGCCAATCACGGTAATGCCCCAACTGAGGCCCCCTGCCCCTGTCGGACCATTCCAGCATCTGCAGGTTGATTATATATCTCTTCCTTCATGCCAAGGATACACTAACATTCTTATCATGGTCGACAGATTCTCTAGATGGGTAGAAGCTGTCCCAACTAAAAGAGCCACAGCCAATCACACTGCAAAGATCTTGTGTAAGGATTACATTCCCCGATGAGGAGTCCCAAGTAGCATTGACTCAGATCAGGGAACACACTTCACAGGTGCTGTCTGCCAAGAAGTCTGTAGGTTACTGAATATTACATGGGATTTACACTGTCCTTATCATCCACAATCATCAGGATAAGTAGAACGAATGAATCGAACTCTGAAACAACGGCTTGCCAAATATCACCAAGAAGGAACACCATGGCCCCAGGCACTACCAATAGTGCTATGTAGCATTAGGGCAACCCCGAACAGAACTACAGGTCTAAGCCCATTTGAAATTATAACAGGAAGACCCATGTCGCTGCCAGGAACTATCGATTTAAGGAAAGCTGATGTTCACTTAATGAGTGACACTTTGTTATCATACTGTCAGAACCTAACCAATGCTATTAGTTCTGTTTCCCGACACGTATCGTCAGCTTGGGGTAATCCACCCGAAGGAGGACACGACATCATCCCGGGAGTCTGGGTGTATGTGGAAAAAGTTGCATAAAGAACCTTTGGGTGCCAAGTGGGAGGGACCTTATCAAGTGTTATTGACCACCCAGGAGCTGTTAAAGTCCAAGGAAAGAAAGTCTGGATCCACGCTTCACACGTTAAACGAGCACCCGTAACTGAAGCTGAAATCTAATAAGGACAATTACTTTTTGCCAAAATGTATAAATTTATTGTATTACTGATTGTAGGTATTCTAGGCATAGGCCTACTTCTTACTAGCCGACCCTCTGCACCAAAGGGAAATAGTAGGGTACATGTAAATACCTTTTTACATATGTCATACATTTATGCCAAACAAGGTAACATTTCCAGTTGTTGGGTGTGTGCGCATATTCCTATTCACTCAAAGGGAGGGATTACCTTGAGGCCAGTTCCCTTGAATATCTCGGAAATGGCTGAGTGGATAATTAATCAAAACAAAACAGGCAATGCGTTTCAGGATACGGAAAACTGGGCACGTAAATGGAAGTCAGCATTCTGACTACCTTTGAAGGGTTGTACCAACCATGCTGCAATCATTCCAAACGGCCCCCATTTTTTGTTATCACTAATACAACGGGAAAAGGAAGACTGGGGGAATCGGTCTGTCTGATTAGAAACATCAAAGGAGGCCAAAATATGGGGGTGTAGTAACTGCTCCCGGAATTATAATATAATCAAGCCACGGTACCGTCCAAACTGGGCCGATGTGGGAATTTTTAACGTAACGGGGATTCTGAATAAAACAGATGGAAAAGCCTGGACAGGCTCCGGAGTGTTGCTGACAAAGAAACAGCTAACCTTCATTGCCTATAATGGCACCTAGTGGGTGTGTGGCCACAAGGCCTACCCTTGGCTGCCCCAGAATTGGACGGGATCCTGCTATTTAGCCTACATTGTGCCTCATATGTATCATATAAAGTCACTGTCGGAACATTTACACCGTCCTAAGAGAGCTATCACAGAAACAGAGAGGTTCTTTGCCATTCTGATCCCCAGGTATGGGACCGCCAGACTGGTAAGGGAATCCATTAACATGGCATACGTTGTGGAACGGGTAGCCAATGATACCTCAGAGGCCCTAGTTAAAATCAATGCAGAAACGGTAGCAATCCACACAGTAGCCCTACAGAATAGACTGGCCCTTGATTACATCCTGGCTGAAAAGGGAAGTACTTGCGCCCTACTCGGAACTGAGTGTTGTACATATATCCCAGATAGCTCCGAAGAAATTACCCACTTAGCGGAGCATATCTAAAAGGAGGTAGAAAAACTTAAGCAACCCCCATCATTCACTTTATGGAGCGGAGCCACTGAATGGCTATGTTCAATGGGAACTTCATTGGTGGAAGGTTTAATTCTATTTGTTGTAATTATTTTACTTTTATATTGTTTGTTTATGTTGATTAAATGTTGTTGCGACCAGCATGCTGTCCCGCATGTGAGACACCTTGCAGGTCCCAGCAGACCGTCTGAATGTGGCACAGGGGTATGTTATGCTTAAGCAAAGGTTGTTTACTGGTTGAATTAAGATATTGATTTGGATTAAATTGGAATAAGGTTAATTAACCTACTAAAACCAGACTTCCATTGTGGCCACGATGGAACTCGGGTTGGTGTAAATTTGTGTGGAAGCTACTAGCCCGGACATGTGGCGAAACGTATCAACAAATTTTAGAAGGAAACTCTATTAACATGTTTGAAATTATTTTGTAGAATGTTTAACCAGTGATACCTGATGTTTTATGATTCAGTTTGTGAAAGAATCAAAGGGGGGATTGATAGAGAATTCAAACAGGCTGCATTTAGACAGGTTGAGAAAACACAGACTCCCATGTCTACGTGCGACTGAGTACATTGCATTAAGTCATCAATCAACTTGACATTTTAGGACCTTTGGGTAGCGAGCCAATTAAAGGTTAAATGAATATCAAATGAACCAATAAGGTCAAAGAAGGCGAGTTCTTTTCTGTAATTTGCACCAGGTATAAGTACAGCCATTTTGACCATGTGGTCTCAGAAGGACAAAGGCCTGGCTCAAAGCCAAGAGCTTGTTGCTGCTGCCAAAATAAAGTTACATTAAAACAACAATCGGAGTTCGTATTTCATTGGAAATTAAGAGATCTAACAGGATCAAACTTTCAAATGGACTAATTCACCAGAAACACTTGAACCAAATCAAACTCAGATTCACGGACTATCCTGAGCAACCCACCTTGGACCCTACCTTTTTTGATCCCCCAAAATACACACTAGTGGCAACCGGCACCACGGTTGACCACGAAGCAGAACCCATCATCCACAGTAGCCCAGCGAGGGCCCAACAAATAATTCAACAACACCAGCTTTCACACCAAGGCGATCAACCAGGGCAAGAAGGGCCCCAGATCGACTCTCATTGTAAATAGTTATACTATTGACTTTGGCGGGGGGGGAGTGTTGTTATATATGTACACTTGTATTTACTCTGTACAGCCACCAGAGGGCTTATCCCCTGGAGTCCTAAGGGATCCCATAATCCCTTGGGAGCACAGGTATTTAAGGAGGCTTCACAGGTTGGAGAGGCACTCTGGAGACCTGCAATAAAAGACTACGGTCACACTTTACTTTGAGCTCACAGTGTTCAGTCTGACTCTTTCTCCATACACCACATTTATCATTTAGATCATCTTTTATTTAACTATGCACACAAAAGGTTTGTTTTATGCCAAGTAATTTGTCAAAAATACCACTTTCATCCATTTATTTTAAGTATACTATATAATATAGTATAAGTAAGTTATTTTCTACATTTATACATTGCTTACAATTTTTGGGACTGTTTTGTGGTTGTAACATAGTCATTGTTGATGAATTCTAATAGTACAATAAATCAGAACACACTTTCATAGCGAGTGGTGACCTCAATGAAACGTTAAATTCTTAAAGGGCTTGATAAGATAGATGCTGGGAGGATGTTTGCCCTGGCTGAGGAACCTGGAACTTGGGGGTCACAGTCTCAGAAAAAGGGGTCAGCCATTTAGGACTGAGATTAGGAGAAATTTTTGTGAATCTTTGTAATTCTCTACCCCACAGGGCTGTGGGGGCTCAGTCGTTGAGTATATTCAAGACAGAGATCGATAGATTTTTGGATATTAAGGGAACCAAAGGATGTGGGGATAGGGCAGAAAAGTGGAGTTGAGGTAGAAGATCAGCCATGATCTTATTCAATGGTGGTGCAGGCTCGAGCGGCCGAATGACCGGCCCCTGTTTCTTATCTTCTTATATCTGAAGACACCTAAGGAATTCTAAGATAAGGAGGTCTATAGTTTAGAGTATTTGTGGTAGAGAGTTGAAGTAAGAGACATCAACAACTTGCATTTATATAGCACCTTTAACATAGAAAAATGTTCCAAGATGCAGATTAGTAAAAGGGGAGGTGCAACGAGACCTGGATGTCATGGTACATCAGTCATTGAAAGTTGTCATGCAGGTGCAGCAGGCGGTAAAGAAAGCAAATGGCATGCTGGCCTTCATAGCGAGAGGATTTGAGTATAGGAACAGGGAGGTCTTGCTGCAGTTGTACAGGGCCTTGGTGAGACCACACCTTGAGTATTGTGTGCAGTTTTGGTCTCCTAATCTGAGGAAGGACGTGCTTGCTATTGAGGGAGTGCAGCGAAGGTTCACTAGACTGATTCCCGGGATAGCAGGACTGACATATGAGGAGAGACTGGATCGGCTAGGCTTATACCCACTGGAATTTAGAAGAACGAGAGGGGATCTCATAGAAACGTATAAAATTCTGACGTTTCTGGACGGGTTAGATGCAGGAAGAATGTTCCCGACGTTGGGGAAGTCCAGAAGCAGGGGACACCGTCTAAGGGTAAGGTGTAAGCCATATAGGACCGAGATGAGGAGAAACTTTTTCACCCAGAGAGTTATGAACCTGTGGAATTCTCTGCTAGTTCATTGGACATATTCAAAAGGGAGTTAGATGTGGCCCTTACGGCTAAAGGGATCAGGGGGTATGGAGAGAAAGCAGGAAAGGGGTATTGAAGTTGAATTATCAGCCATGATCTTATTGAATCGTGGTGCAGGCTCGAAGGGCCGAATGGCCTACTCCTGCACCTTTTTTTTTATGTTTCACAGAGATGTGAAAATCAAAAAAACCCACCAAGCTGTAGAAAGAAAATTAGGACTTGACCAAAGACTTGCACAAAGATGATTTTCAGAAGATTTTTTAAAAGAGATGAATTATTGAAGAGACAGAGGGGTTTTGGGGAAAGAATTCTATCGAGAGTGGAACCTAGGCAATTGAAGGCGTGGCTGTAAATGATGTGGCAAAGGGAGATGTGAATGCACAAGAGGCCGGAGAGTTTGGTGGGGGGTTTGTTATGCTGCAGCAAAGTTAGGAAGGAGTAAGATTGCTGCCTCGAAGGATTGAATCTTATGTTTACGGACATCAGACAATCAAGATCACAATAATAAGCTGTACTTTAAAACTTTATTAGCAGCAGTGTAAAATGCGGATAGATATTTACCAGTTCTGGAAACAGAAGTATGATAGCTTCAGTGCTCACTGCCTCCTTGAGTCTGTTATAACACACAACAGCTATGCTGCCCATTCTTATACACAAGCTTGTTTACAACCCAGGAACTGGAATTACATTGTCCTTTCTATGGAGCCCCTCCTCAGCCTTTGCTTATTTGGGGCCAACCATAGCCATCTGATTTTTACACCAATATTACATGACCATGTCATCCAGCAGGCCTCAAGACCTGAGAAGATTTTAGACACAAGGATGAGAATTTTAAATTTGAGACATTGAGGGACCAGGGGCCAACATAGGGCAGCACAGTCACGGCTGATGAGCAAGCTGAACTAGGTGTGGGATAGGATGTAGGCAGCAGAGTTTTGGACGAGCTGAATTTTATGGTGGGTGGAGGATTGGCATCACGGAGACATGGTTCCAGGGTGACCAAGGCTGGGAACTCAACATCCAGGGGTATTCAACATTCAGGAAGGATAGACAGAAAGGAAAAGGAGGTGGGGTAGCGTTGCTGGTTAAAGAGGAAATTAATGCAATAGTAAGGAAGGACATTAGCCTGGATGATGTGGAATCTGGGTAGAGCTGCAGAATACCAAAGGGCAGAAAACGTTAGTGGGAGTTGTGTACAGACCACCAAACAGTAGTAGTGAGGTTGGGGACAGCATCAAACAAGAAATAAGGGATGTGTGCAAGAAAGGTACAGCAGTTATCATGGGTGACTTTAATCTACATATTGACTGGGCTAAACAAACTAGTAGCAATGCGGTGGAGGAGGATTTCCTGGAGTGTATTAGGGATGGTTTTCAAGACCAATATGTCGAGGAACCAACTAGAGGGCTGGCCATCCTAGACTGGGTGATGTGAAATGAGAAAGGACTAATTAACAATCTTGTTGTGTGAGGCCCCTTGGGGATGAGTGACCGTAGTACGGTAAAATTCTTTATTAAGATGGAGAGTGACACAGTTAATTCAGAGACTAGGGTCCTGAACTTGGGGAAAGGTAACTTCGATGGTATGAGGCGTGAATTGGCTAGAATAGACTGGCGAGTGATACTTAAAGGGTTGACAGTGGATAGGCAATGGCAAACATTTAAAGATCACATGGATGACCTTCAACAATTGTACATCCCTGTCTGGAGTAAAAATAAAACGGGGAAGGTGGCTCAACTGTGGCTAACAAGGGAAATTAAGGATAGTGTTAAATCCAAGGAAGAGGCATATAAATTGGCCAGAAAAAGTAGCAAACCTGAGGACTGGGAGAATTTTGTCATACAGCAGAGGAGGTCAAAGGGTTTAATTAGGAGGGGGAAAATAGAGTATGAGAGGAAGCTTGCTGGGAACATAAAAACTGACTGCAAAAGCTTCAATATATATGTGAAGAGAAAGAGATTAGTGAAAACAAACGTAGGTCCCTTGCAGTCAGATTCAGGTGAATTTATAATGGGGAACAAAGAAATGGCACACCAGTTAAACAAATACTTTGGTTCTGTATTTATGAAGGAAGACATAAATAACCTTCTGGAAATACTAGGGGAGTGAGGGTCTAGTGAGAAGGAGGGACTGAAGGATATCCTTATGAAGCGGGAAATTGTGTTAGGAAAATTGATGGGATTGACGCCCGATAAATCCCCGGGGCCTGATAGTCTGGAAGTGGCCATGGAAATAGTGGATGTATTGGTGATCATTTTCCAACAGTCTGTCGACTCTGGATCAGTTCCTATGGACTGGAGGATAGTTACGCCCCTCTGCAATTACTCTGAAGCTCTCCTGGCCAGCCTCCCATAGAAACATAGAAACATAGAAAATAGGTGCAGGAGTAGGCTATTCGGCCCTTCGTGCCTGCACCACCATTCGATAAGATCATGGCTGATCATTCCCTCAGTACCCCTTTCCTGCTTTCTCTCCATACCCCTTGATCCCCTTAGCCATAAGGGTCATATCTAACTCCTTCTTGACTATATCCAATGAACTGGCATCAACAACTCTCTGCAGCAGGGAATTCCACAGGTTAACAACTCTCTGAGTGAAGAAGTTTCTCTTCATCTCAGTCCTAAATGGCCTAACCCTTATCCTAAGCTTGTGTCCCCTGGTTCTGGACTTCCCCAACATCAGGAATAATCTACCCGCATCTAACCTGTCCCATCCCATCAGAATCTTGTATGTTTCTATGCGATCCCCTCTCATCCATTTAAACTCCAATGTATGAAGGCCCAGTTGATCCAGCTTCTCCTCATATGTCAGTCCAGCCATCCCGGAAATCAGTCTGGTGAACCTTCACTGTACTCCCTCAATAGCAAGAACGTCCTTCCTCAGATTAGGAGACCAAAACTGAACACAATATTTCAGGTGAGGCCTCACCAAGGCCCTGTACAACTGCAGTAAGACCTCCCTGCTCCTATACTCAAATCCCCTAACTATGAAGGCCAACATAACATTTGCCTTCTTTACGGCCTGCTGTACCTATATGCCAACTTTCAATGACTGATGAAAGGGAAGAGAGGGACAAGGGGTTAGCAACTGGTAGCAAGGATAAGCAAAGATAGCCTAGTGGCAGCTCAAAGCAGTACCACTTTGTCATGTAGAGCGCGTTTAAGGGCAGGTTTCAGTAAGAAGAGAAAAAAACCAGGGAATATGGCCTAACACCATGCGGAGCGTATCCTCCAACCTTGCCAGTCGCAACACTCCTGGCAGGCCCTCCGCACACAATTTCCATTGTCGTCTCTTGGTGACGGTCCTCAGGTCTGTGTCTGCTCCCTATTGTTGTGTGCCAGCTTGTCCTGCAAATAGAAAGGGTGTGTGTTAGTGTGGAGATGTGCTTGTCAGTGTAGAATAGTGTTGCTGGTACATGAAAGATGGTACAGCGGTTGTGGGGGGGTGGGTGTTGAGGGACTTAATTTTGAGGACAGTGGCAGGTGCAGTGTGGGCAGGTAGCAGCAGACGAAGTTCAGTGAAGCGTGTGTCTGTGATTGGAGGACTGTGAGAGAAGGCTTGTGAGTGCTGGGGCTAAAGGTGGTGCAGAGCTAAGTAGCAATTAAGAGACATGTGAGTAGGAGTCGTACCTTAGCAACTATAGTCAGATCATTGAATCTTTTCTGGCATTTCTGCACAACCTCTGCCTGCTATCGCCAGTGTTGAAATATAATTCCAATGACAGCAGCTGAAGTGCATCTCCCCTTTGAGAGGAGCAGGCTACCTTTAAATAGCATCACTGATGCTTGATTTCCTTCTCACCCCAGTTGGCAAGCTGCCAATAAACAGTGCGAGTAGCGCTGACAGCATATCAATAACAATTAAATGAGGCACATGTTCCAAATCTGTGCATGCCTATCGCTGACATCATCGGGCGCGGGTTCCAATCGCTTCATCTATCTCACCCCAGTTTCTACCGCGAGTTGAATTTCTCCCACAGAGTTTGCGGGAGAGGCAAAGAAAGAGGGAGAGAGAGGCAGAGAGATACTGTCCTAATATTCACATTGATAATTCAAAAACGAATGACTGTTCACATAAAATGTATTTATCTAGCTGCAGTAGGTGAGCGAAACATGAAATATTTGCTATTGAGTGGAAGGTGGGAGGAGGACAGTAGGAGTGTGTGTGTGTGTGTGTGTGTGCACTATGCCCATGCAGCAGAGCCTGGTCTCCAATCGTCTTGGATCCCCTTGCCATCGGACCGAGACCTTGCTCGGTCAAGCCCGTGTGGTGGCTGGTGTGCAACAGCCACCCCACGTTGAAAGAATTCACGCACAAGCATCTTCCACCGTTTAAAATGAAATTCGGGATCTGGAACGTCAGGACCCTCATGGACAACCCCAACAGTGACAGGCCAGAATGGCATACTGCTATCATTTCCCGAGAACTCAGATGTTTCAATATCGACATCGCCGCCCAAAGCGAGACCCGGCGGGCAGGGGAAGGCCAGCTCAAGGAACAAAGTGGTGGTTACACCTTCTTCTGGAAAGATAAACCAAAAGAATGCCACCTCCATGGGGTGGGCTTCGCCATAAAAAATGAACTAGTTGGCCGTCTCACAGACTCCCCCTGCGGGATAAACGAATGTCTCATGACCCTTCGGCTCACCCTAGCCCGGAAGCAATGCGCTATGCTCATCAGTGCGTAAGGCCCAACACTGGAAGCTGGAAGACCAAAGAGGAATTCTACTCCAGCCTTGAACAAACCCTGTCCCGAGTCCCAATGGGCGACAAGCTGATCCTCCTCGGCGACTTTAACGTCAAAGTTGGAAAGGGCACAGACCTCTGGGGAGGTGTGATCGGCAGAGAGGGGATAGGGAAAACCAACTCCAACAGTAACTTCCTCTTGACGAAATGCTTAGAACATGGCCGTGTCATAACCAACACCCTGTCCCATCAGAAAGACAAGTTCAAGGCCTCATGGCAACACCCTCGCTCTAAGTACTGGCATCTGCTAGACTAAGTCATCGTCTGAGCGAGGGACGCAAGGACGTGCGCATCACCCGTGCCATGACAGGAGCAGACGACTGCTCGATGGACCACAGCCTAATCCGCTCTATCATCACCATCAACATAGCTCCAAAACAGCGGCAGCAACAGAAGCAATGTCGCAGGAAAATCAACGCCGGAGCACTCCAAGACCCTGCTAAGAAAGCCCTATTCAGGTAGCGCCTCACTACCAACCTGACGACTTCCAGTGACCCAGTGTCCACAGTGCCTGGTCTGCCCTCAAGGCCTCCATAATTAGCACCAGTGAGGAGACACTTGGTCACTCGACCAGTAAACACCAGGTCTGGTTCGATGAGAACGACCAGGAGATCCAGGAATTAATAAGCCACAAGCGCAAAGCATTCTTGAACTGGAAACAGCAACACAACTCGAGAGCAAGAAAGCAGCTCTACAGACGGCTGAAGGCCAAGGTCCAACAAAGAACTCGCGACCTAAAGAACAGAATGTGGGTGGAGAAAGCACAGAAGGTCCAGCAACTAGCCGACAACTATGACATGCATTGATTTTTCAGCGCAGTCAAGACCACCTACGGCCCAAGCACTCAAGGTCCTACCCCACTGCAGGGCAAGAATGGAGACGTACTCATCAAGGACAGAGAGGCAGTCAGTGCCCGCTGGAAGGAGCACTTCGAAGATCTCCTTAACTGAGACTGTCGTCAACCTGAGTGCCCTCGACACTATCCCGCAGCATGCTACCTGCACCATCTCAGTGCAACCCCAGCCCGGCATGAGGTAGAAAAGACCATTTGACAACTGAAGAACAACAAAGCCTCAGGAGCTGATGGAATCCCTGCTGAAGTACTAAAACATGGTGGAGAAGCACTATTGGCACGAATACATGAACTAATTTCTCTTATTTGGAAGGAGGAGAGCATACCAGAGGATCTCAGAGACGCTGTAATCGTGACCATCTTCAAGAAAGGAGACAAGTCTGATTGCGGTAATTAGAGAGTAGTTTCCCTAAAAGTCATCACAAGAATCCTCCTCAATCACCTTCTTCCTGTGGCTGAAGAGCTCCTCCCAGAGTCGCAATGCGGATTCCGCCCACTAAGGGGCACAATGGACATGATCTTCCCCGCGCGTCAAATTCAAGAAAAATGCAGGGAGCAGTACCAGCCTCTGTACATGGCCTTCTTTGACCTCACAAAGGCCTTCAACACTGTCAACCGGGAGGAATTATGGAGTGCCCTCCTCAAATTCGGCTACCCTCAAACGTTTATTACCATCCTCCACCTGCTTCATGATGTCATGCAAGCCTTGATCCTGACCAATGGATCTACCACAGATCCAATACATGTGCGGACCGGGGTCAAGCAAGGCTGTATCATCGCACCAATGCTCTTCTCGATCTTTCTTGCTGCAATGCTCCATCTCTCCCTCAGTAAGCTCCCCGCTGGAGTGGAGCTAATCTACAGAACAAATGGGAAACTGTTCAACCTCCATTGCCTCCAGGCCAGATCCAAGGTCATCCCATCCTCTGTCATTGAATTACAGTACACGGGCGACGCTTGCGTCTGCGCACACTCGGAGGCCGAACTCCAAGCCATCATCAATGCTTTTATTGAAACGTACGACAGCATGGGTCTTACACTAAACATCCGTAAGACAAAGGTCCTCTACCAACCTGCCCCGGCCACACAGTACTGCCCCCTGGTTATCAAGATCCATGACGAGGCCTTGGACAACGTGAACCATTTTCCATACCTCGGGAGCCTACAGTCAACAAGGGCAGACGTCGATAACGAAGTCCAACACCACTTCCAGTGTGCCAGTGCAGCCTTCGGTCACCTTTGGAAGAGAATGTTTGATGATCAAGACCTCAAACCCGGCAAAGTGATGAAGAAGCAGCCAAGAAGGCGCCAAACATCTCGAGTCTCTTTGCTGGGAGCACATGGAAGCCAAGCACAAACAACAGAAGGAGCATACGACAACCCAAGCCCCCCACCCACCCATCCATCCAACCATGGTCTGCCCCACCTATGACAGAGTCTGTAGGTCCCGCATTGGACTCATCAGTCACCTCAGAACTCATGTTAGTGTGGAAGCAAGTCATCCTTGACTCCGAGGGACTGCCTGAGAGAAGAGAAGAGAGATTTGCTGTTGAGTGGAAAGTTGTAAGTTGTGTAAGCAGCATCTCCCAGTGGTGCTAAATACCAGGTGGTACATCTGCATCCATCTGGTAATTCTTGCACACCAAGTCCGAATTCTGCCGGGGCCCAGGGCAGGTTTGGAGGCGGGTTCACTGTTAAAATATAAAAGATAAACAGCCCGCTGTCAACCCGCCTCCACGCCAGTTTCCCAAGTATTGGGTCTGTCAACACTTTACAGACCCGACACCAAGCAGCGGGGCAATTGTCATAACTTGGTGCTCGGGGATCACGTTGGGTAAGGTCAGGTTTTCAATGACTCTCCATTCCTCTGAATAGACAACAGCTGTAAAAGTGGTATAAAAGCTACCATTTCACAGCTGTTCACTTTCCAATGTTAGAAGCTGGAGTCTTCAGGATTTGGAATATACTTTTCAGCTATAGGAGGTTGGAAGTGTTTGCAGTGAACTCTCCTTGGAGCAACCTTTCTCACTATTAACAGATTGCTTCTGTCACCTCAACTTCACCTGCCATCTATTCCAGCAGCATCAGCGCTCTTGAAAAATTCTCACCTTGGTCCTCAGAATCCCACCACGATCAGCCCAACACCAACATCACCAGGCACACCAGCAACAACACCTACCTTCTCCGCAATCACCTGATGCTCTACAGGACACAGGGCATCAGCACCTGACCACATTGCTGCCCGGGAGGCCAAGACTGGCTTCACCATGGCCAGATTGACTTCACTTGATGCTGTACACCCTGGCTGCCACATGATGCGCCAGGTTGGCACCACCCCACACCAACGCTATAAAGCATCCCTACAATGCCCAAGCCATTCCTTTCACACTCATCACCATTGCAGGGATACCCTTATGTATCACCATTCACTGCAACTCACTAAGTAATTTCCAAAGGTGCACACAAATCTGCCCAAGAAGGCAAAGTGTTGAAAATAAATATTTCAATGTTTGGCAACACATCAACAGAAACTTGACATGAACATTGGCTAAAGGACCAAAGTGCTGACCCCTGTGTGTTGTTAGTTGGTGTGATTGTACTAGGATGAGGGCAATTGTGAGGGGTGGCTAGTGAGATGGGGATGTTATAATGTAGGCAGAGAGAGAGGGATGGGTGGAGGTGCAAGGTAAGTTGGTGTGAGTAAGGATGTGCAGTAGTAAGGTAGGGAAGGCAGAGTGATGGGGATGTGATGAGTGGCACAGCAGGATCAGGTTGAGTGTGGCTTTGCTGTAATGTTTTGTGATCTACCGAGATCATTGAAAGGTTTGTGCCACTGCAGCCTGGTCCTCCTGACCATATCCCTGCTTGTGCCCTCCTGTGCAATGTGCAACCAGGCTGCGTTGGTCTCCTGGGGAGGTCTCTTCCGCCCATTGGAATGGAAGAAAACCTCTCTGCATGCTGTGACTCCCTCCATAAGCAGATAGAGGGAGTGATGGGAGAGCCTGGGTACAGCCGTACCCCTCTGTGCTGTGTTTTTCAATGTTTGCAGCACCTCAATGCTGCAGAACACTGACAGCACAACTGTCAGAATGAATGTGGACATGGTCCCTTTAAGGAAACTGGCTGATGATGCGTCATCAAATGACATCATCAGAATCGATTCCTTTTAATTGGCCAGGAGCCTTGCAGGGCGGGCTTAACAAGCCCCTTCAACGGAGGATTTTTCTCACAGAGCGGGATGGAGCCAGGAGCGGGGTCGCACTGAGCCCGCCTCGGGAAGTGAAATCACCGCCCAGGTGCCCATGTATCTGTGCACAGTTTTAAAAATGGTAAGGGCCAAAAATTATATGAATAATAATTAAAGGAATATTTATATTAATAAAAGCGACCCATTTATGATTCTCACAAATTAATGGACAGATTAATGCGGAATTCATTGCACCAATGCACTGTTAAAAATCCAAGAAAACCACAGCATAAAACAGTCACCATAAATCAATGGCTCTAATAATGTGTGGTACATGAGATGGAATAACATTCCTATTGCTTTAAAACAGACTAGTCACTCAGGTTCGGTTGTGTCAAAAGTCTTCAGTAACTTCTCTGGTACGATTTTTAGCTCTTGTCCTCTCTCCTCAATTCCAGTCTGGTGCTGTTTAACTTTAAGCCAACCAACAAGGTATGATGCCAAAATGCGATGCCAGAATGTTATGTCTGAACTGTGGCAGACAGAAAGTGCCCATAAACATATGATTGTTATGTTTTACTAATCGATGTCCCGTGGTGTCAGTCACAGTACGTTGATCTTGTTCCTGTCTTTGTTGTCTTGCTGTTTTTCCCTTTTCCTTCTGCCTCTCCGTCTATTTCTTCTTTCCTTTTGGGTGGGAGACCGTGAGTGGCACGATGCGTTTTATTGGGGAAAGGCACAAATGGATGAAGGCTGTATTGGGTGGGGCGGGGCGAGTTGCGTGGAAAATGTCGCTCGGTGATTCCCTTTCCATCCCTTCCCTCCATCAGTCCTGCTTCACCCCACTTCCTCAGTCTCATCACTACCCCCACCCCCATGGTTTTCCATTACCACTTCCCCTTTGAGCTATCAGCCAAACCCTGATATACTCCCTCCAGCGCGTCCCAGTCTGAACCAACTCCCACACATTCCCTTCAAGGGAGGTGCTGAAAGGCTGCAGGAACATTCATTGAACACAGAGAAGGTGAGTAACATAATAAATGATTTCATAGCTGGAATTAAAAGTAATTATTCTAATATCGGTTTTAATATTAATTGGCTCAAATCTAACTCAGAACAGTTCATAATTATACAACAACAACAACTTGCATTTATATAGCACTTTTAACGTAGTAAAACGTCCCAAGGCACTTCACAGGAGCATTTTTGAACAACATTTGACACCGAGTCACATAAGGAGAAATTAGGGCAGATGACTAAAAGCTTGGTCAAAGAGGTAGGTTTTAAGGAGCGTCTTGAAGAAGGAAAGAGAGGTAGAGAGGCGGAGAGGTTTCGGGAGGGAATTCCAGAGCTTGGGGCCCAGGCAACAGAAGGCACGGCCACCGATGGTGGAGCGATTAAAATCAGGGATGCTCAAGAGGCCAGAACTAGAGGAGGGCAGACATCTCGGAGGGTTCTAGGAAATGTTCCCTATAATATTTTTTAGCGCTGGGGCCATTCACAATCCCGCGCATGCGCAGTTACTGCATTGAAAAGCGAGCAAGCCGCTTCACGGGTTCCCTGGAGAGCTGCGTGGCCGCGCGTCCTAAAGGGAACATTATTTGTGGGGCTGGAGGAGATTACAGAGATAGGGAGGGGCAAGGCCATGGAGGGATTTGAAAACAAGGATGAGAATTTTAAAATCGAGGCGTTGCTTAACCGGGAACATAAGAACATAAGAACATAAGAATTAGGAACAGGAGTAGGCCATCTAGCCCCTCGAGCCTGCTCCGCCATTCAACAAGATCATGGCTGATCTGGCCGTGGACTCAGCTCCACTTACCCGCCCGCTCCCCGTAACCCTTAATTCCCTTATTGGTTAAAAATCTATCTATCTGTTACTTGAATACATTCAGTGAGCTAACCGCAACTGCTTCCTTGGTCAGAGAATTCCACAGATTCACAACCCTCTGGGAGAAGAAATTCCTTCTCAACTCGGTTTTAAATTGGCTCCCCCGTATTTTGAGGCTGTGCCCCCTAGTTCTAGTCTCCCCGACCAGTGGAAACAACCTCTCTGCCTCTATCTTGTCTATCCCTTTCATTATTTTAAATGTTTCTATAAGATCACCCCTCATCCTTCTGAACTCCAACGGGTAAAGACCCAGTCTACTCAATCTATCATCATAAGGTAACCCCCTCATCTCCGGAATCAGCCTAGTGAATCGTCTCTGTACCCCCTCCAAAGCTAGTATATCCTTCCTTAAGTAAGGTGACCAAAACTGCATGCAGTACTCCAGGTGCGGCCTCACCAATACCCTGTACAGTTGCAGCAGGACCTCCCTGCTTTTGTACTCCATCCCTCTCGCAATGAAGGCCAACATTCCATTCGCCTTCCTGATTACCTGCTGCACCTGCAAACTAACTTTTTGGGATACATGCACAAGGACCCCCAGGTCCCTCTGCACCGCAGCATGTTATAATTTCTCCCCATTCAAATAATATTCCCTTTTACTATTTTTTTCCCCAAGGTGGATGACCTCACACTTTCCGACATTGTATTCCATCTGCCAAACCTTAGCCCATTCGCTTAACCTATCTAAATCTCTTTGCAGCCTCTCTGTGTCCTCTACACAACCCGCTTTCCCACTAATCTTTGTGTCATCTGAAGATTTTGTTACATTACACTCTGTCCCCTCTTCCAGGTCATCTATGTATATTGTAAACAGTTGTGGTCCCAGCAACAATCCCTGTGGCACACCACTAACCACCGATTTCCATCCCGAAAAGGACCCATTTATCTCGACTCTCTGCTTTCTGTTAGCCAGCCAATTCTCTATCCATGCTAATACATTTCCACTGACTCCGCGTACCTTTATCTTCTGCAGTAACCTTTTGTGTGGCACCTTATCGAATGCCTTTTGAAAATCTAAATACACCACATCCATTGGTACACCTCTATCCACCATGCTCGTTATATCCTCAAAGAATTCCAGTAAATTAGTTAAACATGATTTCCCCTTCATGAATCCATGCTGCGTCTGCTTGATTGCACTATTCCTATCTAGATGTTAGATGAAGTCCTTACTACTAGGGGAATCAAGGGGTATGGTGAGAAAGCAGGAATGGGGTACTGAAGTTGCATGTTCAGCCATGAACTCATTGAATGGCGGTGCAGGCTAGAAGGGCCGAATGGCCTACTCCTGCACCTATTTTCTATGTTTCTATGTTTCTATGTTTCTATGTCCGGCTATTTCTTCCTTAATGATAGTTTCAAGCATTTTCCCCACTACAGATGTTAAACTAACCGGCCTATAGTCTGTCCCTTTTTTAAACAGAGGCGTTACATTAGTTGCTTTCCAATCCGCTGGTACCTCCCCAGAGTCCAGAGAATTTTGGTAGATTATAACGAATGCATCTGCTATAACTTCCGCCATCTCTTTTAATACCCTGGGATGCATTTCATCAGGACCAGGGGACTTGTCTACCTTGAGTCCCATTAGCCTGTCCAGCACTACCCACCTAGTGATAGTGATTGTCTCAAGATCCTCCCTTCCCACATTCCTGTGACCAGCAATTTCTGGCATGGTTTCTGTGTCTTCCATTGTGAAGACCGAAGCAAAATAATTGTTTAAGGTCTCAGCCATTTCCACATTTTCCATTATTAAATCCCCCTTCTCATCTTCTAAGGGACCAACATTTACTTTAGTCACTCTTTTCCATTTTATATATCTGTAAAAGCTTTTACTATCCGTCTTTATGTTTTGCGCAAGTTTACCTTCGTAATCTATCTTTCCTTTCTTTATTGCTTTCTTAGTTATTCTTTGCTGTCGTTTAAAATTTTCCCAATCTTCTATTTTCCCACTAACCTTGGCCACCTTATACGCATTGGTTTTTAATTTGATACTCTCCTTTATTTCCTTGGTTATCCACGGCTGGTTATCCCTTCTCTTACCGCCCATCTTTTTTACTGGAATATATTTTTGTTGAGCACTATGAAAGAGCTCCTTAAAAGTCCTCCACTGTTCCTCAATTGTGCCACTGTTTAGTCTGTGTTTCCAGTCTACTTTAGCCAACTCTGCCCTCATCCCACTGTAGTCCCCTTTGTTAAGCATAGTACGCTCGTTTGAGACACGACTTCCTCACCCTCAATCTGTATTACAAATTCAACCATACTGTGATCACTCATTCCGAGAGGATCTTTTACTAGGAGATCGTTTATTATTCCTGTCTCATTACACAGGACCAGATCTAAGATAGCTTGCTCCCTTGTAGGTTCTGTAACATACTGTTCTAAGAAACAATCCCATATGCATTCTATGAATTCCTCCTCAAGGCTACCCCGTGTGATTTGGTTTGACCAAATCGATATGTAGGTTAAAATCCCCCATGATTACTGCCATTCCTTTTTCACATGCCTCCATTATTCCCTTGATTATTGCCCGCCCCACCGTGAAGTTATTATTTGGGGGCCTATAAACTACGCCCACCAGTGACATTTTCCCCTTACTATCTCTAATCTCCACCCACAATGATTCACATTTTGTTCATTAGAGCCAATATCGTCCCTCTCAACTGCCCTGATATCATCCTTTATTAACAGAGCTACCGCACCTCCTTTCCCTTCTTGTCCATCTTTCCGAATCGTCAGATACCCCTGTATGTTTAATTCTCAGCCTTGGCCACCCTGCAACCACGTTTCTGTAATGGTCACCAAATCATACCCATTTGTAATGATTTGTGCCGTCAACTCATTTACTTTATTTCAAATGCTGCGTGCGTTTAGGTAGAGTGTTTTAATACTAGTTTTTAAACCATGATTTTTAGTTTTGACTCCTCCTGCAGCCCCTATATATTCAGTGGCCCTTTTTGTTTTTTGCCTTGGGTTTCTCTGCCCTCCACTTTTACTCATCTCCTTTCTGTCTTTTGCTTTTGTCTCCTTTTTGTTTCCCTCTGTCTCCCTGCATTGGTTCCCATCCCCCTGCCATATTAGTTTAAACTCTCCCCAACAGCACTAGCAAACACTCCCCCTCGGACATTGGTTCCGGTCCTGCCTAGGTGCAGACCGTCCGGTTTGTACTGGTCCCACCTCCCCCAGAACCGGTTCCAATGCCCCAGGAATTTGAATCCCTCCCTGCTGCACCACTGCTCAAGCCACGTATTCATCTGAGCTATCCTGCGATTCCTACTCTGACTAGCATGTGGCACTGGTAGCAATCCTGAGATTACTACTTTTGAGGTCCTATTTTTTAATTTAACTCCTAGCTCCTTAAATTCGTCTCTTAGGACCTCATCCCTTTTTTTACCTATATCGTTGATACCAATGTGCACCACGACAACTGGCTGTTCACCCTCCCTTTTCAGAATGTCCTGCACCCGCTCCAATGTAGGTCAGCGAGCACAGGGGTGATGGGTGAGCGGGACTTGGTGCAAGGTTTTGGGTGCTATTAATCATGTACGCAGTTAACAGTGAACTGAAATCTATTTGATTATTGTACTTTGCTTCCCGTTCTATTCAAAATACTTATGTCATATTTTTCTCTTCTTTTCTTCGTCTTTCGGATGAGACGTTAAACCGAGGCCCCGTCTGCCCTCTCAGGTGGATGTAAAAGATCCCATGGCACTATTTCGATGAAGACCAGGGGATTTATCCCTGGTGTCCTGGCCAATATTTATCCCTCAATCAACATAACAAAAAAAACAGATTATCTGGTCATTATCACATTGCTGCTTGTGGGAGCTTGCTGTGCGCAAAATGTCTGCCATGTTTCCCACATTACAGCAGTCACTGCACTTCAAAAGCATTTCATAGGCTGTAAAGTGCTTTGAGATGTCCGGTGGTCATGAAAGGCGCTATATAAATCCAAGTCTTTCTTTCTTTCTTCTTAGGAAGTCCCCGGAGTCGAGGATGACTTGCTTCCGCACTGAGATTCGTTCTCAGGTGACTGATGAGACCAATGCAGGACCGACAGTCTCTGTCACAGGTGGGACAGACAGTGGTTGGAGGGACGGGTGGGTGGGGTGCTTGGATTGTCGTACGTTCCTTCCGCTGTTTCTACTTTTTATTTACCTTGCTGCTTGTTAAACGACTTTAATCTCTTCAGATGGTCTGTCAGATGAAAGTAGTCCACCTCAATGTGCAAACTACTTCCAAGCTGCCAGCACAGTTTGAATTAAAAGCTCTAGTTAACTGCAAAATCCCTCTTTCATGAGGTGTACTAGGTATAGATGGCATCCACAGTGGGTTTTTACCGTTGTTTCTGCCTCGCTGCCCATCTCAAAATGACCACCAGGTGGCACATCAGCACCTTGCAATCGCTTCCCCTGTCTCTCCTTTCCCCCATTGGCAGTGAAGCTAAAAAACAGCAGTACCTACTTCAAATGTGATCCAAACTTGGAGTATCTCCGTTAATGTTCAACAGCGAATCACAGAATTAGATTTATGGAGGACAAGTTAACGTCACTAGTTTGAAGAGCTCAGACTAGCAACTTTCTTTTATTTTCATACTGTTTCCATTAGGTAGTAATATATCCTGTAAGTGCACAAGACTTAAGTTATGAACAGAATGGAAATATTTTGCTCGTATTTTAGTTAAAACCTCCCTGTCCTGATTGGTGTGCAAAATTAAAGCGCATGGTATTGGGGGTAATGTACCGACGTGGATAGAGAACTGGTTGGCAGACAGGAAGCAGAGAGTCGGGATAAACGGATCCTTTTCAGAATGGCAGGCAGTGACTAGTGGGGTGTCGCAGGGTTTAGTGCTGGGACCCCAGCTATTTACAATATACATCAATGATTTAGATTAAGGAATTTAATGTCATATCTCCAAGTTTGCAGATGACACTAAGCTGGGTGGTGGTGTGAGCTATGAGGAGGATGCTAAGAGTCTACAGGGTGACTTGGACAGGTTAGGTGAGTGGGCAAATGCATGGCAGATGCAGTATAATGTAGATAAATGTGAGGTTATCCACTTTGGTGGCAAAAACATGAAGGCAGAATATTATCTGAATGGTGACAGATTAGGAAAAGGGAGGTGTAATGAGACCTGGGTGTCATGGTACATCAGTCATTGAAAGTAGGCATGCAGGTACAGCAGGCGGTGAAGAAGGCAACTGGCATGTTAGCCTTCATAGTGAGAAGATTTGAGTATAGGAGCAGTTGTACAGGGCATTGGTGAGGCCACACCTTGAATATTCTGTTCAGTTTTGGTCTCCTAATCTGAGGAAGGAGATTCTTGCTATTGAGGGTGTAGTGTATGTAGCACACAAATCACTGACTCCACATGGTCTGGTGTTGATCTAACTGCTGTGACCTTAGTCCTTTATTGAACAGCTCCAGAGTGCTCCACAGGTGTGGTGGGCAGCCTTTTATACTGCCTCGTGCAGGTACTTTCAGGTCTCCCACCACAGCGCCCTCTGTGGTGCACCATTGTGCTTATCATTGTGCTTATTTAATGTACCAGAGCAATACACAACAGAGGGAGTGCAGCGAAGGTTCACCAGACTGATTCCTGGGATGACAGGACTGACATATGAAAAAGACTGGATCGGCTAGGCTAATATTCACTGGAATTTAGAAGAATGAGAGGAGATCTCATAGAAACATATAAAATTCTGACAGGATTGGATAGGTTCGATGCAGGAAGAATGGTCCCGATGTTGGGGAAGTCCAGAACGGGGTTACAATCTAAGGATAAGGGGTAAGCAATTTAGGACCGAGATGAGGAGAAACTTCTTCACTCAGAGAATTGTTAACCTGTGGAGTTCTCTACCACAGAAAATTGTTGAGGCCAGTTCGTTAGATATATTCAAAAGGGAGTTAGATGTGGCCCTTACGGCTAAAGGGATTAAGGAGTATGGAGAGAAAACAGGAATGGGGTACTGAAGTTGCATGATCAGCCATGATCTTATGGAATGGTGGTGCAGGCTCGAAGGGCCGAATGGCCTGCTCCTGCACCTATTTTCTATGTTTCTATGTTTCTATGTTGAGTCCATCTGCCAAAAGACTGAGGTGAGAGGAATCAGTATGTTACAGCAGCAATTGAGCTGGACTAGCAGGGGCCTCTTGAAGAAGACACACATTGCCAAAACACTCCTTTAATCAGATAAACATACCAGATAACATACCAACAGTTCTTCGGCAGACATTCCCACTAAAGCCTTAAGTAGAAAAGAGAACGGGACAAAATTGGACAAGCTGAGCAATTACAATTCCCACAGGGGCTCCCTCTCCATGTCACAAAAAACCACCTCACACTCACAAACGGGATGTCAGTTCAGAATTATTTTCTATACAGTATTATAATTATATACCACAGAAAAAATAATGTTACAACAGCTCTGCCAATAGGTCAAAAAAATCAACATGCCCTGAAAGAGTTTGTATATTTTGGCAGCTGTGTCAAAAATAATAAAAGATCGAGGGATGTGAAAATTCCTGTCAAAACAGAAAGAGCTGATGCATTCATAGATCTCTGTCAGGTGGCCCCAGGATCCAGGCATCTGGAAAAAATCAACTAAATTAAAATTAGTTAAATGTGGTTACCAAAAAGCTGAAGAAAGGAGGCTGGATGGGTTTGGTCGGAAGTCTCTGATCATTCTTAGTGCAAGATCATAAAACCATGAAACAGATGTGAGAGTGCAGAGTAAATTAAACAGGACTGGGTAAACAATTTGGTGAGAAAGAGATTAGTCTGATTCACAGAATCATAGAAAGTTAGGGCACAGATGGAGGCCATTCGGCCCATGTCTGTGTCTGGTTTGAGCATACTGGTTTCCGCGTTGCTGCACTGGAGTTGCGGGTGGATTCACTCTGGAGCATGCACGATGCTGAGAATGACGTGAATAGCACGTTTAGTTAGTTGGTCTTACTGCAGGTAAGGGGTACACAGCCTGATAGGGAATGGAAGACCAACAGGAAGAGCAGTGCAAGGAAGGTAGTGCAGGGATCCCCTGCGGTCATCCCCCTGCAAAACAGATACACCGCTTTGAGTACTGTTGAGGGGGATGACTCATCAGGGGAGGGCAGCAGCAGCCAAGTTCATGGCACCGTGGCTGGCTCTGCTGCAGAGGAGGGCAGGAAAAAGAGTGGGAGAGCTACAGTGATAGGGGATTCAATTGTAAGGGGAATAGATAGGCGTTTCTGCGGCCGCAACCGAGACTCCAGGATGGTATGTTGCCTCCCTGGTGCAAGGGTCAAGGATGTCTCTGAGCGGGTGCAGGACATTCTGAAAAGGGAGGGTGAACAGCCAGTTGTCGTGATGCATATAGGTACCAATGACATAGGTAAAAAAATGGGATGAGGTCCTACGAGATGAATTTAGGGAGCTAGGAGCTAAATTAAAAAGTAGGACCTCAAAAGTAGTAATCTCAGGATTGCTACCAGTGCCACGTACTAATCAGAGTACGAATCGCAGGATAGCTCAGATGAATACGTGGCTTGAGGAGTGGTGCAGAAGGGAGGGATTCAAATTCCTGCGACATTGGACGGTCTGCACCTGGGCTGGGGGGAGTGTTTACTAGTGCTGTTGCGGAGGAGTTAAACTGATATGGCAGGGGGATGGGAACCTATGCAGGGAGACAGAGGGAAATAAAAAGGAGGCAGAAGCAAAATATCGAAAGGAGAATAGTAAAAGTGGAGGGCAGAGAAACCCAAGGCAAAAGACAAAACGGGCCACATTACAGCAAAATTCTAAAGGGTCAAAGTATGTGAAAAAAAACAAGCCTGAAGGCTCTGTGCCTCAATTCGAGGAGTATTTGGAATAAGGTGGATGAATTAACTGCGCAGATAGCAGTTAACGGATATGATGTGATTGGCATCACGGAGACATGGCTCCAGGGGGACCAAGGCTGGGAACTCAACATCCAAGGGTATTCAGCATTTAGGAAGGATAGACAGAAAGGAAAAGAAGGCGGGGTGGCGTTGCTGGTTAAAGATGAAATCAATGCAATTGTAAGGAAGGACATTAGCTTGGATGATGTGGAATCTGTATGGGTGGAGCTGCGGAATTCCAAAGGGCAGAAAACGCTAGTGGGTGTTGTGTACAGACCACCAAACAGCAGTAGTGAGTTTGGGGACAGCATCAAACAAGAAATAAGGGATGTGTGCAATAAAGGTACAGCAGTAATCATGGGCGACTTTAATCTACACATTGATTGGGCTAACCTAACTGGTAGCAATGCGGTGGAGGAGGATTTCCTGGAGTTTATTAGGGATGGTTTTCTAGACCAATATGTCGAGGAACCAACTAGAGAGCTGGCCATCCTAGACTGGGTATTGTGTAATGAGAAGGGACTAATTAGCAATCTTGTTGTGCGAGGCCCCTTGGGGAAAAGTGACCATAATATGGTAGAATTCCTTATTAAGATGGAGAGTGACAAAGTAATTCAGAAACTAGGGTCCTGAACTTAAGGAAAGGTAACTTCGACGGTATGAGGCGTGAATTGGCTAGAATAGACTGGCAAACGATACTAAAAGGGTTGACTGTGGATAAGCAATGGCAAACATTTAAAGATCACATGGATGAACTTCAGCAAATGTACATCCCTGTCTGGAGTAAAAATAAAACTGGGAAGGTGGCTCAACCATGGCTAACAAGGGAAATTAAGGATAGTGTTAAAGCCAAGGAAGAGGCATATAAATTTGCTAGAAAAAGCAACAAACCTGAGGACTGGGAGAAATTTAGAATTCAACAGAGGAGGACTAAGAGTTTAATTAAGAGGGGGAAAATAGAGTACGAGAGGAAGCTTGCAGTGAATATAAAAACTGACTGCAAAAGCTTCTATAAATATGTGAAGAGAAAAAGATTAGTAAAGACAAGCGTCGGATTCAGGTGAAATTATAATGGGGAACAAAGAAATGGCAGACCAATTGAACCAATACTTTGGTTCTGTCTTCACAAAGGAAAATACAAATAACCTTCCAAAGGTACTAGGGGACAGTGGGTCTAGTGAGAAGGAGGAACTGAAGGATATCCTTATTAGGCGGGAAATTGTGTTAGGGAAATTGATGCGATTGAAGACCGATAAATCCCCGGGGCCTGATAGTCTGCATCCCAGAGTGCTCAAGGAAGTGGCCCTAGAAATAGTGGATGCATTGGTGATCATTTTCCAACAGTCTATCGACTCTGGATCAGTTCCCATGGACTGGAGGGTAGCTAATGTAACATCACTTTTTAAAAAAGGAGGGAGAGAGAAAACGGGTAATTATAGACCGGTTAGCTTGATATCAGTAGTGGGGAAAATGTTGGAATCAATCACGACGGACGAAATAGCAGCGCATTTGGAAAGCGGTGACAGGATCAGATCAAGTCAGCATGGATTTATGAAAGGGAAATCATGCTTGACGAATCTTCTGGAATTTTTTGAGGATGTAACTAGCAGAGTGGACAAGGGAGAACCGGTGGATGTGGTGTATTTGGACTTTCAGAAGGCTTTTGACAAGGTCCCGCACAAGAGATTGTTGTGCAAAATCAAAGCACATGGTATTGGGGGTAATATACTGACGTGGATAGGGAATTGGTTGGCAGACAGGAAGCAGAGAGTCGGGATAAACGGGTCCTTTTCAGAATGGCAGGCAGTGACTAGTGGAGTGCTGCAGGTCTCAGTGCTGGGACCCCAGCTCTTTACAATATACATTAACGATTTGGATGAAGGAATAGCGTGTAATATCTCCAAGTTTGCAGATGACACTAAACTGGGTGGCAGTGTGAGCTGTGAGGAGGACGCTAAGAGGCTGCAGGGTGACTTGGACAGGTTAGGTGAGTGGGCAAATGCATGGCAGATGCAGTATAATGTGGATAAATGTGAGGTTATCCATTTTGGGGGCAAAAACACGAAGGCAGAATATTATCTGAATGGCGGCAGACTAGGAAAAGGGGAGGTGCAACGAGACCTGGGTGTCATGGTTCATCAGTCACTGAAAGTGGGCATGCAGGTACAGCAGGCGGTAAAGAAGGCAAATGGTATGTTGGCCTTCATAGCTAGGGGATTTGAATATCGAAGCAGGGAGGTCTTACTGCAGTTGTACAGGGCCTTAGTGAGGCCTCAGCTGGAATATTGTGTTCAGTTTTGGTCTCCTAGTCTGAGGAAGGACGTTCTTGCTATTGAGGGATTGCAGCGAAGGTTCACCAGACTGATTCCAGGGATGGCTGAGCTGTCATATGAGGAGAGACTGGATCAACTGGGCCTTTATTCACTGGAGTTTAGAAGGATCAGAGGGGATCTCATAGAAACATATAAGATTCTGACGGGACTGAACAGGTTAGATGCGGGAAGAATGTTCCCGATGTTGGGGAAGTCCAGAACCAGGGGACGTAGTCTTAGGATAGGGGTAGGCCATTTAGGACTGAGATGAGGAGAAACTTCTTCACTCAGAGAGTTGTTAACCTGTTGAATTCCCCGCCGCAGAGAGTTGTTGATGCCAGTTCACTGGATATATTCAAGAGGGAGTTAGATATGGCTCTTACGGTTAAGGGGATCAAGGGGTATGGAGAGAAAGCAGGAAAGGGGTACTGAAGGAATGATCAGCCATGACCTCATTGAATGGTGGTGCAAGCTCGAAGGGCCGAATGGCCTACTCCTGCACCTATTTTCTATGTTTCTATGTTTCTATGAAAGACTAGGAGAATTTGCAGAAGTAGATAATTGATTGTCAAGGAGTATGAATAAATGCAATGAAGGACGGGACCTCCCTACTTTCTAATGACCAACAGCGCTGTTGGAACATCACGACATTTACACATTTGTTTAATGATCTTTGTTTGGTAAGAGTGATTTTTTTTCTTCGTGGATTGTCATATCAAGGTTGGCATTTTCATTGGTAACACTTCAATCTTCGTTTTTTGAAGTTTCTCACCTACTCTAATTTTCCCTTCACTTCTGACGGTGCTGGATACAGTTCCACAAGTCTCATTTGCCCTCTGATATTTACTAGGGAATGTCATGTTATATCAACTTTTCAGAATAAATTCTCTATTCCTCACGTGTGCAACAACAAAGAAATTGCTCCGTGTTTTTTAATTCCAGATGTTTTGTGGAAATAGTTACATATGGTTTTGAACAAATGTAGTCCTGTCTTCAAATAATTATGGAAATTGGTAGATAACAATGGCACTGAAGCAGCAGCAACGCAATACATCAATGTACCTAGATATAGTGCCACAGAGGGATGACTCTGGTTTCATGCCAGCAATTCTCCACATGACCAGTTCCCAATTGTAATTTCAGTGTGGGTTCCTACAATAGGAGAGAGAATCCTAATGATCAACTCAAGAATGGCCTAGAAACATCATCAACTTTCTGCAATAACGCCAGCATACCCTGCTTCCCCCCACCCCTCCATTCACATTGGTGGAAAATGAGATTATAAAGACAGGAGAAATGTTTTAAAAGAAATTATTATAATAGCTATTATAATAACTGATGCTTATTGCCATGCCAAGAGCTCCTCCATGATTAGATTTAACTGGTAAAAATGGAATGCTGCATCTAATGTTGGGAATAGATTGTGTTGAACCTACTGCTTTGAGCAGCTGTGTCAATAGAAAAATATCTGGACACACAGCAAATCTTCCACAGACGCTTCTCATCCATCTCGTACTCAAACTTCACATTGAAAAATAAACTCCATTCATGTGCGTAGATCTTAAACACGAGCCAGTGTGACATAATATCACAAACCATTCATTATTAATTACAAACATTTCTATGTGTAGGATTGAAAACAGAAACTGAAGTTTCTAATCATAATCATGATTTATTATTAAAATGTCACCTTACATAGCAATTATTATATCTGTCAAAATCATTAGCTGCTCCACAGTAATTCTGATATTTTGGCCCTGATCTTTTAAGTACATGAGTAAAGTGAAATTCAATTTGATATGAGTTAACTAAAGGTATGAATTAATCATTCAGAATGCTTTATTCAGAGCGTTGGTAATTTTACCACCCCGCAGATAATTACAGTGTTACTGCCCATTTTAGCAGCTTTTCATTGTTAAAGTGTTAGTTATTCTAAAGGCAAACATGCCCTCTGTGGATGCCTGGAGTGACCCTATGGCAACAATGGTGGCTGATATTGTATGGCTCACAGTCCCTACAGTTTTTTGTAGGCTAGATGACATATCTTGGCACTGGCTCCCTGCTTCGATTGAGTCTCCTAATGCATTTCTTCTCTGCCATGTCTAGCAGCTGATTCTGTTACAATAGATCTGATATGCAGGTTACTACGCATCATCATCATAGGCAGTCCCTCGGAATCGAGGAGGACTTGCTTCCACTCCCTAAGTGAGTTATTTGATGGCTGAACAGTCCGATATGAGAGCCACAGACCCTGTCACAGGTGGGACAGACATTCGTCAAGGGAGGGGGTCGGTGGGGCTGGTTTGTCGCGCACTCCTTCCGCTGCCTGCACTTGGCCTCTTCATGCTCTTTGCGTTGAGACTCGAAGAGCTCAATGTCCTCCCGGATGTACTTTCTCCACCTTGGGCGGTCTTTGGCCAGGGTCTCCCAGGTGTCAGTGGTGATGTCGCATTTTACCAGGGAGGCTTTGAGTGTGCCCTTATAACGTTGCCGCTGTCCTCCTTTGCCTTGTTTACCACAAAGGAGCTCCGCATAAAGCATTTGCTTGGGGAGTCTCGTATCAAGCATGCGAACTATGTGGCCTGCCCAGGGAAGCTGATCGAGTGTGGTCAGTGCTTCAATGCTGGGGATGTTAGCCTGGTCGAGGACACTGATGTTGGTGCGCCTGTCCTCCCAGGAGATTTGCAGGATCTTGCGGAGACATCGTTGGTGATATATCTTCAGCAACTTGAGGTGCCTTCTGTACATCGTCCATGTCTCTGAGCCATACAGGAGGGCGGGTATTACTACAGCCCTGTAGACTATGAGCTTGGTGATAGATTTGAGAGCCTGGTCTTCAAACACTCTTTTCCTCAGACAGCCGAAGGCTGCACTGGCACACTGGAGACAATGTTGAATCTCCGCATCAATGTCTGCCTTTGTTGATAAGAGACTCCCGAGATATGGGAAATGGTCCACATTGTCGAGGGCTGCGCCGTAGATCTTGATGTTGGAGGCAGTGCTGTGCAGCGGTGACAGGCTGGTGGAGGATCTTTGTCTTATGGATGTTAAGCGTAAGGCCCATGCTTTCATATGCCTCAGTGAATACATTGACTATATCCTGGAGTTCAGCCTCTGAATGTGTGCACAGACACAGGCGTCATCCGCATACTGCAGCTCAATGACAGAGGTTGGGGTGACCTTGGACCTGGCCTGGAGGCGGCGTAGGTTAAACAGCTTCCCACTGGTTCTGTAGTTTAGTTCCACTCCAGCGGGGAGCTTGTTGATTGTGAGATGGAGCATGGTGGCGAGGAAGATTGAGAAGAGGGTTGGAGCAATGACGTAGCCCTGTTTGATCCCGGTCTGGACGTGGATTGGGTCTTTAATGGATTTGTTGGTAAGGATCACGGCCTGCATGTCATCGTGAAGCAGACGAAGGCTGTTGACAAACTTTTGGGACATCCGAAACGGAGGAGGATGCTCCATAGACCCTCGCGTTTGACAGTGTCAACGGCCGTTGTAAGATTGAAAAAGGCCATGTATAAGGACTGGCGCTGCTCCCTGCATTTTTCCTGCAACTGGCGCGCTGCAAAGATCATATCTGTTGTGCCCCGTAGGGGATGAAATCCGCATTGTGATTCCGGGAGGAGCTCCTCGGCCACAGGGAGAAGACGATTGAGGAGAACTCGAGCGACAACTTTCCCAGTGGCTGATAGCAGGGAGATTCCCCTGTAGTTGCCGCAGTCGGACTTGTCCCCCTTTTTAAAAATGGTCACAATCACTGCGTCTCTGAGATCTCCCGGCATGCTCTCCTCCCTCCAGATGAGAGAGATGAGGTCATGTATCAATGCCAACAGCGCCTCTCCGCCATACTTTAGCACCTCAGCAGGGATTCCATCCCCACCCATAGCCTTGTTATTCTTGAGCTGTTTTATGGCTTTGCCTACCTCATGCAATGTTGGAGCTTCACTGAGTTGGTGGCGGGTGGCATACTGCGGGATGGAGTCGAGAACACTCGAGTCAAAGGCAGAGTCTCGATTGAGGAGATCTTCAAAGTGCTCCTTCCATCGGGCCCTGACAGCCTCGGTGTCCTTGATAAGTGCTTCCCCGTTCTTGGCCAGGAGTGGGGTGGGGCCTTGGGAGTTTGGACCGTAGGTGGCCTTGACTGCAGCGAAGAATCCTCGCACATCGTGGCTGTTGGCCAATTGTTGTATCTCCTGTGCTTTCTCCAGCCACCACCTGTTCTTTAGGTCCTGGGGTTTTTGTTGGACCTGAGCCTTGAACCGTCTGTAATGTTGTTTTGCAGCTCCCGAGTTGGGTTGTTGCTTGAGGCTCAGAAATGCTTTGCGCTTGCGGTCTATTAGTTCTTCGAACTCCTGAATGTTGGTAATTTTACCACTCCGCAGATAATTACAGTGTTACTGCCCATTTTAGCAATTTTTCATTGTTAAAGTGTTAGTTATTCTAAAGGCAAACATGCCCTCTATGGATGCCTGGAGTGACCCTATGGTGTAAAAGTTAGTAGCAACAATGGTGGCTGATATTGTATGGCTCACAGTCCCTACAGTTTTTTGTAGGCTAGATGACATATCTTGGCACTGGTTCCCTGCTCCGATTGAGTCTCCTAATGCATTGCTTCTCTGCCATGTCTAAGCAGCTGTTACAATAGATCTGATGTGTAGGTTACTACCCACAGCACATCCTATACCTCCTATGCCCTCCACATTCTGGGGGTGCCCTCTGCAATATACCCACCAATGATTACTACACGTGATCTCTGAAAAATCCTTCTTTGTGCTATTTATTTCTGTCACTATTGTGGTGATTTGTTGCAATCTTCCATTCAGTAGTCAATCTGTTGACTATGACGGCCAACTTCCTCCACAAAAATCAAAGACAAAGCCAATCAGAATCCCTTGGATTTATTTCAGTGGTCAGTCTAGCATGATATATGTCGATGTGCCATTTTACCAGAAGCTAAACCTCGAGGTTACCCTTAGAATATACATTACAAACACAATTTTTCCATGGCTTTTTAAATAGTATTTTAAGGCACATGATGTAAGCATTTTTCTTCACTTCTGTGCCTAGTCAATTCTCCCTCAAGGCAAATAGCTCATGGTTTTAGAGTGCAATTTTACTTTCCCTTTTGAGATTGTTCTGGCACATGTGGTGCTGTTTCCTCCATTGGGACTTTATTTTCTTATACAGGTACATCAAAGGTGGCTAGACCAGTACCAATTATCTATACGTAAAAGTCTTCCATATAATGCATATCCGGTACATGTCAGATGTTGTACTTTTAGATTTCACATTTCAGAGAATTGCATTATGTTGCAGATGTAAAACAATTTTGAAAAATAAATAAAACGAGGGAATGACGTTTGTTCTGATCTTGGGGAGGTGTCAGGGCCGTACAAGCAGCTGTCAATCTGCAGAGAACAATTACTCTCAGGGTGTCCCTCGTGGGCATTAACCTCTAACTGACCTTACGATGCACCTACTTACAGCAATTAGACCTGCAGCTCTGATGGAACAGGTCGAGTTACACTTAGCTCCCTCTTAACAGCAGAATACTGCATTGTGTGTCACATAGAATGATAAAACGCAGAAGGAGCCATTCGGCCCATCTTGCTTGTGCCTGCTCTTTGGTAGAGCTATCCAATTAATCCCACTCCTCGCTCTATCCCCATAGCCCTGTAAATGTTTTCCCTTCAAATATTTATTCAATTCCCTTTTGAAAGTTACTATTGAATCTGCTTCCACTTCTCGTCCAGGCAGTGCATTCCAGATATGATATAATAGTCTTGATAAAACTTCACATTCTCCAATTTACTATGAGTAAACCATGAGGGACCATTAGTTTTGCAAAACAAATGTTGCGTAGTGTGAAAAATGATATTAATGTAATCATAGTTATAAACGTTAAAAGAAATAACTTGCATTTATATAACATTTTCAGTGCCTGCCATGGCTCAGTGGGCAGCACTCTCTCTCACCTATGAGTCAGAAGGTTGTGGGCTCAAGTCCCACTCCAGGGACTTAAGCACATAAATTTGGCTGACACTCCAGTTCAGTGCTGAGGGAGTGCTGCACTGTCGGAGGTGCCGTCTTTTGGATGAAATGTTAAACCGAAGCCCCGTCTGCTCTCTCTCAGGTGGATGTAAAAGATCCCATGACACAATTTTGAAGAAGAGCAGGGGAGTTATCCCTGGTGTCCTGGCCAATCAACATAACAAAAACAGATTATCTGGTCATTATCACATTGCTGTTTGTGGGAGCTTGCTGTGCACAAATTGGCTGCCACGTTTCCCACATTACAACAGTGACTACACTCCAAAAGTACTTCATTGGCTGTAAAGCGCTTTGAGACATCTGATGGTCATGAAAGGTGCTATATAAATGCAAGTCTTTCTTTCTTTTTCACATCCCCAGAACATCCCAAAGTGTTTCATAGCTAATAAACTATTTTTGAAGTGATGTAATTTAGATAAACTGCTTGAAGTACATCCAAAATTATTCAGAATTTTTATGGTATAATTGTCTGACTAGGAACAAGTTTGTCTTTATCCAAAGTGTGTAACATGAGTGAGCAAATATTAGTGTAATATAGTGTAAAGTAATATAGTCCCACTCTCCCTCTTCCATTCAGTGTCTAGGACTCTGGTGCTTCAGACCAAAAGCAGAGTTGACTTGGGTCACCACTACTGATCTGGGGTAGCAGATATCTAGGAACTATTCAATAAAAGGAAACAGGCAATAGCAGAAGGAAATAATGAGAGAACCAACAGAGAAATAGCTGAACGTTTTCATTTCTAGCCTGAATCCTCATGTGAAGGAGAACACAAGAAAGTAGCAATGAGATTAGATCACTCAGATAATCCAGCTCATTCTATTGTCCAGGTCCTGTTCCACAAACTAATCCCACCATTTGTTACCAATCTTCTAATCAAAACGATATTCCTCAACTTCAAGCTGAATCTGGAATTTATCACTTTCCCCTTTGAGGGCTTGATGTAAATCCGTATTGCTGCACTACATGCGTTGCTAATCTTTCCCTATGTTTTGCTCCTGGCTTCTGTTATTCTCAAATAAAGCAATGTGACTGAGTACTGTAGACTTGAGTAAGTGTGACCTCAGTCTCTTTATTCTGACTCCAGAGTGTTGGCACAGCATGGGAGGCCTGCTTATATGCAGTGCTCCCAAGGGATGCTGGGATCCCTTGGGACTCCAACAGATGCGCCCTCTGGTGGCGGTAGAATGCTGGTTACAAAGTGTTGCATACATAACATCACGCTCCCCCACCCCTCCACCCCGCCCCCAAAGTCAATAGTAGACTTATTTACAGGGTGAGACGATCTGGGGCTTTCTGTTCCCTAGTCTATCGTCTCAGTACAAACACAGGTGCAGATGAGTTGGTTGGGCCTTCGCTGGGCTGCTGCACAGCTGGCCTTGCTGGGCTGCTCAGGATGATGAGTTCAGCTTCGTAGTCAACCGTGATGTCGGTTGCCATTTGTGTGTGTATCGGAGGGTCGAAGTTGGTGGTGTCCTCTTCAGGTTGCTCGTGGTTGTCTGTGAATGTTTGGTCCAGTTTGGTTTGGTCCAAATGCTTTCTGCAAGTTAGCCCATTTGCAAGTTTGACCTCAAACATCCTACTCCCTTCTTGAGCTACGACAGTGCCAGCAAGCCATTTGTGACCATGTCCATAGTTGAGTACAACTACAGGGTCATTGACTTCAATATCGCGTGACAAATTTGCGCAATCATGGTACAGCTTTGTTGATGCTGCCTGCCCTCAACATGATCATGGAGATCAGGGTGGTCTAGAGAGAGCCTTGTTTTGAGTGCCCTTTTCATGAGCAGTTCGGCAGGGGGAACCCCGGTGAGCGAGTGGGGTCCTGTGCGGTAGCTGAGCAGGACTCGGGATAGGCGGGTCTGCAGGGAGCCTTCCGACATGTGTTTCAAGCTTTGTTTGATGGTTTGGACTGCACTTTCTGGCTGGCCATTGGATGAGGGCTTGAACGGGGCAGATGTGACAAGCTTGATCCCATTGCGGGTCATGAATTCCTTCAATTCAGCATTGGTGAAGCAAGGTCCATTGTCGCTGACAAGGCCATCAGGCAGGCTGTGCATGGCAAACATGGCTCGTAGGCTTTCGATAGTGGCCATGGATGTGCTTACAGACATTATTACACATTCAATCCATTTTGAATAAGCATCCACAACAACCAAAAACATTTTGCCTAGAAACGGGCCAACGAAGTCAACATGGATCCTAGACCACGGTTTGGAGGGCCATGACCACAAACTTAGCAGTGCCTCTCTAGGTGCATTGCTCAGTTGAGAGCAAGTTTTGCATTGACGCAAGACTCCAAAGCCAGGTCACCACACATGGGATCTGGCCATAGCTTTCATCATTACTATGCCTGGGTGGGTACTGTGTAGGTCGCATATGAACATTTCCCTGCCTTTCTTAGGCAAAATCACACGGTTACCCCACAAAAGACAGTCCGCCTATATGGACATTTCATCTTTGTGCCGCTGGAACGGCTTGATCTCTTCATGCATCTCCGCTGGGCTGCCGGACCAGCTCCTATGGAGGATAAAATTTTTTTACAACGGACAGTAAAGGATCCTGGCTGGTCCAGGTCCTGATCTGGTGGGCCATAATGGGTGACTTTTCATTTTCAAATGCATCCATCACCAAGAGCAAGTCTGCAGGCTGTGCCATTTCCACCCCAGTCATGGGCAATGATAGCCGACTGAGAGCATCAGTGCAGTTCTCTCTGCCTAGCCTGTGGTGAATTACATAGTTATATGCAGACAGTGTAAGCGCCCATCTTTGGATGCGAGCAGAGGCATTGATATTTATACCTTTGCTCTCTAAGAATAGCGATATGAGCGGCTTATGGTCAGTTTCTAACTCGAACTTAAGCCCAAACAGATACTGGTGCATTTTTTTCATTCCGTAAACGCATGCCAGAGCTTCTTTTTCAATCATGCTGTAGGCCCTTTCGGCCTTGGACAAACTCCTGGACGCATAAGCGACCGGTTGAAATGTTCCCAATTTGTTTGCTTGTTGTAACACACACCCGACCCCGTACGAAGACGCATCGTAAGCTAGCACTAAATGTTTGCATGGGTCATACAGAACAAGCAGTTTGGTGGAACATAACAGATTTCTGGCTTTCTCAAAAAGCAGTCTCTTGTGATTTCCCCCATACTCAGTCATCTCCCTTTCGTAGCAACACATGGAGAGGTTCGAGCAAGGTGCTTAACCCGGGTAGGAAATTACCAAAATAATTGAGGAGTCACAGGAACAACCATAGCTCCATCACATTCTGTGGTCTCGGCACGTTCTTGATGGCCTCCATCTTGGCGTCGGTGGGTCTGATGCCGTCTGCCGCGATTCTTCTCCCTAAGAACTCGACCTCTGGCGCCAGGGAAACACACTGCAAGCGTTTCAACCTGAGTCCCACACGATCTAGCCAACTTAGAACCTCTTCCAGGTTCTGCAAGTGTTCGATGGTGTCCTGACCTTTGATCAATGTGTCGTCCTGGAAAACCACGGTGCGCGGAACTGACTTTAGCAGGCTCTCCATGTTCCTTTGAAAAATAGCCGGGGCCGATCGAATCCCAAACGGGCATCTATTGTAGAAGAACAGACCTTTGTGCGTGTTGATGCAGGTGAGGCCTTTCGAAGATTCCGCCAGCTCCTGCGTCATGTAGGCCGAGGTCAGGTCCAACTTGATGAATGTCTTCCCTCCTGCCAGCGTCGCAAATAGGTCGCCTGTCTTGGGTAGCAGGTACTGGTCCTGCTACGAAAAATGGTTAATTGATACTTTATAGTCCCCACAGATTCTGACCGTGCCATCGCCCTTGAGAACTGGAACAATTGGACTGGCCCACTCGTTGAACTCAACCGGCACAATGATGCCCTCTCGTTGCAGCCTGTCCAGCTCGATCTCCATTTTCTCTCGTATCATGTATGGTGGATAGGTCATGTATCAGGAACCAAGTGGATCTGCACCTTCACCCCAGAGAAATTTCCGATGTCTGGCTCAAACAATGATGGGAATTTGCTCAAAACCTGGGCACATGAGGCGTCGTCGACAGAGGAAAGCGCTCGGATGTCGTCTCAGTTCCAGTGGAATTTTCCCAGCCAGCTTCTGCCGTACAGTGTGGGGCCATCTCCTGGTACAATCCATAGTGGTAGTTCGTGCACCGCTCCATCATAGGAGACTTTTACTGCTGCACTGTCAATTACAGGGATCAGCTCTTTAATATAAGTTCTCAGCTTGGTATGAATAGGGCTCAGCTTGGGCCTTCGTACCTTGTTGCACCACAGCCTCTCGAAGGCCTTTTTGCTCATGATAGACTGACTCGCATCCGTGTCCAATTCCATGGATACTGGAATTTTGTTCAGTTCAACTTTTATCATGATCAGTGGACATGTCGTTGTGAAGGTGTGTATCCCGTACACTTCTGCCTCCTCAGTTTGAGTCTCTAGTTCAGTTTGATCCGCCATGGATCGGTTTTCCTCTGCAATGTGGTGGTTTGCAGGGTTTTCAGCTCGTCTGCATATTCGTTGGAGGTGTCCCATTGTTCCACAGCCTTTGCATGCATAATGTTTGAAGCAGCATTGATGGGCTCGATGATCACCTCCACAGCGCCAACAAGGTGTCAATTGCCTTGCATTCACACTTGATGGCGGACTCTGAGTCAACTGAGGTCATGCAGCTGCAGGCGTGTACGTTCTGCCATATGCATTCCTGCCTGAAAACGACATTACTTTGTGTACAGTACTTGCCGAAACATTTTTATGCTGTGAAATTTGTTTGGTATTATCGCTGGTGGACATAAATGCCTGAGCTATCGTTATGGCTTTGCTCAGGTTTGGTGTTTCAACAGTCAATAGTTTGCGAAGGATAACCTCATGGCCAATGCCAAGCACAAAAAAGTCTCTTAGCATTTGCTCCAGGAATCCACCGAATTCGCAATGTCCTGCAAGGCGCCTTAGTTCGGCGACATGGTTCGCCACTTCCTGGCCTTCAGACTGTTGACATGTATAAAATTGATACCTTGCCATCAGAACGCTCTCCTTCGGATTTAGGTGCTCCCGGACCAGCGTACACAGTTCTTCATAAGATTTTGTTGTTGGTTTCACCGGAGCAAGAAGATTCTTCATGAGGCTGTAGATTGTTGCCCCGCAGAAGGTGAGGAGGATCGCCCTTCGTTTGGCAGCATTCTCATTCCCTTCCACCTCATTTGCCACAAAGTATTTGTCGAGTCACTCCACGAAGGCTCCCAATCATCACCTTCTGAGAATTTCTCCAGGATACCAATGGTTCTCTGCATTTTCGCGTGATGATTTGTTATCTATTACTCGTCGCCAGTTGTTATGTCTCAAATAAAGCAATGTACTGTAGACTTGAGTAAGTGTGACCTTAGTCTCTTTATTCTGACTCCAGAGTGCTGGCTCAGTATGGGAGTCCTGCTTATATGCAGTGCTCCCAAGGGATAGAAACATAGAAACAAAGAAAATAGGTGCAGGAGTAGGCCATTCGGCCCTTCGAGCCTGCACCACCATTCAATGAGATTATGGCTGATCATTCCCTCAGTACCCCTTTCCTGCTTTCTCTTCATACCCCTTGATCCCCTTAGCCGTAAGGGCCATATCTAACTCTCTCTTGAATATATCCAATGAACTGGCATCAACAACTCTCTGCATCAGGGAATTCCACAGGTTAACAACTCTCTGAGTGAAGAAGTTTCTCCCCATCTTAGTCCTAAATGGCCTACCCCTTATCCTAAGACTGTGTTCCCTGGTTCTGGACTTCTCCAACATCGGGAACATTCTACCCGCATCTAACCTGTACCTTCCCGTCAGAATTTTATATGTTTCTATAAGATCCCCACTCATCCTTCTAAACTCCAATGTATAAAGGCCCAGTCTCTTCTCATATGTCATTCCAGCCATCCCGGGAATCAGTCTGGTGAACTTTCGCTGCACTCCCTCAATAGCAAGAACGTACTTCCTCAGATTAGGAGACCAAAAATGAACACAATATTCCAGGTGAGGCCTCACCAAGGCCCATAAGAGCTCCCTGCATCTATACTCAAATCCCCTAGCTTTGAAGGCCAACATACCATTTGCCTTCTTCACCGCCTGCTGTACCTGTATGCCAACTTTCAATGGCTGATGAACCATGACACCCAGGTCTCGTTACACCTCCCCTTTTCCTAATCTGCCACCATTCAGATAATATTCTGTCTTTGTGTTTTTGCCCCCAAAATGGATAACCTCACATTTATCCACATTATACTGCATCTGCCAAGCATTTGCCCACTCACCTAACCTTTCCAAGTCACCCTGCAGCCTCTTAGCGTCCCCCTCACAGCTCACACTGCCACCCAGTTTAATGTCATCTGCAAACTTGGAGATATTACACTCAATTCCTTCATCTAAATCATAGATGTATATTATAAAGAGCTGGGGTCCCAGCACTGAGCCCTGCGGCACTCCACTAGTCACTGCCTGCCATTCTGAAAAGGACCCGTTTATCCCGACTTTCTGCTTCCTGTTTGCCAACCAGTTCTCTATCCACATCAGTATATTACCCCCAATACCATGTGCTTTGATTTTGCACACCAATCTCTTGTGTGGGATCCCTTGGGACTCCAACAGATGTGCCCTCTGGTGGCGGTAGAATGCTGGTTGCAAGGTGTTGCATGCATAACAGCTTCTTTGCTTTATATTTATGTCTTCCGGCTCTTCCGAGTTTTGCACAAAATAACTCTTTATCTCTTTCTAACTGATTCACTACTTTAAAAAAATGGATCATCTTTCTTCTAATCATTGCTTTTTGAAGGAAAATAGAATCTCCCAAAGGACTGAATCATGAGGAAACACTGGAGAACATTGGGCTTTTTAATTTTACAGCATAAAACTCAGTAACTAGAGATAAATGACAAACAGTCACACATGTTCAGACCCTTCTCACAATAATATTTAGGAGTATGTAATGTTTCTGGATCCTGGCATCTTTTCGCACTACTCTCTTTTGGGTTTATATATTAAACATATTTCCTTTTGTGTAAAACAGCTTTTGTTTTCCAAGAGTATTTTCTGATTACCATTAAAATCCTCAGGATCCTAAACCGTTAGGAGAGAGATGTACCATAGAGCTGTGGCTAAACATGGAGGCACCATTAGGAGAGAGATGTACCATAGAGCTGAGGCTATTGTTAGGAGAGAGATGTATCGTAGAGCTGTGGCGATTTTTCAGAGAGATGTACCACAGAGCTGTGGCTATTGTCAGGAGAGAAATGTACCATAGAGCTGTGGCTATTGTTGGGAGAGCGATGCACCATAAAGCTGAGGCTATTGTTAGGAGAGATGTACCATAGAGCTGAAGCTATTTTTCAGAGTGACGTACAGTACATCAAAGTAAGTCACATTTTTAAAAACCAAACTGAGAAGTGAGGCTTGTGAGTAATAATTTGGCCAAGCAGGTTGATGAGGGACATTCTGTTACTCGCCTTGCTTCTGTCTGGTTTAATACGATTCCTGGCCAATTCTCTTACCCAGCATGTCCCTCTGCAGTCTCGGTTGCATTGGTGCAGCAGACACTCCGGTTTGTGAATCAGGCTGCCTATCCTGCCTGTGGTGTCAGTCCGCACCCCGAGATCTCTCTTACCCTTCCATATTAACAATCCTACGCTTCAGAAAAGTATTTCTTGTGTACACTGAAATAAAATCTGGACACAAAAATTACAACTTTTGAAAACCCGCAGTTAATGTTCTGTGCCCGGTGATGTGGGTTAATGGTATTATTATCTAAAATAACTCATAAGAGTCCCTGAGTCATCAACTGAAAACCAAAGCAAAGTGTCCCCCCCCCCCCCCCCCGCACCCCCGCCGCCCTTTAAAGGGGCACAACTTCACCACAAGACCAAAGGGAGCCAATAAAACTCTTATTGCTATTATCCGCCCTGCACTTCAGTCCCTGCGGTGGTGTTAATAAGATTCTCAATGAATTTTCCTCAACTGTGAAGAAACTTCGGAATTTAAGCCTTGGCTCCGCCCCTCATCAGCCTGGGGCTCGGCCAAAGGTGGCAACCTTCAGTCTCCAGACAAATGTCTCCAAAGAGTGAATGGAAAAACACTGCACTTCGCACTGGAGTCAGGCTCCTGTATAAAAGGAGAGGCTTTGCTCATTCCCCACCGTTTCACCAGCAGCTCTCGCTTCCCATTGTCAAGCAGAATAGATTGGCACCGTTACTTTTTCGTTAACCGATTTCAATTTAGACTTAAACATTAAAAACAAGTTTTCCAGTTACTTTAGTCTGACCATTAATGCCTTGCTTTTTTTTTACATTTTCAATTTTGGTGGAAAGTGCTTTCAAAGCAAGGCAGCTGTCCCGGGGAAGCTGGGCTGCCTCCCCCGAAGAACAAACGCGATATTCATGTGCAGGCAGCCTGCAGCCTTCCTTCAAGGAATCACGGAGCGGGATCCTGTGCAACCAGCGAGGCTCCAGAATCTCCAGTCCCCTCTCCCTGATCCCCACCGAGCACCATGAGATCCATCGCCTACTCTTTCCTCGGCCTTCTGTGCGCGACTCTCGTCTCCTGCCAACTCCCAACAGGAAAAAGGTAAACTAAGAAAACTTGACCAGAAAGTTTGTAAACTTTCACCCGAGACCTGTAACTTGTTGTGAGCGCCCGGGACCCCGCCTGGCTGTGTGTGCTGGCAGCTCCGCGCCGGGGACAGGCAGGCTATCAGTGATTTATAGCACATAGCTTTCATTTATTATTGCCGAAAATAATGCTTCTTATTACCGATAATTGTCCCGGCTTCAAGAGGCGGATCATGTTGAAACCATGAAACAATAGATGGTCCCAGGACCACTGCTCACTGAAATCTGGTGACTGAAGCGATTTACTGCATGGCATTTACACTAACAGTGTCCCACTGGGGAACTGTCGGAGAGTTTTACATCCTGCCATCACAGCCTGTTTTTTGGCAGAGGTAGAGGAACATAAGGAAACAAAATATTAGAAATCGTACATCAGCGTTAAAGAAAGTTTAAAGAAAGTAAAGAATTTGTGAGACCCGCAAGACTTGAGCACACTAAAGGACAGCAAAAGCTGAACATTTTTTCATTCAGTGACACAATGGAAACGGCGCTTCAAATGATCAGATAGAACTGGATGTATCGTGCATGTCATATTGTGTCATTGCAATACAATATAAGGCAAAGATTCTCCCGTAAACAACTGCACGTTACTCTTAGGGAAGCTTGGTGTCAAAGTGTCACACTCGTCTATTGCCTTGTGTGTAAAGGACATGGAACAGACTGACAGTCACCCTCCATGTTGCTGCTACAGAAACAGATTAGCGCCTCAAGCAAATTTGAAGCACTATATATATTACAATATGTATCTCAGAGAGTTGATTTTAAGGCAAATTTGGATCCTCACGTTTAGGTAATGGTTATAAACAGATCTGATGGTTTATGAGATTACCAACATTCCCACAGATTGCTACATGTAATAACTACATGGAAATCTAGTTTGAAAACGACGCTGTGATATAATTGTATGAACGCTGAACGATTTGTATCCAATTCCTCGGTCCACTATTCTGAGGCATCAACCAGTTTGTTGGCAGTGAGTTAGCACCTCTGTTCACCGACAGAGGAATTTGATAGGAATGCGCTGTCGGTAATGTCATTATCAGGCTTATGTCTTGTGGTAAAGCGTGAGATTTGGCGATTTGTAAATGTGTGTCTCTTGTTGCCATTTCCAGGAACTTTAAATGCGGAGGAATTCAAAGTGGAGAGTCAGGTTTCATCGGAAGTGAGGGGTTCCCTGGACTCTACGCGCCCAACAGCAAATGCACATGGAAAATCACGGTATGAATTGAGAGGTTTTCAGCAACAGAAGAACACTTTTTACTACACAATACATTTTAAAATTACCTTAAAAGCATTACATTTGTCAGAACTGTTGTGTAACCGAAACAAGGTGGCAAAACTAAAATTAATTAAGAAATCATGTAATTACAGCAATTAATATTTATATATAAATAATAATTCATTATGTGTTGGCAGTAGATCCATCTGTTGACATGGGCTGTAGATTGAAGCAGCTGTGTTATTCAGCTTGAAGAGTTTTCCAGGTTCAATGCCTGGAATAAAGACACCAAGCAGACAGAATGATAGAAATGATAGCAGAGGATTTGGCCTGTCATGCATGTGCCAGACTAACTCTTCAACTGGAACTGTTTACTATAATCCCAATGTCCTGCTCTCTCCTGCATCCTTTTAAAGTCTTCCTTTTCAAATAGCCTTTTAATTGATGTTATAGTCTCTGCAGCTAAAGTATATTTATTGATCCAATATGTGAAAAGATTCTTCTGCCCCCCTTCGAGTGATAATCCAGATTTCACACCCCTGGTTCACCAAACCAGGAGAAACTATCTTTCACCATTTATCCCCTCAAAATCTTTCACGACTTTCAAAACCTTTTTAGATCCCTTCTTAAGGCTCTCTGCTCCAATGAAAAAGATTGCTCTGGGAATGAGCTTGTGTGGAACATTTGCAATGGGAATTTCACTCACTTTGTTCATACACATGGCGATCTTAAACTGATGTAAAAGTTATGCGACAATCTAGTTATTTCCCCACTAACCCCCAGCTATGGGTTGGCTCATTGTGCAAGCCAGAGCTCAGTTCACACAGTCCGTAACGTAGGTAGGTGACAGTTACCAACTCCTTTCTCTGGACAGCACTCCACGAAAAAAGCAGCTCCCGAAAATGTTTCAGCAACAATCATTGTTTCAAGATGTTAAACCGGAAGAGTGTTAACTCATCAGAAGAGGGTCCCGTGAGCCACCCCTCCTGCCCTTGCTGCCAACAGGAGCTGTTGCACTCCAAAATTCAAGCATTGCATTTACATTCTTTTTCTTCTTTTGCCCTCCCCTCGACATTTTTAAACCATTTAATTTTCTCCCCTTCTATAGGTTCTTCCACATCATGTACCATTCCAAGCCAAAAGACTGGGCTGGAGGCCTGTTTCCTCTTCTCTGCCAAAGCTGCTTTTGATCAGCTAGGAGGTATGCAAAACTGGCCCGAGGTGACTTGCCCATTAACTTTCTATCTCTCAGTGACCAAGAATCAGGCATTCAATCAGCACCTCCCTGATAGTAGAGTTAAAGCTGCAAATGTACCCACTCTCTGCTCCACACTTGTAATCCTGAGTGGGCCCTTTTACATTGAGACTATCACTAACAACAGGCATTGACAGCACTGTCAAATATAAAACAGGCAGAGAGAAAGTCTGGCCTCCAGTCCCGAGGCAAGGTCTTGGACCTGAACCATCGACTGACTGACTTCTGTTCCTTCACAGATGCTGCCTGGCCCTCTGAGTACTTCTAGCTTTTCTTTGTTGTCTTTTTTGATGTTTTCAGATTCCGTGCCAACTTTTCACGAGTTCCAAGAACAGAGGTCAGAGGCACAGAAAACAAATGTTTCTGTCTCTTGGGCCTTTCAATCAGTGCAGTAAAAAGGGCACAGTGCTCTGAGGTCGTGCATCTCTCCTTGAGTGACGCTGTCTCAGAGGCTCAGCAGCAGAGTAACAGTGCTTAGACATATGTTTGATTTACGAGTAGTGCGTTTTCATAATATATAGACTGGGTGTACTTTACATTGAACCTACTCCCCTCTACAGATGCTGATACAAAAACACAAAATGCTTGAAATACACATTGGAATGATAAGCATCTGAAAGCAAAGTATTAATGCTTTGGGTGTGACATTTCATACTAATAATAACTTGTATTTATATACATAGAAACATAGAAAATAGGTGCAGGAGCAGGCCATTCAGCCCTTTGAGCCTGCACCACCATTCAATATGATTAAGGCTGATCATGCAAATTCAGTACCCCATTCCTGCTTTCTCTCCATACCCCTTGATCCCTTTAGCCGTAAGGGGCCATATCTAACTCCCTTTTGAATATATCCAACGAACTGGACTCAACAACTTTCTGTGGTAGAGAATTCCACAGGTTCACAATTCTCTGTGAGTGAAGAAGTTTCTCCTCATCTCAGTCCTAAATGGCTTACCCCTTATCCTTAGACTGTGACCCCTGGTTCTGGACTTCCTCAACATCGGGAAAATTCTTCCTGCATCTAACCAGTCCAATCCCGTCAGAATTTTATATGTTTCTATGAGATCCCCTCTCATTCTTCTAAATTCCAGTGAATATAAGCCTAGTTGATCCAGTCTTTCTTCCTATGTCAGTCCTGCCATCCCGGGAATCAGTCTGGTGAACCTTTGTTGCACTCCTTCAATAGCAAGAATGTCCTTCCTCAGATTAGGAGACCAAAACTGTACACAATATTCAAGGTGTGGCGTCACCAAGGCCCTGTACAACTGCAGTAAGACCTCCCTGCTCCTATACTCAAATCCTCTCACTATGAAGGCCAACATGCCATTTGCCTTCTTCACCGCCTGCTGAACCTGCATGCCAACTTTCAATGACTCATGTACCATGACACCCAGGTCTCGTTGCACCTCACATTTTCCTAATCTGTCACCATTCAGATAATATTCTGCCTTCCTGTTTTTGCCATCAAAGTGGATGTAAACCTGTAAATACCTTGTTTAACCACCAGAGGGCTCATCCCCTGGAGTACCAAGGGATCCCACAATCCCTTGGGAGCACCTGTACATAAGAAGGCCTCAGAGGCTGGAGAGGCACTCTGGAGACCTGTAATAAAGGACTACGGTCACACATTACTTTGAGCTTACAGTATCTGGTCAGATTCTTTATTCAAGACATAACAGATAACATCACATTTACCTACATTATACTACACCTGCCATGCATTTGCCCACTCACCTAACCTGTCCAAGTCACCCTGCAGCCTGTTAGCATCCTCCTCACAGCTCACACTGCCACCCAGCTTAGTGTCATCTGCAAACTTGGAGATATTACATTCAATTCCTTCGTCTAAATCATTAATGTGTATTGTAAATAGCTGGGGTCCCAGCACTGAACCTTGCGGTATCCCACTAGTCACTGCCTGCCAATCTGAAAAGGACCCGTTTATTCCTATTCTTTCCTTCCTGTCTGCCAACCAGTTCTCTATCCACGTCTTTATAGTGCCTTTAACGTAGTAAAATGTCCCAAGGCGCTTCACAACAATGTTACAGACAAAACAAACAAATTTGGCACCGAGCCACATAAGAAGAAATTAAGGCAGATGGCCAAAAACTTGTTTAAAGAGGTAAGTTTTAAGGAGTGTTTTAAAGGAGGAAAGAGAGGTAGAGAGGCGGAGAGGTTTAGGGAGGAAGTTCCAGAGCTTGGGGCCCAGGCAGCTGAAGGCACGGCCACCAATGGTTGAGTGATTATAATCAGGGATGCTCAAGAGGCCAGAATTTGAGGAGCACAGACATCTTGTGAGATTGTGAGGCTGAAAAAGATTACAGAGATAGGGAGGGGCGAGTCTATGGAGTGATTTGTAAACAAGGATGAGAATTTTGAAATCAAGGCGTTGTTTAACTGGGAGCCAATATAGGTCAGAAAGCACAGAGTGATGGGTGATCTTGACTTGGTGCGGGTAGTGCATAGGCTGCTGAGTTTTGGATAACTTCAAGTTTACGTAGTGTGGAATATGAAATGTGGAAGGCCGGCCAGGAGTGAATTAGAGTAGTCACGTCTAGAGGCATGGATGAGAGTTTCAGCAGCAGAAGAGCTGAGGCTAGGGTGGAGACGGGCGATGTTACAGAAGTGAAAAAAGGTGGTTTTAGTTATGCCACGGATATGTGGCTGGAAACTCATTTCAGGGTCAAATATGATTTGCGAACAGTCTGGTTTACCCTCAGGTTAATGCTCGGGAGAGGAATGGAGACAGTGTTTAGGGAACGCAGTTTGTGGCGGGGACCAAAGATAATGGCTTTGGTCTTCCCAATATTTAATTGGAGAAAATTTCTGCTCATCCAGTACTGGATGTCGGACAAGCGATCTGACAATTTAGGCACCGTGGAGGGATCGAGAGAAGTGGTAGTGAGGTAGAGCTGGGTGTCGTCAGCGTACATGTGGAAACTGACTCTGTGTTTTCGGATGATGTCGCCGAAGGGCTGCATATAGATGATAAATAAGAGGGGGCCAAGGATAGATCCTTGGGGGACACCAGAGGTAACGATGTGGGAGTGGGAAAAGAAGCCATTGCAGGAGAATTTTTGGCAATGATTAGATAGGTAAGAATGGAACCAGACGAGTGCAGTCCCACCAGAAAGATAGGTTAATGTAAATAATCAAGGGTCACACCTAACATGTTAACTTATCTTTCTCCTTCAGATGGTAATTGATTTGATCTCTATTTCCAGGTTTTCCGTGTTTATTCTAGACTTTCATATTCAGAGTTTGTCTTTTCATTAGTACTGGGTGGGTGCTACTTTTTGCCAGCGCCTAAGGCCGGCCTGGATGCCATGCACAGAATGTCTATTGATAGTGTGTCATTACTGCAGGCAGGAGAGATCCAAAACACCAGCTATCTAAGGGGAAAGGAAAGCAAATTACAGCTGTGGAGAACTGTGTGCTAGAACACATGGCCTTGTACTTTGTGACAGAGTGTTGATATTCCAATGCAGTTTTCATTTCCTTTTCACCATTACATGTTAGACATGGTATTTTCTTTTCCATCAAGGAAGTCAGCAAACAGACTTGTTTCACTCCAAATTTTTTCTCTCACGCAATGACTCATGTTGAGGTATAGTTCCAAGGACACCCACAGTCCTCTGGTTTCTTGCCATGCAATACTTCTTCAATAACTCCGTGATGATTTTTACAGAACTTTAATAATGTAGGCAAATAAACCTCCCCAAAAACAAAATCTTCCCCTCTTGTTCTCCAATTAGGTCATCAGCATTTGCTGATTGAATAATAAAAATCAATTTTTAAAAATTGTACAGAATGACCAAACAAAAGGATCTTAACTTTTTTCAGGATTATTCTTAACCGATTAAGATGATCGGAGAAACTGGGATAGGTTTTGAGAATAGATAATAGTTGGGTGGTGGGTTATGAGCACCACCCAAAGCTAAGTCACTTACCTCATGACGCTCCTTAAAACCTACCTCTTTAAACAAGCTTTTGGTCATCTGCCGTAATTTCTTCTTTTGTGGCTTGGTGTCAAATTTATCTGTTTTGTCCTGTAACACCGTTGGGAGGTTTTACTAAGTTAAAGGCACTATATAAATAAAAGTTATTATTATTAATAATGTGGGGGCTGAGAATGATCCTGGTATTTGGAGCTTGCCAGAGGAAGGCAGGGAATTACATTTAGTTAGTTTTCAAAGAGCTGCTTGCAAGGGGTGATGGGTAAGTTTATAGAGATACGGCCACATGAAGTTAAATGCTCGCATATGGCGATAACAATGTTGTTAGCAATTGCAAAGCCAGCTAATATTTATCATGTATATTTCAGCCTTTGGAAAGTTTGGTTGGGTAACAGAATAACTGGCAGAACCTAGTGGTTAGCACAACAAATGAGGCAGGCAATTGAATCTACTACCATGTGATTCACTTGGCGCAACACTCCAGCCAATGTCTGACGGAAGTGGAACTGGTGCGGAATGGTAGCAAGGAGGTTATCCATGTTTACCATTCCAGGTCATCTTTCCCATCGGACAGCATTGCAGCTAGTCTGTTAGGAGGCTGAAGACCCAGTTGACTCTGACTTCCAGTGGCACAGCCAATCCTATGGTGTATGTGCCTCTGCAGCATATCGACACAGCTATGCATCTGGTTACTTATTAACCCAGAGCCTGTGTAGCCAGCTCGGCACGCTCATTGTCTGCCTGTAGGTGGGAGTGTACTGGCAAGTGGGTGTAGTCTATCTTTGCTGTATACAGGCTTGTGTGGCATCCCTCCAATGCTCCTCTTCTTCCTCCAGAACAAAATAAAAGAGACTGCTTGTTGGCAAATTCTTTGTCCCAAATATCGTAGGTATGCCAAAAATATGGCAGAAAACAGACACGTGGCACAAAACATTCCACTCAACTAAGTGAAACTGAAAATAAACAGAAAAAGCTTCATAAGTAGGCTTTAAATACTGCTCCAAATCTTATTACGGGTTCTTTAAATATATTTCCATAAAAGGCACACCCCAGCTGCCCTAGATTACCAATTTTACATGGGCGGCTAGCTGGAAACAGAGCGAAATTGTGTGGCCATCTAAATTACATCACTACAAACTGGCAGGCACTGGTACCAGTATAAAACCCAATCATAAAAGTGAGTGTGATACTAAATGGACAGAAATCTGACATAAACAGACCGCCTATTTTTCTGACCAGTTATGCCCACTTTATGCATGTAACTGAGAGAAAGCTACCCTACTGGCCAGCGAGTTACTCAGTCCAGCAGTGTAAGGGAGTTCAACTAATATACACACATGACTGAAAAGTTTGCTAAATAGTATGCAGTTATAATTGTATCTACTGATCTTTATTCAGCTTCCTCATAGTGTTAGGCTCTGTAATTATTTCATCGTCATCAATACTATCATTCTCTACGCTCCATAAACAATCACTCTAATCAGAAATGAAAAATACCTTATTTGCTCCCCTGATGGTTCAGAAAGTTTATGGAATGAGTAATTGAGCTGTACGGACCCAGAAAGTCTGACATTTGATCCATAGTCTGTGCTGAGTTAGCTCAGCTGGGGTTGGAGTGGGAGTGCTGTAATTGGCATCAGCTTCTGTATGCTAGGAAGGGGAAAATCAAATATCTTTCCCATTCTGGATCAAGAACTGTGTTTTTATGGACATTGGGAGAGGACAGTAATGGCTTGGATGCAATGTCCCCTCTAACATTTTTTTTGGGTGCGTGGTCACTTTAAGTGGCTGCATGGCCAACTCAAATTTTTGCTCAAGCGTGGTGTAATGTACGCACCTGTGAATATGCTCACAGGTTTGTAGAACTGTTGCATTGTGAGTGGCTTAGCCAGTCACATGATGTTCACAAGGTTCAATAAAACCCCAGTTAATTGAGTCTAGGTCAGCCACGATGAGGTATGCAGTTGTGAGCCTAGTGGATGAACTGGTAATGTGTAATGTGATTGTTAAAACTTTGTTAATAAACCAACTAGTTCTTAATAGCAATGTGTTTCTATGAATTCTTAAACAAAGAACCCTTGAAGCAAATACATTACACGGGGTTTCACCCGGTTAAAAGCCGGTGAACGGCCTGCCCGAGACCTCCAGACCATTGTGCAGCCACGTAGCCTAGTGGGAACATTGCCTCACATGGTAAAAAATCTTGCCAAAACTCATTATGGAAGCTCACACATGAATAATATTTACTTGGACAAGCTAACGAAAACTTGCATTTATACAGTGCTGTTCATGACCTCAGGATGTCCCAAAGCGCTTTACAGCCAATGAAGTACTTTTTGAAATGTGGTCACTGTTGTAATGTAGCTACCAGAAGATACAACAGAAATATTATTTGGTATAATGGCCTTTCTGTCTTTGTTGCTGTGATACTCCTCTGTATCGGGCTGATTAGACCACTGGCTAATTGCTGACTTTGCTATGTGTGCTGCTGTGTTGTGTTTGTCAGTCATATGTTTTTGTATAGCTGCTGGCCTCGGCAAGCTTCCCAATAATTACACAATATTGATTCCCAATTAACAGCATAAGATTCTCTGCTTCCACAGTTTGTAAACACTCGCAATTTAAACAAAAATTGCAACATTTTAAAAAGTAAATTATAAAAAAAGACTTACATTTATATAGCACCTTTCACAACCACCGGACGTCGCAAAGCACTTTATAGCCAATGAAGTACTTTTTGAAGTGTAGTCACTGTTGTAATGTGGGAAACACGGCAGCTAATTTGCGCACAGCAAGCTCCCACAAACAGCAATATGATAATAACCAGATAATCTGGGTTTTTTTGTGATGTTGATTGAGGGATAAATATTGACCAGGAATAACTCCCCTGCCCTTCTTCGAAATAGTGCCAAAGATTGTTGGGGCGCAGAAGGCCCCAGAGACAATGGTGGAAGTAGAATCCATAATAGCTTTTAAAAAAGAAGTGGATTAGTATTTAAAAAACTAAAAAGTAAAATGCTGAGGGGATCGAGCAGGGCAGTGGGTCTAAGGGGATAGAGCAGGGCAGTGGATCTAAGGGGATAGAGCAGGGCAGTGGGTCTAAGAGGATCGAGCAGGGCAGTGGGCCTAAGGGGATAGAGCAGGGCAGTGGATCTCAGGGGATAGAGCAGGGCAGTGAGTCTAAGGGGATAGAGCAGGGCAGTGGGTCTAAGGGGATAGAGCAGGGCAGTGGGTCTAAGGGGATAGAGCAGGGCAGTGGGTCTAAGGGGATAGAGCAGGGCAGTGGGTCTAAGGGGATAGAGCAGGGCAGTGGGTCTAAGGGGATAGAGCAGGGCAGTGGGTCTAAGGGGATAGAGCAGGGCAGTGGGTCTAAGGGGATAGAGCAGGGCAGTGGGTCTAAGGGGATAGAGCAGGGCAGTGGGTCTAAGGGGATAGAGCAGGGCAGTGGGTCTAAGGGGATAGAGCAGGGCAGTGGGTTTAAGGGGATAGAGCAGGGCAGTGGGTCTAAAGAGATAGCTGTTTCAGAGAAGTGGCACAGGTGCAATGGTAGAAATGGTCTCCTACGCTGTAAACTCTATGATTCTATATTGGTTAGGTTTCCTCTTTAATAGGGATCTGGATATTGAGAACCTCCCAGTTTTTATAAATAAAAACTTTAATAAGTCAGCACTGTATTACACTAGGGGTATTTTCAATGTGCTATGATGATGCAGATTAGTCATCCCTTTTGAGTTCTTGTGTTATTTGAGCAACAGCCAACAGTGATTTTGTTTTCAATGTTATTATCTGCAGGTACCAAAAGGCCGGGTGGTGGCTCTCAATTTCCGCTTCCTCGATCTGGAGCGCGACACTCTCTGCAGATACGATTATGTTGATGTTTATAATGGACACGTCAATGGCCAGCGGCTGGGCAGGTTTTGTGGTACTTCAAAGCCTGGAGCCATCATCTCAACTGGCAACAAAATGTTGGTGCAGATGGTAACCGATGCCAACACTGCAGGAAGTGGTTTTGTTGCTATGTATTTTGCAACTCGGCAAAACCAGAGAAGTAAAGTCATTTCATTTCTACTGGCAGAGTATGCACTATAAATGGGCGGTAAACCTAGAAATGTCAATATGAAATATAATTTGTCTCAGGCTGGTACTCTGGCCTCTGAGTCAGAAGGTTGTGGCTTCGAGCCCAGCTCTAGAGACTTGAACACACAATCAAAGCTAGTACTTTAGTGCAGTACTTTTAGTTGAAAGGTTAAACCCTGGAAGTAAAAGATCCCAAGGCACTATTTGACGAAGAGCAGGGGAATTCTCCCAGTGCCCTGGCCAATACTTATCACTCAACCACATCACTAAAATCTCATTGCTGTTTGTGTGTGCAAATTGGCTGCCGTGTTTCCTCATATTGCAATAGTGACTACACTTCAAAAGTACTTCATTGGCTGTGAATGAAGATTTCCATGGAAATAAAAATCAGGAGAGATGTAAAACAGACTGTCGATTCGCTATCACCCGTTTTACACTCTCTCACAAAGTCAAAATTTCCCTCCTTTAATCTTATCGTAAAGGTTTTATAAGTTCTGGATGTTTTAATTTTACTTTTTCACCACAGTGTGTGTGAAGCATCAATCGGCAGTTAACTCCTTCGGATAATCACTGGTAGAATTTTTTTAAATAATGAACTATCTTAATTAAAGTATTCTTTTTACATTGACATTATGGGCTGTAATATGAAATAAATTGACTGTGGTAACATTTCTGCTTCAACAGCGCTCATTAATCTCTCACCTAAGTGGCCGTTATTCATGTATGAGTCTTGACAATGAATGTTGGCAAAGTATTCAACCATGGGGATCACAGATGAGCCTACTACTATCCTCGCTCAATGACCACACACATGCAGTTCCAGCAAAAGTCATTGGCGAATGATCAGGAGGAAGAACCCTGGTCCATTTTCCCCTTCCCAACCCAGGAACATTGAGATCAATTACTGATTTCCCAGCTGAAATAAATGAACACAACCTCGACTGGATATTGAAAGTTCATCATTCCTGATCTGTATTGGTCAGTTATTTTCCCAGGGAGTTCTTATTTCAGTTTATAACACCACACAAAAGTTGTACCGATTTGCCATATCTATAGAATATTGAACATGAAGGCAACAGATAGCATATTTTTACATACTCATTTACGATAGTCCATATAATGTTCATATTTCATGCAGCTGACATCAGTACAATGAATCCATTCTGAATTGTGATGTTACTTCAGGACTTTTCAAATACGAGCCCGCTATAAAATATGTTGGGAAACTTTAAGACTTTGTACACTATTATTATTCACATAACATTCCTTTATCCGCTATTTTAACAGAGATGTTAACCCAATTAAGCTGTGATTATCTCTCAGAAACTGATACACGAATAATGACCACGTCAGTGAGGTATTGGGGTCGGCACACCAACAGAGATGCTAGCCTGGTCAACCTGCTTATCAGCAGTTTAATATGAAGGCCAATATCACACATTGTAATTTCAAAGCCTAAATATCAAAGTAAAGGAATACTTAATTAAGGATGGTTGATTAAAAAACTTACCAGTGACTATAGAAGATCTTAGCACCTGAAGTTTTCTACAGGAATCTAATATTTCATTTATATTCAGGATTGTTGCTGGAAACAGTTCTCCAATAGCAGCTGATATTCCTGTCAATACTGCAAGTCGGCTTCAGCAGCAGCCGCACTGACTTTAAAATAAATATGCATACACGAGCTTAAGCTCATTTTTAAATCGTTACAGTTTTGCTGGTGGCTGGGGAACGTTTGGTACCACCTTATTTGGTGACGCAGAGTTGCCATCAGCAGTAAGTGGCAAATATGAAAGAGCTATAAATTGATTTGAGATTGCACAAGTATGAAGCATGACTACAATGGAGCCGATTTTCATCAAGGTCCCCGCCCGCCCAAGTGCCGCCCAAAGTGCCGCCGATGGCCGCCGAGGTACCAGGCGGTACTTTGGGCGGGATATTCATCGGCGAGGCTCCTCGAAGGTCAGTGGGCTGCAAATGGACGATGTACATCGCCAATCTGGGCAGAGCGGGCGGGAGGTCGCATTCTCGACGGCAGAGGCGCTTGCCGCCCAAGTACCACCGAGGATGGAGTCGGGCCCACGGAGGGTCAAAGACCTGGAAAAAAAATCAACAGTAAAAAATAAAAAAACTATTGGAAGACCTCCAGGGGACCCCATCCAGGTAAGTCGCTGTGGAAATTTAAAGAAAAATGTTCACTTACCTTTTTTTCTGGTTCTTCAGACTCACAGTCGGGGATAGACCAGCCTCCAGCCGGGGGTCCACCCCCGTTCTGCCGCCAACTCCTGCCCGCAGGAATCTGGGAGCTCGGCGGGCGGGAGCTCAGTTGCGCCACTTGGCCGTCCGCTGATGTTAGCAGACGGTTCCCGGTGGCTCTCCCCCACCCGCTCCAGGCCACACCGAAAGTGGCACTGGGCGGTTCGAGCAGAGCAATGTCGGCGGCAGTGGGCGACGAGGTGATGAATTTCGGCTCCAATGATTTTATCACATCTTAAAAATTTGTGCAGTACAAGTATGATGATATTTCACTTTGAATTCTCACTGCTGAACAGATAATTATTACATTTTTATCCCAATCACCATAGATGATCAGTTTTGTGGTGGTCGTTTGGAAAAATCGCCTGGCTCCTTTAAAACGCCCAACTGGCCAACCCATGACTACCCAGCTGGAGTCTCATGCTCATGGCACATTGTGGCACCCAAGCATCAGGTAATGGTTACCAAAACATGTAAACATGTCTTATCTCATGAGCTTACAACAATAGCATGACTCTTTTCAAAGGATCTCACTTGCTCTGATTTTGAAAGACGTAGGTTAGTGAACTGAGCTGAACCATTAAGCAAAGTTCTTTATACTCGTCTGTATTACATGGCAAATGATGGATACCCGAGAAATAGCCAACCATGGGAACAGAGCTCGGATGGTGCAACAGGTTAGGCACTGACTCTGGGACCTACCAATAAGGGTTTGGACAGTTTCAATCCAGTTCCTACTGTCCATGAGCCCACTGCATAAAACTGTTCCTAATTTGGCACTAATTAGCAACTCGTTTACAGAGGCCACAGGACAGCTGGAGAGAGTAATAGAAAAAAATGTCATACTGTGCAGTAGGAGGTTCTCTTCTGGGCTTGGAGATGAGGCACGTTTTTTGGGCAGCGTCAAATGAGCGCTATTCTTCATCTGACTGCTAAACCTGATCTGGGAGTGCTTAATGCCTGAAATGGGAAGAGCTCTGCTTTTCACCACTAACATCGCTCAGCAAAAACAGAAGGAAAGAAACAAAGGTTAAGCAGTGGTTGGCTGATATTTGAACCTTAAGCCTAGAATTTATTCATCGATTTCACATGTTTCCAGGCAGTAGTGCGATGAGTGATGTAATTATAATGAACATTCCTGCCCATAAAAGACAGTTTAGTGATTTCCTGCCAGAAGTGATCACATGGCAAGGAGCTCCCTACCTAATATGGGCGAATAAATGGTAACTGCGGAAGTGAACTTAAAGAGCTGAACTAGCAGAAGTTGTGAAGCGTTTCTTTCACTACTTTTGGTATGCTCTTTCCAGCTTTTGCCTCAATTTGTTAGAACATAAGAAATAGGAGCAGGAGTGGGCCATGCAGCCCCTCGAGCCTGCTCCACCATTCAACAAGATCACGGGTGATCTTCAACCTCAACTCCACTTTCCCGCCCGATCCTCATATCCCTCGATTCCCCGAAAGTTCAAAAATCTATCGATCTCAGCCGTGAATATACTCAAGGACTGAGCGTCCACAGTCCTTTGGGGCAGAGAATTCCAAAGATTCACCACCTTCTGAGTGAATAAATTCCTCCTCATCTCAGTCTTAAAAGGCTGTCCACTTATCCTGAGACTATTCCCTGGTTCTAGACTCTCTAGCCCAGGGAAACCATCTCTCAGCACCTACCCTGTCAATCGCCCTCAGAATCCTATATGTTTCAATGCGATCACCTCGCATTCTTCTAAACTCCAGAGAGTATAGGCCCACTCTATTCCCTCCCTCCTCATAGGACAACCAACTGCCATTTTTTCCCTCACCTTTTCCACACAGAGGACTGTGAGGATTTCCTTTGGAAATATCCCTCTACCTATGTAACTTGAATGAAGATCATGAGGATGAGGAACACAGGCTGCACAGGAGGGATTTGGCAACCACTCACTGATATCCTAATGACCAAAGGTATAGCCCAAGCAATCCTATCTGCACGATGCTAGAGCAGTACTTGGACTTCAGTTGGCAAGCCATTGACTATGCTATGTGCTGGAGCCTCAAACCACCTCTAACATTGGCACCTCACTGCCAGTGGTTGTAAAGATGGCGACCATACAAAATCTCTGCTATATGGACCGCTGGATCAGGTAACTTTCAAATTTTACACTTTTTAAAACTGATTCTGACACGGAGCCAGGAGGATTTTTTTATCTAGTTCACCGACATCCGTTTTCAAAACGTTTCCGTTGATTAAATTTTACGCTATGAGTGGATTGTACTATGAATAATGGAATATTAATGGATTTCCTGCACTCCTGTTTAAAGTTATTAATGCATAGTCTGACCAGATCGTGCATCAGATAAATAATATATTAACATGGGTGTTCAAGGTCTGTAAACACTGGAGATCTTTGCATAAAAATACCGACACAGCTAGTTACGCTGACAGGGTTAGCTGAGGAAAGACGGAAGGAGGCTCGAGTGGAGTATGAACACCAGCACGGACTGGTTGGGCCGAATGGCCTGTTGCTGTGCCGTATATCCTACGCTGTTGGGCTGTGTGTAAAGCAAGTGTCTATACCCAACATTCAACATTCTGCACTTTGCATCTTTAACAGATAATTGAGTTAAAATTCGAGAAGTTTGATGTTGAAAGAGACAACTACTGCCGATATGATTACGTTTCTGTATTTAATGGTGGTGAAAATGATGAAGCAAAACGGATTGGGAAGTACTGCGGAGACAGCCCTCCAGCGTAAGTGATATTGACGCATCATTTTTACAAATGTATTTCTTCTCCCTTCACGTTCAGTCTTGTGGGTTCACAATGACAGGCGAGGGGCCTTAGGATTGCAATTCTGCAAGGCCCAGTCTGCGGCAGAGCAGGACTTCAGTTTGGTCTCAGATCCTGGGGAATGGGATCATTTGAATATCAGGGGTGGGTGCTTGCTACTGGGACTCCCTTTCTGATGAGCCAGTGGGATTTTGAAAAAGCACCTTGCTGCTCTGCCAAAGGGACGGGGAGTACGGATTAGGCTGGCCCCAAAGGTGCTCCCTCACTGGCACGCCCCTCTCACACTGGCAGTATGCTGAGCACTACATCCTCTCGGTCCCAAGTGATGTCACAACGGAGGGGAGCTGGCAGAAGAAGCACCTTCCTCCTCCCTCCATTGGTATTTATGAATGAGGCTGTAAGAGGCAGCAACGGCTCCCACTGTGCACAAAGCTCACCCCAAGAGCCCAGAATTTCAGGGCACCAATCGATAACCAGCAGCCTAGAGGGGCACAGGAGCTTCCAAGGTTGAATTCACCTGATTTTGTTTGTCTCCCTCCCTTCTACTGGGGAAGCACATTTCTGCCTCTTGGTGACTCATCTCTCCCCTGCCCCCCCCTCCCACCCCCCATAGCCTTTGGATGATTGGGGACTCAAACCTACAGACTGGGAAAGTGATTTGTTATCATTCAGATTTGCTCTTGAATGAGCCTCAGAATGGTTTTTGAGTAGCAACTCATGACTTGGCTTCAGTTCTCCCGCTCTGTCAAATTATTGCCCTACCAACAAGCAACGACAGCTCCAAACCTGTCACCCATATCTCTGGAATGCGATAATAAAAGTCCTTCCTTGCCATTGAAATTATCATTAAAACTGTTTTGTTATTCTTATTTTACGAAAGCATCTGAATAATTATTTTGGAAAGGTGAAGAAAATCACACTTGTCTGTGCGGATGATAGTTGATGGCGTTCCAGTGGCACAGTTATCCTGGGTGCATGGCCAGAATTTACCACACACCGCGTTCCCAATCTTGGCCGTGATCATTGAGAAAGGGGAGAAAAATCTGCAGTCAAGTCAGCCCAGACTAATCTGGGCTAGAACAGGAAAGGACTGCCAGTAGTCCATGAGCAGGTCACTTACTCACCGTTTTGGCCAAGGAATGGTGCATGGCACATGGGGATTTAGAGAAATAGAAAAGGAGTCCCTTCAAATAGCTTGGAGTACAGTTTTCTATGCTGTTGTAGAGGTTCTCTGCAGTATTGGGAAAGACCAGTATCATACTAGTGTCATGGTTATGGCATTGGCCATTAATCAGTATTTCCTTCTACATAAGAACATAAGAAATAGGAACAGGAGTAGGCCATACGGCCCCTCAAGCCTTCTCCGCTATTCAATAAGATCATGGCTGATCCGATCATGGACTCAGCTCCACTTCCCTGCCCGCTCCCCATAATCTCTTATCCCCTTATCGTTTAAGAAACTGTCTATTTCTTTCTTAAATTTATTCAATGTCGCAGCTTCCACAGCTCTCTAAGGCAGCGAATTCCACAGATTTACAGCCCTCTGAGAGAAGAAATTTCTCATCTCAGTTTTAAATGGGCGGCCCCTTATTCTAAGATCATGCCCTCTAGTTCTAGTCTCCCCCATCAGTGGAAACATTCTCTCTGCATCCACCTTGTCAAGCCCCCTCATAATCATATACGTTTCGATAAGATCATCTCTCATTCTTCTGAACTCCAATGAGTAGAGGCCCACCTACTCAACCTTTCCTTATAAGTCAACCCCCTCATCCCCAGAATCAACCTAGTGAACCTTTTCTGAACTACCTCCAAAGCAAGTGTATCCTTTCGTAAATATGGAAACCAAAACTGCACGCAGTATTCCAGGTGTGGCCTCATCAAAACCTTGTATAGCTGTAGCAAGACTTCCCTGCTTTTATACTCCATCCCCTTTGCAATAAAGGCCAAGATACCATTGGCCTTCCTGATCACTTGCTGTACCTGCATACTAAGCTTTTGTGTTTCATGCACAAGTACCTCCAGGTCCTGCTGTATTGCGGCACTTTGCAATCTTTCTCCATGGCTGATCTGATCCTAGCCTCAACTCCACTTCCCTGCCCGCTTCCCATAACCCTTGACTCCCTTATCGTTCAAAAATCTGTCGATTGCCACCTTAAATACATTCAGTGACCCAGCCTCCACAGCTCTCTGGGGCAGAGAATTCCAAAGATTCACGACCGTCTGAGAGAAGAAATTACTCCTCTTTTCAGTTTTAAATGGGTGACCCCTTATTCTGAAACTATGCCCCCTAGTTCTAGATTCCCCCACGAGGGGAAACATTCTCACTGTATCTATCCTGTCAAGCCCCCTCAGAATTTTAATGGATTTTTGTTACTACATTTCTTGTCTTATGAATTTCATTTCTTAGTTTGGTAAACATTATTGCTTAATTTGGTGCTGTTCATTACAAACTCAATTTATTGTGTTCCTGTTTGTGTTGCTTGTGGGGTAGGCCAGTTCTGTCACAAGAAAATGAAATTGTTGTGCAGTTCCTGTCAGATCTCAGTGTCACAGCTGATGGGTTTATGGCTCATTACAAGTTCAGGTCGAAAAAATTCCTCAGCACAACAACTGCACCAGTCACAGTACCGTCCATAACAAGTAAGTACCACTCAGTTATGTTAAAGTATCCAGAGAACAATCATTATTGGAGAACAAAAAGTGTTTAAATGTGCATGAGTCAAGTTGTACACTAAGGCCTATTACAACGTGCATTGATGCTTCGCTAACAGATCATTGGGTAAAGCCCACCCCCCCACCTCGTCCCTGCCACCCCCATCCCTGCCCCACCCCACCCCCGCGCCCCGCACCCCCAGCAAGTCCTCAGTGAGCTATGTGCTCCTTGTGGGTCCCACACACAGCATCTTCTCGAGCATCTGAAGATGCCACAACCTTTGCTACGGTACACACTGTTTGTGGATCTCCCTCATTGACAAAGAGACCGCCATCTCTATAACATTTCTCTCTATAGCAAGTTGATTTTATCATTTCCTTAAAGGAACAGGAAATCTATCTAAAAAATAATTTATGTAATACAAATCCCACTGTAAAATATTTCCCCTGAATATAGATTTATGGATCAGGTCTATGTGTGTTTCTCTACTTTATGTGTTCATAAAGATGACATGAATGAGGAAGCAGCTCACCTACAACTGAGAAATACTCATTAAATCTCTTAATGAAAAACATTTGAGTCGGATACTGGCCAATTGGGGGGGGGAAATTGCCCTGAAACCCAATAGGGGGCAGTAACCTGGGGCCGGGACATTCCGTGCCCAGCACAGAATCCCGCCCGGCCGCGGAATTGCCCTTACCGCCCGTGAAAGGAGGCAGAGCGCAATCTCGGGCGCTCCACTTCCTTTGGGGGCGGTAACCGGGATGCGACGGGGGCGCTGAAGGAAACGCTGCACGGATGCTCCGGGTAGCACTGACGGGCTTCAGTGCCCCTCCCTTCGCTTAAAGGGGCGGGCAGCTGCGCACTCTGGTGGCCTCCACTGGGCCACCAGGGCAGCGTGGGACCAGGCCTGTAGCCCCACACCCAAAACGGAGTGCCAGGCTGCATGATGGCGGCCCGAACCTCACTACGGTCGCCATTGATGAGCCGACCCAAGAGTCGACAGGCATAAAATGATGGCGGCCTGGGGCGCTGGCGCGCTCCCCTTTAAGGAGCGCCCCACGAGCGGATGTCGACCAGCTACGCGACCCGTGAAGCTGGTGTTGACATCCGCTTGCGGCCCGCGTGGCAGTTTCCCCCGTGGGCCGTTAAAGGGTCGGCGCACAGGGTGATGGTGACCGCACCGGTTATGCAGCGGCCTGGGGTGCTAACCACAGGGCGTGGCTCTGCCATTGCAGCGCTTCCACAAACTCCCAGGCAATTCCTGGGAGGTGGTAGCGCCTCCCCTTCTCCGGGCGAAACGTCTCTTCAGCCCTGTTGGCGCCTCCAGGGGGCGCTAACGGGGCTATAAAAAGGGGCAATTTCAGCCCCATTGGGTCTGATTCATTGATCAACATATATCTTATTTTTCTATTTGAATAGTTCGACACTTCATACATATTGTGTGGCTGTCCAAGATCACATGCACTAAGGAGTCAGTTATTAATGCAATATGCCAGTATCCTACATTCATGTTTAGAAAGTTCAGTGCTTTTTTTTAAACCAATTCCTTTCCTTGCCAAATCTCCTTTAACCGCCTCTCATGGCCCCATAGACAGGCCAGTCGACCATGTGGGCTCTATTGCTAGGCCTGGTTCTGTCCTCACCACCCAGCACACTGAATGTTGGCTGATTTCTTCCTCCTAAACCAAAGAGGTGCAGAGACCAACGGTACACCAGTACCACCATGACATCTTAGATCAGTGCAGACGGAGATCAGGCCTGGACCGTTGATTGCCTGCACAGCTCAGTTACTCTTAAGATACATGCACTGAGTTACCAGGTGGGATATGAAAGTGGTGTGTTTATGTTGTTTTGCAGTGTTTGAGCTACTCGTCTTAATAGTCATTGCAATATAATCCATGACACTGTGTACATAAAATTACCCCTTTTGAGTTGAAGTAGCTTTTTTTAGTATAGAGTATTTAAAGCAAAGTAATCTAATATTTCTAATTAGAGGATCTAAACTGTGTTGTTTGGTTCATATATATATATGTGTGAGTGTGTGTGTGAGTGAGTGAGTGAGTGAGTGTGTGGGTGTGTGTGTGTCTGTGTATTTTGAATATGCACATGTAGTACACAGATTCATTTTTATAGATGTTACCATATATACCATGAAGTGGAAATATTTTTTGAGTATTTGCGGGTTAAAATAGAGATTGTTATAGTTCTAGGTAGAGCACAGTAATTTTTATTTTTCTACTTCTGTAAAAATAAACAAACATGGTTTTAACTTGTATTGTTAGTACAAATGGTTTCTGGTTATCATTGCCTGTCGAACAGAACACTGCATACCGCATTCTGTTTTTAAGCCGTGAAGCCTACCCTCCCTCCATGCCAACTAAAGTGCAAAAGAAGTGGGACCCTGGGGAGCAATTACTGTGCCAGTGACTTTGGTAAGAGAAAGAACATTCTTGTCTATATACCTGTGAATGGAAGAGCTAGTGTTTTTCGCCATGTACCATCTCCAACTCAATCATTTATGAATATCAGTCTCAAGGGCGTCATAGAAATCCTTTCTAACGAAACAAGGAAGCTGTGTATCAAAAACAAATCCGGCCCACAGCGTAAATACAAGGCGCCAAACATAGTGTGAACAGTCAGGACATGAAAAGTGTTTATTCAGGTTACAGTTTTTGGCATGTTGTCACGTTGAACCAGTCCCTCTGCCCGAGGCACAATGGTGCACTTGTCGTATTGTGATCAATTAGTAGCTAAATACATCATGTGGTGTGGTACTAAACGAATGCAGCCCAGAAGGCCCCAATTTAGTTTGTCCTGAATTAGCTGCTCTCAGATAGAGCAGCAATTGTTATTTATACTTGTTGTCGGGATGTGGATGAAGTCGGCAAGGCTACATTTATTGCCTATCCTTGATGGTGAGCCTGCGTCCTGACTGATGATTATTTTTGCAAGAGCGGCCCGCGAGGCCACTTCAGAAAGCATTACGAGTCAATCGTATCGTGTAGATTTGATTTACATGCAGGCCAGTAGGGAGGACAGGTTCACTTTACAATTAAGGCTTTAAAAAAATTAAAATCCAGTATCAAATTACCAGATTTATTGAATTCTTTTTTACAATTTACTTTAGCAGTATTTGAATTCTCAACCTGTGGTTTCTAGCCACACCACCAACTCTTGTGGGTGCTACTATTGACCTCCGCACCTCTGGGAGAGTGGCAGCGGGGTGGGGTGAGGGGAGAACAACCAGCAGGGTTCCTATTCCCAACTGCTGTCCAGTGACCCTACTAGCAAATGTACATTTGGGCAAAGACAGGATTAAGTTTGAATGTGATGTTTACATCACAAAATACTCACTGTCTTAAGCACACACAAAATGAATTGCCACTTGAATGAGGTTAGAAACAGGGAGAAAATTAGAAATAAAAAGGAAATGAGCGTTTTATTGTAAGCTCTTAATGCGATAACTTACAAAGCAGGTTAACAATATATCCTTAGATCTATCACAAGCCATGTTGACATTATGTCAGTGTCATGTTCAACACCGTCATAAAAAGTTACCGTTCAAAACGTCAGGATTCATTACTGTTTGACGACAATTAAATGCTGTTTATTTTACCTATAACATCACAAAGCATTAAATAAAAATGAATAGAATGGAAATAAAGTCTGTGTTTCGAAGTCTATTTATCATGAGGTGATTTGGGAAACAAACTTTACATTATTGAATTTTCTTTTAAAGTTGTGGATGACTTTTCTTACAGTGATAACTGGCACAGTTATAACTGCTGTAACACGCAACGGCAGTATCCACACAACTCTCTCTATTATAAATATTTACAAAGAAGGGACATTGGCAATTCAACAGGCAGGGAAGAACATGAGCGTCAAGATAATCTCAGTCTGTAAAAAGTGTCCGATCATTAAACGAGGTGAGCTCTGCCATTTCGAAGGCTCATTTGTTGTTGCATGTTCTGTTATGTGTGCTGTTTATTTGAAATGAATTAAGGCCTCTGCTAAAGTAACGGGCAAAGGATTACCAAACGGGAGAGTTAAGCATTTATCTACTAATATTGGCAATAATCGTTTCTATGCTGAGGAGAAAAGATGGAATAAATTAAGGAATAGTGGTCAGATGGTGTTTGGCTTTTTAAAAGTCCCTGGACTGTAGGAGGAAGGAAAGACTGCAGGAGGTAAGAAAATAAATATTTAAAGCACCATCACCAGTTTCCTTCACCATATTTTCAGAGACTTCTTTGGGCACTAACATCAGCGTTTCATCAAGTGAAATGTAATAGTCGAATTCTGAACCAAGTAACAAAACTACAGAAGGAGGTCAATCAGCCCATCGTGTCGGTGCGAATTCTGTGCTCCAGCAATTGGAAACTAATACCACTGTTCTACTCTCATAGCCTTGTATCTTTTCTGCTTAAAATGATCTAATTTTCTCTTGAAAGATGCAATGATCTCTGCTTCAAATATGCCCTATCGCAATGCATTCCATGCTCCAACAACTTCTCCTAAACTCTCCTTGCTTTCTTAGTCATAATATTAAATTGATGAAGCCTTTTCATTAACTCCCAAGCAGCAGAAGTGGTCACTCAATCAACCCAGACCGGGTAAGGGCAGCAGATTTCCTTCCCTAAAGGACATTAGGGAACCAGATGTTTTTTGATGACAATCTGGCAGCTCTATGGTCACCATTACTGATACTAGCTTTTTATTCCAGATTTATTTAATTTACTGAATTTAAATTCTGCCATGGTGGGATTTGAACTCATGTCTCTGGATAATTAATCTAGACCTCTGGATTACTGGTCCAGTAACATAACCACTATGCTCCCATACCCCATATACAAATAACAAAAGTGGGCTCGGCTTTCAATCTACCCTCCCTTTCAATAAGCTTACTATTTATATGCTTATAAACGATCTTGCTATTTCCTTCTTCACCTTCCTACTACACTTTCTGCATTCCTTGTGATTATCTTTAGTATTGTTAGCCCCAACATTTGCATGTGCTTCCTGTTTAAAGTTTGTTTACTTTTAATCTTTTTATCCACAGAATTCTATATTTTGATGCACCCCCTTTTTGCCACAGAGGAACACATTTATTTTCTATGCCATACATCTCAAATTTGAAGATTTCCCACTGCTGATTGATAATTTTTCTACCTCGTTAATTTGGGTCAGATCACCATTTATTTCACTGAACTTTGCCTTTCCTTCAATTCAGCACCCTTGTCTTTGACCATTATACTTTTCTGTTTTTACATTGAAACTAACTATGAGTGGTCATTGTTTCTCAATAGTTCACCTACTCTTATCTCAGTTATTTGCCCCACTTCATTTCCCAGAATGAACTCAAGCAATGCTTCTTTTCTTGTTGGACTAGGCAGCGATCTCAGAACTTAATGCAAAAACAGTAACAACTGCATTTATATAGCGCATCCAATATAGGAAAACATCCCAAGGCACTTCACAGGCTTCCTCTCACTCCCTTGGATAGCCTCTTGTTCTATGGAGCCACACTGTGGCTCAAGTCCACCCTCCTCTGAGTCGCTGTCACTGTCCACCTCATATTTGTCCAATCATAAGGATCTATGTGAGAATTCCAGTAACTCAGCTGTTTCCTGCACTCATGAGTCCTGTCTCCCTCTGCTGATTCTGTGGATCAACCTGGAGTCCATTATTAAGGAAGCAGTAGCAGGACATTTGGAAAAGCATAATACAATCAAGCAGGGTCAGCATGGTTTTATGAAAGGGAAATCATGTTTGACAAATTTACTGGAGTTCTTTGAGGATGTAACGAGCAGGGTGAATAAGGGGGAACCAGTGGATGTGGTGTATTGGATTTCCAGAAGGCATTTGACAAGGTGCCACATAAAAGGTTATTGCACAAGATAAAAGTTCACAGGGTTGGGGGTAATATATTAGCATGGAGAGAGGATTGGCTAACTAACAGAAAACAGAGAGTCGGAATCAATGGGTAATTTTTCGATTGGCAAACAGTGACTAGTGGGTTGCCGCAGGGATCGATGCTGGGGCCTCAACTATTTACAATCTATATTAATGACTTGGATGAAGGGACCGAGTGTAATGTAGCCAAGTTTGCTGATGATACAAAGATGGGTGGGAAGGCAAATTGTGAGGAGGACACAAAAAATCTGCAAAGGGATTATAGACAGGCTGAGTGAGTGGGCAAAAAATTGGCAGATGGAGTATAATGTGGGAAAATGTGAGGTTATCCACTTTTGCAGAAAAAATAGAAAAGCAAATTATAATTTAAATGGAGAAAAATTGCAAAGTGCTGCAGTACAGAGGGACCTGGGGATATTGTGCATGAAACACAAAACATTAGTATGCAGGTACAGCAAGTAATCAGGAAGGCAAATGGAATGTTGGCCTTTATTGCAAGGGGGATAGAGTATAAAAGCAGAGAAGTCCTGCTACAACTCTACAGGGTATTGGTGAGGCCACACCTGGAGTACTGCGTACAGTTTTGATCTCCGCATTTAAGGAAGGATATACTTGCATTGGAGGCTGTTCAGAGAAGGTTCACTAGGTTGATTCCGGAGATGTGGGGTTGACTTATGAAGATAGGTTGAGTAGGTTGGGCCTATACTCATTGGAGTTCACAAGAATGAGAGGTGATCTTATCGAAACATGTAAGATAATGAGGGGGTTCAACAAGGTGGATGTAGAGAGGATATTTCCACTCATAGGGGAAACTAAAACTAGGGGACATAGTCTCAGAATAAGGAGCTGCCCATTTAAAACTGAGATGAGGAGAAATTTCTTCTCTCAGAGGGTTGTAAATCTGTGGAATTCTCTGCTGCAGAAAGCCGTGGAGGCTGGGTCATTGAATATATTTAAGGCGAAGATAGACAGATTTTTAAGCGATAAGGGAATAAAGGGTTATGGGGAGCGGGCAGGGAAGTGGAACTGAGTCCATGATCAGATCAACCACAATCCTATTAAATGGCGGAGTAGGCTCGAGGGGCCAAATTGCCTAATCCTCTTCCTATTTCTTATGATCTATCCGTGTGTCCTTGGTGACTGCGTCTTGGGTGACCACATTCTGGAGAGTACAATGCAGAAACCCCTCATCCTCTATGATGCTGCAGATCGTGGCCAATTGTGATCGAGTAGAGATCCTCTGTCCAAAGACTGCATTTTGCAACACTAACTACAAATGTACTGCCCTTGGACACTCTGAGGATCCACAATGGCCAATATATCTCACTCCACAGACAGCACAAAGGTTCCTTGCATATCTATCCTTTTATGTCTAACTTAAAAATGTAGATAGTTAGCTTGAATTCCCACTTGCACCAAATTCTCACAAGAATCAAATTCCTTTTACACACTCCCACACAATATTAATTTTAAGAAAGGAAAAAACATGGTTCCTGTTCAATGGTACCTGAAGGTTGAATTCCATCGCAGGCTAAACTGCAAAATCTGTGGCCTCTCAGTTTGAGATTGTTTCTTGCTACTCAGTTCAAATTTACGGCATCTTAATACACACAATGATCCAACTGGCACTGAAACTACATTGCCAATCAGAAAACTAGTAACACATTTTTGTAACCAATGAATTGCCTCTTACTGCCTCAAACTAGCTCAAAAAGTAGAAGTTGTGCTTATTAAGGCATCCTCCTCATCTTGTTTGCAGGACTGAATTACATCTTCATGGGTCAAGTGGATGAAGCAGGCAGAGGTAGAGTACTTCCGAACAGTTTTGTTGTGGCCTACAGATCAAAGAACCTAAGGTTCCTGAACAACTTGAAGAACAGACGATGCTGAACACACAATGTCAACAGTGACTTTATTTTCTATTTATGGTGTCAGAAGTCTTCTTTGATTTTTTCTTTAATTGAGTACAATGTGCACTTCTGAACAGATAGGTGACTTTCTGCTGGTAAATAGAAGCATTCAAATATAAAGTGGATGAAATGTGTCTGACTGAAGTTTGGATGTCTGCCATGGATATTCCAATCCTTGTACTCGCAGAAAAAAGTGTCTGTACAAATCATTAGCCCCCAAAGTCATACCGAGTTTGGAACTGTCTCTTTATTTATAACAATGACAGAGATTGAACCTATGTTTATCTTATATACTTATATATTGTAATAGATGATATAGGTCTTAAGTGCAATAACTTAAAGTACAGCGATGACTGGTGGTGTTTCATGACTCATTTGTTTTAATCTTGTGTTTCTCCAACAGTCACTCTTTGCATAATATATCTGCTGCTTAATAAAACATGTTTTATTTGGAACTGACGAATGCCCCAAAGTCACCATTTCAAGGACGATGTCAGGGATAATTGTGTCATGTACATGGATAGAAGACAAAGGCTCCATTTCTCCTTATATACACCATCAACTCCAACATGGGAAACATAGAGGGAGGTTGGGCAGCAGTAATGTGACTCACTCCCTTGTTCAACCATATTTCCTGTCTGCAGTTGGTAGCTCTCTAAGACTTCAGGACTGGTGAAATGGGCAGACACATGGCAGATAAAATTTAATGCAGAGAAGTGTGAAGTGGTTCATTTTGGCAGGAAGAATGAGGAGAGGCAATATAAACTACATTTTAAAGAAGGTGCAGGGAGAGAGAGACGTGGGCAGTGTATTCTTTGAAGGTGGCAGGACACGTTGAGAAAGTTGTTAAGAAGCATGTGGGATCCTGGGCTTTATTAATAGAGATAGAGTACCAAAGCAAGACAGTTACGCTAAACCTTTATAAAAGACTGGTTCGGCCTCAGCGAGATTATTGTATTCAGTTTTGGGCACCACACTTTAGGAAGGATGTGAAAGCCTTGGAGAGGGTACAGAGGAGATTTACCAGAATGGTACTAAGGATGAAGGACTTCAGTTAAGTGGAGAGACTGGAGAAGCTGGAGTTGTTCTTCTTAGAGCAGAGGTTAAGGAGGAGATTTGATAGAAGTTTTCACAATCATGAAGGGTTTTGTTCGAGTAAATAAGGAGAAATTGTTTCCAGTGACAGAAGGGTCAGTAATCAGAGAACACAGGTTTAAGGTGATTGGCTAAAAGAACCAGTGGTGACCCGAGGATTTTTTAAAATATATGCAGTGAGTTGTTGCGATCGGGAATGCACTGCCTAAAAGGGCGGTGGAAGCAGATTCAACAGTAACTTTCAAAAGGGAATCAGATAAGTATTTGACGGGAAAAAATTACAGGCTATGGGGAAAGAGCATGGGAGTGTGACTAATTAGGTAGCTCTACCAAAGAGCCGACATAGGCACAATGGGCTGAATGCCTCCTTTTGTGCTATATCATTCTATGATTCTAATGCTGATCATGAGAGATGGGTGATACGAGAAAAGTGTAATTGGAGTGATAATTGAATTCCTATCCCTGGAAAAAAAGAAGTAATAACATACCACCTAGGGAATATTCTGCCTTCATCAAGTATTTTTTCATTATTATCAAGTTACTTGACATTGCTAGATGGCAACTTAAATGTCAATATATTGTTCCTGATTTTACATCTTTTTCTTCAATTTAAACAGATTGGAATTTCATATCCAAATATTAATTTTTTTTACAGAATCATCACACATTCTGATTCAAGCTCAACTCCTAACTTCACTAAGTATAACAAAACAATACATGCAACTATAAAGTGCTGACCACTTAATACTCACATCTATTTTTACTAATATTAGTGAAGACAGGAATTTCACCCCAAGGGCTAGATAGCTTTTTAAATTCTTAAGCCAAAAGAAAATAGAATTTACATTTATAAACTGTCAATGTTGAAATATATCCCAGAGTGCACGATGAAGGCAGTAAACCCTTCTGCACAATTGTGCATTACTAAAGTCAAAAATCACCTCAGATACTTTCTCTTTTAGCTTAAGTATGAATTATCTTACAGAACCAGCCCTTCAGGATTGTTGTGCATCCACATATCACCATTAGATTCTATACGGGTGAAATTCGGCGACGTCAAACTTCAATGGAACTGAAGACGTGGACACGTGGGGCTAGAAATTTGGTGCAAAAACGGTATTTTTATGCCAAAATTACCATTTTCGCTTTGCTTCCATTAGTATTTGACCTTTAATTTGCGCAGCGGTAAAAATCGGCATTGCATGAGGATTCGCGGCGCAAACCGCAAATTTTGGCAACTTTAGTCCGGGGCCAATAGCGCTGCGAGAGAGGCCGTGGGAGGGGAAAAAACAAAAAAATTGGGAAAAAAAAATATTCATAAAACATTCACAAAATCCTTACCTACTAAATTGCTGAACAAGAATTAAAAAATAAAAACTTTAACTTACCTTTTTTGCAGGTCTTCATACTTACTGCTGCTGGCAATGCAGGATTTTCTCTGTCGCTATTCTGGGCGCAGAATACGGCTTCGGAGAGAGCAAAATTTTGGGCGAAAACGCTATTTCAGGTCCTGCACGGCGGCGCTCCTCTCCCCAGCGGTATGTGGAAAACGCTGCCACAAAAAAGTGGCCAAAGTTCCCACCAACCAGGTTTTCGCCGCACAGGGTGAAATATCCCCGAAAAACCAGTCGCAAAGTCGGCACATTTCTAGCCCGTGGGGCGTGTAACTGGCGGCAGAAGCAATACTGCCTGATTTGTGTCCCCGCACAAGTTGAATTTCACCCGCTATTGCTACTTGAACAGGAAATATCTGACATGTAGGAATGCCACTGAAATATCCTGAAGAAAGACAAGCTAACAGCTACCTTCAAAAACCCTTATAAACCCTAATGTACTAAAATCCCAGTACAGAGCTTCTGGACCTCTGCTCTCCTTAATCGCAAGTCAAAACTTCCATATGGTCTCAGCAGATACATTGCCAGGTCTAGTCCAATATAAATTGCTCCTACAATGCCCAAGAAATGATTGTATGTCAGCATGTTATGACACACATTAACTGTGCCCATTATTCTAACTGACTGACATGAGATAGATCAGCTGCTTGGGTCAACTCTGAAGATGCATACCCGTATTAACTTTCTACTTGGTTTTTGGCAGAGATGGGGTGCACTGCTGACAAAAGATAATGGGGACATTTAAAGGGAGGCAGCATTTACCTTTATAAGTCAGTGACTGCATGTGGGGGAAAAGAAAGGCTGCAGGTAATTGTAAAACATTTCACAAAGGGTGGTTGGGGAAAATGTGGTTCGTGAGAACCAAAGGCTGGCATAATAAGTGTAATAGCAGAAAACAGAGGTTGTGGATTAATGCAGCAGCACTTAAACTCCGATTTTCCAAAAAACAACCCCCCTCAAAAAAACGGCACAGGCTCGACGGGCCGAATAACCTTCTGTGCTGTAACTATTCTATGATTCTATTACAGACCACATATCAAGCTTTCTCTGAAAAATGTACTGTTCCCCAAGGCTGACATCCCTCACTCTGAGAGCAAAAAAATCAATCACAATTAAAAACGTATTTTAAACCTTAATTAAATTCAAGCTAAAGCAAAAGAACCCTTTTTCTGACAGCACTGAACACACCATACTTATTAGGGCACACAGATGTGCAATTCTGATGTTCTGACTACGAACAAGATTATAGGGTTGAAATTGCGCTGTGCCAGATTTTTAATGAAAACTTTCAAACATTCATTCGAAATGTTTTTGTCTTCAATTTTAATGAAAATTTGAACATGTTTATGTCAAATGAGCTGATTCCTTTGTTAAAATAGCTCACAAAAGAATTAATTGGAACATGTTAATGTGTTCATTACCAATATAAAGTGTGATTTCATCTTGCATATCTTTGATCTGCTTCGTGGCTTTCTGATGCAGTTTTAGAAGGTCCATTCTAACCACTGGGGCATCAACAGCAGAGTCAAGAATTCAAAGTTCCTTTAAGGGAAATAAATACGAGAAACATTCTCCTAAATGGCAAAATGACAATATCTATTTATAATAAATTATTTACAGTTATTTGTGTTGCATTCTTCCAACAAATTTGAAAGTGTATACAGGGTATATATATATATAAAGTAACTGTATACAGGGTATATGTATATATATATAGCAACTGTATACAGGGTATATATATATATATAGTAACTGTATACAGGATATAGCAACTGTATACAGGGTATATATATATAGTAACTGTATACAGGGTATATATATATATATAAAAAACTGTATACAGGATATAATAGCAACTGTATACAGGGTATATATATATATAGTAACTGTATACAGGTATATATATATATATATATATACAGTAACTGTATATTTTGGCTCCACAATTTCCACACATGAATTGTATTAAACACAACATTGATGCATTTGATGATGAAGAATGATGACAAAATTGTGAACCTGTGGAATTCTCTACCACAGAAAGTTGTTGAGGCCAGTCCGTTAGATATATTCAAAAGGGAGTTGGATGTGGCCCTCATGGCTAAAGGGATCAAGGGGTATGGAGAGAAAGCAGGAATGGGGTTCTGAAGTTGCATGATCAGCCATGATCATATTGAATGGTGGTGCAGGCTCGAAGGACCGAATGGCTTACTCCTGCACCTATTTTCTATGTTTCTAAGTCTTTTCACTCCGTGTAATACTCAGAACTTTATGGCAACCCATATGTCAGCATCTCGTCCCATGAAACTTAGAATACTTTTTAGTTCCGTGAATAGAACATGGCATATTTTGATGTCCTGAAACCAAGAAGGTCTCTCATTTCATTGCGGAATTTGGAGAGGTCCTGGCGTAGTTCATTCAGGTTCTCTTCAGTTGCCTGGTCTGTGCTATGCATCTTCTGTCTCATGACAGTAAGGTAACGGTGGACCAAGCAACACATTACCTTCTGATAGTTTTCATCTCGCTTATGTTTCAAGGTCTTCCATTCCTTGTTAGATTAAAAAAATAAATGATTAAAGAGTGGTTTATCATTCACTGGAGACCAACATCGATCATATGTGGGAATGTCTTTAAGATGCTCCTTAAAGCCTATCTCTTTGACTAAGCTTTGAATCACTCGTCCTAATATTTCCTTCTTTGACTTGGTGTCAGTTTGTCTGATTTCACTCCTGTGAGGCGCTTTGGGACGTTTTACTACATTAAAGGCTTGATTATAAATGCAAGCAGTTATTGTTGATAGCTTATATATAATTTATAAAGATGAATGGGATTAACTACAAGTGTTTCTAGTTCGTCCTTAGCATGCATTACACCCCAGCTGATTAAACTCACTAACAATTTAAATATAGGACAGGATAAGTTTAACATTGTAGATGTGTTGCTATCTCTAGTCATTTGCTTTTCACAGAGGTGAGCATCACATTATTAGGTAAGTAGGGCTGCTGATCACATATTTTGTTAAGATTCTGTCATTGAGTGCTCTATGATTCCGACTCTGTAATTACAATTTGCCAGATGTTTTCTTACCTTGAGGCTGTTTTGTCGTTTCACCTTCCCAGAACTGGTGTGAGAGCAGATCCACTTATTGAGACTGGTGAAGAGATAGCAAATGGTTTTTGGGGAAGGGATGATGTTGAAGGGTGGGGGTAAAGTGCATTTGTCATCAAAATAACTCAGCCACAGCTTTGCACGGGCAAATTTCCACTCCTTGTCTTCATGGTTCTAGCAGAAAAAAAATGAAAAAATAAATAAAACTCTGTAATTCATCAATGCAAATGAGCAAACAATTATAGACCAAAATATAGCAGTTTAAAATATTTGTTTTGATTGGAAGATGTTTAAATATTTTGTTTTATGCTCCCCATATAGCAAGCACAAATTCAGAGCCAACAGGGCACATGCAGCCAGTCAATCTTTCAATACCGGGTACTGGGAGTGAGGGCAAATGGTCTCGGGTGACCAATCCTATAATGTAATTCCCTATAGAAGCATTTGTCCTCTGCCAGGTGAGCCAATGTGAGATCAGAAACCCAATGTGTAGAGAGAACACAGGCAGATATCTGCACCCCACCACACTCGGCCACAGCAAATTGATCCATGATCACGCTGTCCTCAAGCCCCTGAATATAATTTAAAAAAATAAGTGGTATATTTAATAGATAGCTGGATGCCTGTTGATGCATCAAAAGATAATAACCAAATTGTTGCGATTATACGATCTTAATTCTACTGTTTATGAAGGAGACTGAGCAAGCATGGACGGAGATAATGAAATCCTTAATGGAACATTTTATAGCCCCAGTTTTGTTGACATAACTTGAATGCCATCTGTGGAATGCAATAGGTAGCTGAATAATAATAATAATGCAGATTACAACGCTCAGCTGAAATCCTGGAGCTTTTTGCATAATTGCTGAAAGAAATTCTACAACGTTTTCTCCTCCAAGAGTTTTTCCCTCGGGAGAACAATTAAGTTGGGGAGCCAATAACAGTCAAAATTCAACAATCTCCACTGGATTCGGCAGGTTTGACAGACGGATGCCCTTTCTTTCTACACATTGTTTTTCTTATGAGTGAGCTCATCTTCCGAACAAATGAGAATAAATTTGAGACTTAAATTCATTTTGACAGCCATTTGAATTGTTTATAATGTGGAATTGATAGTGAATGTTTTAATGTCAAGTGTACATAAGAACATAAGAAATAGGAACAGGAGTAGGCCATTTGGCCCCTCGAGCCTGCTCCACCATTCAATAAGGTCATGGCTGATCTGATCATAGACTCAGCTCCACTTCCCAGCCCGCTCCCCATAACCCTTTACTCCCTTATCGCTCAATTATCTGTCTATCTCCGCCTTAAATATATTCAATGACCCAGCCTCCACAGCTCTCTGGAGCAGAGAATTCCACAGATTTACAACCCTCTGAGAAGAAATTTCTCCTCATCTCAGTTTTATTCCACTCTGTTGGCGATTGTATACTGCACTATTCGGGGCATCTTAGTAAAAGCAGTTTGAGAAGTTAAGTGGCTTTGTGGATAACACTTGGTCCATATGATGTCTTGGATGGTTTCAGTTGCATGAGGGGGAGCGGCAGGGGTTCAGAGAGGAATTTTAAAGAGAATTGTTTCCCTTATTGTCCTTGCATTTTTCTCTTTCTTTGCATCCCCCAGGAGATTGCACGACTGCAGGGGGCGGGGTGTTTAGTCATGATGCCCAAGTCATCATGAGATGTGGGGCAGACTTGGTGGGCCAGGTGGTCTTTTCCTGCCTGTCAGTTTTGTATGCTCATATGGCTACATGATGTAGAACCTCATGGATTCTAACTTTTGTAACACACGGTGGGATATTTTCTGATTGGGTTTGCTCGAGAATATTGTGCTAATTTCTGGCTGTTGAAACCTCGACTCAGGAAGCACCCGGTGAAAACAGGCAAGAACCTCATTTAAATATCAAAATGTGGAAGGGATTATGCCACACGTTGTCCGGAATCTTACCCACGCTGTGCGTGCGAGTTTGGAGGCGGGCCGTGATTGACAGTTGAGCGGAAGTCTGCTCTAAACCTGCCCCCTTGTGAATTTACCAAGTGCCGGCTCTGGCTGCGGTTTGCAGACCCAACACTAAGCAGCGTGTCAAGTAATTGAGATAGTTAATAAGCTGCTTAAAGATAAACAACATTTTACCAGGTCCTAACTATTTTACCAAGTTTTTACGAGGTTCCCACCCCTCAGGGATCACGTCAGGTAAGTGTGTCGGGTTCTCAACAACTCTGGATTGGTTTGACTAGTTGACAGCTGCCGACGTATATAAAAGCTACCATTTCACAGCTGTTCAATTTCCAATCTTAGAATCTGGAGCCTTCAGGAGTTGGAGTACACTTTTCAGACCCGCTTCCTTAAATTGGCTGAGAGTCTCACAGGATGGGCTTAACAAGCCCTAGCCACACAAAATCATTTGGACAGAGCAGGCTGCAACGATGAGTGTGGTTCCAGCACGCACTCAAAGTCACCCGCTTCGCTCCCGAACCAGTATGAAAAATCGTGGCCATTATTTCCTGATTTCTTAGTTGTAGGATGCGCATTCATAATTGTGTCCATTATGTAAAATGGCTATCCTGGTTTGCTAGATAATAAGTGTATGTAGTTTGTTTACAGGTAACAGTGAGCTAAGCATTTACAGTCACTTCCTAACTGATTTTCTTACTTGTTTTTTTTTGTCTGCTGACACTTAGGTTCTCTTGAGCTTTCCAGGGATGAGGGACTTTAGTTTCGTGGAGTTGTTCTCCATAGAGCAGAGAAGATTGAGAGGAAATTTGATCGAGGTGTTAAAAATCATGAGGGGTCTGGACAGAGTAGATAGAGAGAAACTGTTCCCATTGGCAGAAGGGTCGAGAACCAGAGGACACAGATTTAAGGTGATTGGCAAAAGAACCAAAGGCGACATAAGAAATGTTTTTTTACGCGAGTGGTTAGGATCTGGAATGCGCTGCCTGAGAGGGTGGTGGAGGCAGACTCAATCATGACTTTCAAAAGGGAACTGGATAAGTACCTGAAGGAAAAACATTTGCACGGCTACGGGGAAAGGGCGGGGGAGGGGGACTGGCTGAGGTGCTCTTGCAGAGAGCCGACATGGGCTCGATGGGCCGAATGGCCTCCTTCTGTGTAACCATTCTGTGATTTTGTGCCAATTCTATTGCATTTTCACTGCCACCAACTGCTACCAGATTTTCAATGGGAAATTCCACCTATTGGATCTTTTTGGAGGAACAAATTAAAGATATCAGAGGGCTACCAGGAAGATCAGACTGTACCAGAGATACCCCCTCACCCATGTCTACAGACCTTGCTTTGGCAGAAAATCAGTGCATGCAGAGGCTCCTATTCCCAATGGAGGCTGGATTAGCAAACTCATGGCATGGGTACACTATTCAAATACACAAATAATATTATGCTGGATGGTTCTTTGGAAACACTGCAATCACAGTATGTTATTTTTTAATGGGGTGCTGAAAAACCCAATTGGTCACACACCAAGATGCCACCAACCATATTTGGACGCACTGTCATACCTATCTGGAAATGGCTGTGAGGAACTAGCTTCACACAGTTCAGCAGAGAGTCAGATGCAGAGTTATGTTACCTGTTAGAAAATTTACTACTGGGCTCATAAATCATGAATTTTGAGTACTGGTGCCAATATATACCTCAAAGTGGTTTACTCAGGAACTCAGAGTGCATGAATTAGTGTTAATATCAAACTTGCAGCATTTTACTTGCTTCTTTCGTGCCACTGTCACATCATGACTGCAATCAATAGTTGACCTTGTGGAGTGACATAGCAGTGAACTCCGTGATATAGAAGATTAGAAAGCCACATGGATGAGTACACAATTAAAACTTGATTAATTATCAAATATATTAGTCATGCACACACATATATATTAAGGGTCAGTTCTGAGATTTCACCAGGACTTGTATTTCAGCACTATGAGATGATCGGATCGGAACTTAAGAAACTGGCTTACATTCAGGTGCATACTGTAAAAGGGACTTCTGTTTTCTGCTATGGTCTAGTAGCAGCCAAGTGTTTGTGCTGATATAACACTATCACATTAAGGAAAGGCTAAAAGAAACCTTGTAAAATGGTTGGGTTACTTTCTTCCAGCCAGATTCAGACCGAGCCAGGAAATGACTGCAGCATTATCTTAACAATTTGAATGACTAGGGATCATAAATATAAAATCGTTCCTAATAAATCCAATGATGAATTCAAGAGAAACTTCTTTACTCAGAGTGGTGAGAATGTGGAACTCTCTACCACAGGGAGTGGTTGAGGTAAATAGCAGAGATGCAATAAAGAGGAAGTTAGTTAAGTACATGAGGGAGAAAGGAATTGAAGGATATGGTGACAGGGTAAGATGAAGAGGGGTGGGAGGAGGCTGGTGTGGAGCATAAACACCGCATGGACCTGTTGGGCTGAATGGCCTGTTTCTGTGCATCATATTTTCTATGATGAAAATATAACTGTATGATGATTTTTGTTAAAAACGATCACTGATCACATGACTTACAGCTATCATCTGGAAGCTTTTGTGTAGCATGGCTACCAGGAGCTTAGTCAGGACGATCACAACCACCACGTTATATGTGCCAATGATGAGTGCTCCAACGAAGGACTGCAGGTCATCGGTGTAACTGAACCTTGTGACGAATAGTGCCACATGCGCCAGGGAGAAAATGTACCAGAACAGAGCATAGCAGGTCCCAATAAACCTGGAGGAAAAAGAGACAGTGCATTAACTACTGGCCTACCAACTCAGAGAACAGCAGAGTAAAAAATCAAAATCGAATCCTTACAGATGTTGAACATCTCCATCCAGAATGTTCACTAGACATAATAGGACTTACATTAGCAGATTAGATAAGAACATAAGAAATAGGAGCAGGAGTAGGCCATTCAGCCCCTCAAGCCTGCTCCGCCATTCAATGAGATTATGGCTGATCTTCCAGCTCAACTCCACCTTCCTGCATTATCCCCATATCCCTTAATTCCCAAAAAAGTATTGACCTCTGTCTTGAATATACTCAATGACTGGGCATCCACAGCTCTCTGGAGTAGAGCATTGCAAAGATTCACAACCCTTTGAGTGAAGACATTTCTCTTCATCTCAGTCCTAAATGGCCGACCCCACTGTTCTCGGCGGTAAGCCGAGCGGAGTGCAGCCGGCGGTGGTGAGGCCTTTTGACACAGGATTCTTCGGCTCCAGAGTTGTGCACATGGCTCTCAAGCGCCGCCCCCGAAAGGCGAGAGACTGCCGGCCTGAGGGCACTGTGGGGGTGGGGGGGAGAGACTGGGGGGTGGGGGTTGAAAGAGAGAGAGAGAGAGAGAGACTGGAGGTGGGGGGGGGGGGGACGAGAGAGAGAGAGAGAGACTGGGGGGGAGAGAGAGACTGGGGGGGAGAGAGAGACTGGGGGTTGTGAGAGAGAGATTCTGGGGGTTGTGAGAGAGAGAGACTGGGGGGAGAGAGAGAGAGACTGGGGGTTGAGAGAGAGAGACTGGGGGGGGGGGAAGAGACTGGGGGGGTGAGAGAGAGAGAGAGATAGAGACTAGTGGGATGAGAGAGAGAGAGAGAGAGAGAGAGAGAGAGACTGGGGGGTGAGATAGATTCTGGGGGTTAGGGAGAGACTGGGGGGGTGAGAGAGAGATGGGGGGGGTTAAGAGAGAGACTGGGGAGGGTGAGAGAGAGAGAGGCTGGGGGGGGGGGGAGAAGAGAGGGAGAGAGAGAGAGAGAAAGAGAGACACGGGGGGGGGGTGAGAGTGAGAGACTGGAGTGGGGGGAGAGCGAGACTGGGGCGGTAGAGCAAGACTGGGGGGGGGAGCGAGCCGGGGGGGGGGGGGGGGGGGAGAGGGAGACTGTGGGGGGGGGAGAGCGAGACTGGGGGGGGGGGAGAGCGAGACTGGGGGGGGGGAGAGAGCGAGACTGGGGGGGGGAGAGCGAGACTGGGGGGGGGGGGAGAGCGAGACTGGGGGGGGGGGAGAGCGAGACTGGGGGGGGGGGAGAGCGAGACTGGGGGGGGGGGAGAGAGCGAGACTGGGGGGGGGGAGAGCGAGACTGGGGGGGAGAGAGCGAGACTGGGGGGGGGGAGAGCGAGACTGGGGGGGGGAGAGAGCGAGACTGGGGGGGGAGAGAGCGAGACTGGGGGGGCGGAGAGCGAGACTGGGGGGGGGGAGAGCGAGACTGGGGGGGGGAGAGAGCGAGACTGGGGGGGGGGAGAGCGAGACTGGGGGGGGGGAGAGCGAGACTGGGGGGGGGGAGAGCGAGACTGGGGGGGGGGGAGAGCGAGACTGGGGGGGGGAGAGAGCGAGACTGGGGGGGGGAGAGCGAGACTGGGGGGGGGGAGAGCGAGACTGGGGGGGGGGAGAGCGAGACTGGGGGGGGGGGAGAGCGAGACTGGGGGGGGAGAGAGCGAGACTGGGGGGGGGGAGAGCGAGACTGGGGGGGGGGGGAGCGAGACTGGGGGGGGGGAGAGCGAGACTGGGGGGGGGGGAGAGCGAGACTGGGGGGGGGAGAGCGAGACTGGGGGGGGAGAGAGCGAGACTGGGGGGGGGGGAGAGCGAGACTGGGGGGGGGGAGAGCGAGACTGGGGGGGGGGGAGAGCGAGACTGGGGGGGGGAGAGCGAGACTGGGGGGGGGAGAGCGAGACTGGGGGGGGGGAGAGCGAGACTGGGGGGGGGAGAGCGAGACTGGGGGGGGGAGAGAGCGAGACTGGGGGGGGGGAGAGCGAGACTGGGGGGGGGGAGAGCGAGACTGGGGCGAAGAGTGAGACTGGGGCGGAGAGTGAGACTGGGGGGGGGAGAGCGAGACTGGGGGGGGAGAGAGCGAGACTGGGGGGGGCAGAGAGCGAGACTGGGGGGGGGGGAGAGCGCGAGACTGGGGGGGGGAGAGAGCGAGACTGGGGGGGGAGAGAGCGAGACTGGGGGGGGGGAGAGCGAGACTGGGGGGGGGGAGAGCGAGACTGGGGGGGGGGGGGAGAGAGCGAGACTGGGGGGGGAGAGAGCGAGACTGGGGGGGGCAGAGAGCGAGACTGGGGGGGGGGGAGAGCGCGAGACTGGGGGGGGGAGAGAGCGAGACTGGGGGTGGAGAGAGCGAGACTGGGGGGGGGGGAGAGAGCGAGACTGGGGGGTGGGAGAGAGCGAGACTGGGGGGTGGGAGAGAGCGAGACTGGGGGGTGGGAGAGAGCGAGACTGGGGGGTGGGAGAGAGCGAGACTGGGGGGGGAGAGAGCGAGACTGGGGGGTGGGAGAGAGCGAGACTGGCGGGGGGGGGGGGGAGAGCGAGATTGGGGGGGAGGGAGAGTGAGACTGGGGGGGGGGGAGAGTGAGACTGGGGGGGGAGAACGAGACCGAGGAGGGAGGGAGAGCGAGACTGGGGGGGGGGGGGAGAGCGAGACTGGGGGGGAGAAAGAGACTGGGGGGAGAACAAGACTGGGGGGGGGGGGGGGAGAGCGAGACTGGAGGGGGGAGAACAAGACTGGGGGGGGGGAGAGCGAGACTGGGGGTGGAGAGCGAGACTGGGGATGGAGAGCGAGACTGGAGGGCAGAGCGAGACTGGAGGGCAGAGCGAGACTGGAGGGCAGAGCGAGACTGGGGGGGGGGGAAGAGAGAGACTGGGGGGGGGGGAAAGAGACTGGGGGGGTGGAGAGAGAGACTGGGGGGGGAGAGAGAGACTGGGGGGGAGAGAGAGACTGGGGGGGAGAGAGAGACTGGGGGAGAAGAGAGAGACTGGGGGGGAAGAGAGAGACTGGGGGGGAGAGAGAGACTGGGGGGAGAGAGAGACTGGGGGGGAAGAGAGAGACTGGGGGGGAGAGAGAGACTGGGGGGGAAGAGAGAGACTGGGGGGGAAGAGAGAGACTGGGGGGGTGAAGAGAGAGACTGGGGGAGAGAGAGAGACTGGGGGGAGAGAGAGACTGGGGGAGAGAGAGACTGGGGGGGGAGAGAGAGACGGGGGGGGGGGAGAGAGACTGGGGGGCTGGAGAGAGAGACTGGGGGGGAGAGAGAGACTGGGGGGGAGAGAGAGACTGGGGGGGAGAGAGAGACTGGGGGGGAGAGAGAGACTGGGGGGGAGAGAGAGACTGGGGGGGGGGAGAGAGAGACTGGGGGGAGGAGAGAGACTGGTGGGGGGAAGAGAGATACTGGGGGGGGAGAGAGACTGGGGGGGTGGAGAGAGGGACTTGGGGGGGGGAGAGCGAGACTGGGGGGGGGAGAGAGCGAGACTGGGGGGGGGGAGAGCGAGACTGGGGGGGGGGGGAGAGCGAGACTGGGGGGGGGGGAGAGCGAGACTGGGGGGGGGGAGAGCGAGACTGGGGGGGAGAGAGCGAGACTGGGGGGGGAGAGAGCGAGACTGGGGGGGGGGAGAGCGAGACTGGGGGGGGGGGAGAGCGAGACTGGGGGGGGGAGAGCGAGACTGGGGGGGGGGAGAGCGAGACTGGGGGGGGGGGAGAGCGAGACTGGGGGGGGAGAGAGCGAGACTGGGGGGGGGAGAGCGAGACTGGGGGGGGGGAGAGCGAGACTGGGGGGGGAGAGAGTGAGACTGGGGGGGGGGGAGAGCGAGACTGGGGGGGGGGGAGAGCGAGACTGGGGGGGGGAGAGAGCGAGACTGGGGGGGGGGAGAGTGAGACTGGGGCGAAGAGTGAGACTGGGGTGGAGAGTGAGACTGGGGGGGGGGAGAGCGAGACTGGGGGGGGAGAGAGCGAGACTGGGGGGGGCAGAGAGCGAGACTGGGGGGGGGGGGAGAGCGCGAGACTGGGGGGGGGAGAGAGCGAGACTGGGGGGGGAGAGAGCGAGACTGGGGGGGGGGGAGAGCGAGACTGGGGGGGGGAGAGAGCGAGACTGGGGGGGAAGAGAGCGAGACTGGGGGGGGCAGAGAGCGAGACTGGGGGGGGGGAGAGCGCGAGACTGGGGGGGGGAGAGAGCGAGACTGGGGGTGGAGAGAGCGAGACTGGGGGGGGGGGAGAGAGCGAGACTGGGGGGTGGGAGAGAGCGAGACTGGGGGGTGGGAGAGAGCGAGACTGGGGGGTGGGAGAGAGCGAGACTGGGGGGTGGGAGAGAGCGAGACTGGGGGGGGGAGAGAGCGAGACTGGGGGGTGGGAGAGAGCGAGACTGGCGGGGGGGGGGGGGAGAGCGAGATTGGGGGGGAGGGAGAGTGAGACTGGGGGGGGGGGAGAGTGAGACTGGGGGGGGAGAACGAGACCGAGGAGGGGGGGAGAGCGAGACTGGGGCGGGGGGGGGAGAGCGAGACTGGGGGGGAGAAAGAGACTGGGGGGAGAACAAGACTGGGGGGGGGGGGGGGAGAGCGAGACTGGAGGGGGGGGAGAACAAGACTGGGGGGGGGGAGAGCGAGACTGGGGGTGGAGAGCGAGACTGGGGATGGAGAGCGAGACTGGAGGGCAGAGCGAGACTGGAGGGCAGAGCGAGACTGGAGGGCAGAGCGAGACTAGGGGGGGGGAAGAGAGAGACTGGGGGGGCGGGGGAGAGCGAGACTGGGGGGGAGAGACTGGGGCGGGGAGAGAGAGACTGGGGGGGAGAGAGAGACTGGGGGGGGGGGAAGAGAGAGACTGGGGGGGGGAGAGAGACGGGGGGGGGGGAAGAGAGTGACTGGGGGGGGGGAAAGAGACTGGGGGGGTGGAGAGAGAGACTGGGGGGGGAGAGAGAGACTGGGGGGGAGAGAGAGACTGGGGGGGAGAGAGAGACTGGGGGGGAAGAGAGAGACTGGGGGGGAAGAGAGAGACTGGGGGGGAGAGAGAGACTGGGGGGAGAGAGAGACTGGGGGGGAAGAGAGAGACTGGGGGGGAGAGAGAGACTGGGGGGGAAGAGAGAGACTGGGGGGGAAGAGAGAGACTGGGGGGGTGAAGAGAGAGACTGGGGGAGAGAGAGAGACTGGGGGGAGAGAGAGACTGGGGGGGGAGAGAGAGACTGGGGGGGGGAGAGAGACTGGGGGGAGAGAGAGACTGGGGGGCTGGAGAGAGAGACTGGGGGGGAGAGAGAGACTGGGGGGGAGAGAGAGACTGGGGGGGAGAGAGAGACTGGGGGGAGAGAGAGACTGGGGGGGGGGAGAGAGAGACTGGGGGGAGGAGAGAGACTGGTGGGGGGAAGAGAGATACTGGGGGGGGAGAGAGACTGGGGGGGTGGAGAGAGGGACTTGGGGGGAGAGAGAGACTTGGGGGGAGAGAGAGACTGGGGGGGAGAGAGAGACTGGGGGGAGAGAGAGACTGGGGGGGGGGGGAGAGAGACTGGGGGGAGGAGAGAGACTGGTGGGGGGAAGAGAGATACTGGGGGGGGAGAGAGACTGGGGGGTGGAGAGAGAGACTGGGGGGGGAGAGAGAGACTTGGGGGGAGAGAGAGACTGGGGGGGGAAGAGAGACTGGGGGGAGAGAGAGACTGGGGGGGAGAGAGAGACTGGGGGGTGAAGAGAGAGACTGGGGGGGGGAAGAGAGAGACTGGGGGAGAGAGAGAGACTGGGGGGGAGAGAGAGACTGGGGGGAGAGAGAGACTGGGGGGGGAGAGAGAGACTGGGGGGGGGAGAGAGAGACTGGGGGGGAGAGAGAGACTGGGGGGAGAGAGAGACTGGGGGGTGGAGAGAGAGACTGGGGGGGAGAGAGAGACTGGGGGGGAGAGAGAGACTGGGGAGAGGGGGAGCGAGACTGGGGAGGGGGGGCGCGAGACTGGGGAGGGGGGGAGCGAGACTGGGGAGGAGGGGAGAGAGACTGGGAAGGGGGGGCGCGAGACTGGGGAGGGGGGGGAGCGAGAGAGACTGGGGAGGGGGGAGAGAGACTGGGGAGCGGGGAGAGAGAGACTGGGGAGGGGGGGAGAGAGACTGGGGGGGGGAAAGAGAGAGACTGGGGGGGGTAGAGAGAGACTGGGGGGGATACTGGGGGGGGAAGAGACTGGGGTGGGGGGGGGAGAGACTGGGGGGGAGGGAGAGACTGGGGGGGAGGGAGAGACTGGGGGGGAGGGAGAGACTGGGGGTGGAAGGAGAGACTAGGGGGGAGAGACTGGGGGTGGGGGAAGAGACTGGTGGGAGGGATAGCCTGGGGGGGGGGTAAGGGAGAGACTGGGAGGGGGAAGGGAGAGACTGGGGCGGGGGGAGGGAAGAGAGAGACTGGGGATAGAAGAGAGACTGGGGGGGAAGGAGAGAGACTGCGGGGGGGGGAGAGAGAGACTGGGGGGGGAAGAGAGAGACTGGGGGGGGGGAAGAGAGAGACTGGGGGGGGAAGAGAGAGAATGGGGGCGGGGAAGAGAGAGACGGGGGGGGGGAAGAGAGAGACTGGGGGGGGGGAAAGAGAGAGACGGGCGGGGGGGGGAAGAGTGAGACTGGGGGGGGGGAGACGTACGAGAGAGAGAGACTGGGGTAGGGAGAGAGAGACCGGGGTGGGGAGAGAAACTAATAAAATTTGTGTTAAAGTTCATTAATAAAGGAGTAAATAAGGCTTTATTAGATCATTTATATTATTACCTAACACTAGAAAATACTAAATCCATTAAAAAATACATCAAACTGTGGAGAACTATAAAGATCTGTGTAAAATCAAACAAACCTGTCAGCACTGTGTACATACCACCCACTTAACATCCACTTAAAAGCACCTTCTCCTGGACAGTATGCCGTTCTGGCGGTATGTCGGTGGTATGTCATGAATTTTGCACTTTTTGGGCGGTATGTCAGCGGTATGCATGGGCGGGCACTGTGCATACCGCCCAGTGGAATGTCACTGATGAATTTTCTGCCAGGTGGTATGTCAGCGGTATGAAGGTGTTTTTTCACCAAAATCCTATTTTTGGCCATTAAGCGGGCGGTATGTCGACGAATTTCAGGCCCAATGTCTCTGCCATTTCCTTATTGGAGCTCTATCTGGATTGAAATCTATCCCTGGGCACTGGTGTGGGAGGGTGAGAGGAAGGACACTGCTCAATATGACGCTTAGAGCACCAAAACCTGCAAAGTACAAGATTTTTCACTTCTTTCGTGGCATACACTATCTGCAGTTGGCGGAAAGGTCACTGTCAGTGCCAATCTGAACTGGATAGTAGGAGAGACACAAGGATAGCTTCGGGATAAGTCCTTCAGATATTCCCTCCTTTCTCTGGCGAAGTCGTTAGTCTCTGGCAAGTCTTTAGAGTGACACATGGAGACTGGTAACCCAGCTGAAGAGAGATTGCACCTCTCACCATGACATTGCAGCTCTAATTGGTCTCCTCACCCAACCACCCAGGTTCGACATTTTTAAAATACAATTCTTTCCAAATTTCTAAAACAGTCATGCCATATGTTCAATCAGAGGTAGCATGAAATGAGGATTCTAACTAGAACATTTGATGCCTGAAATTCCAACATTCTCGAGCAAACCCGATCAGAAAATATCCCACCGTGTGTTACAAAAGTTAGAATCCATGAGGTTCCACATCATGTAGCCATATGAGCATACAAAATTGACAGGCAGGAAAAGACCACCTGGCCCACCTAGCCTGCCCCACATCTCATGATGACTTGGGCATCATGACTAAACACCCCGCCCCCTGCAGTCGTGCAATCTCCTGGGGGATGCAAAGAAAGAGGAAAATGCAAGGACAATAAGGGAAACAATTCTCTTTAAAATTCCTCTCTGAACCCCTGCCGCTCCCCCTCATGCAAATGAAACCAATCCAAGACATCATATGGACCAAGTGTTATCCACAAAGCCACTTATCTTCTCAAACTACTTTTACTAAGATACCCCGAATAGTGCAGTATACAATCGCCAACAGAGTGGAATAAAACTGAGATGAGGAGGAATTTCGTCTCTCAGAGGGTTGTAAATCTGTGGAATTCTCTGCCCCAGAGAGCTGTGGAAGCTGGGTCATTGAATATATTTAAGGCGGAGATAGACAGATAATTGAACGATAAGGGAGTAAAGGGTTATGGGGAGCGGGCAGGGAAGCGGAGCTGAGTCTATGATCGGATCAGCCATGATCTTATTGAATGGCGGAGCAGGCTCGAGGGGCCAAATGGCCTTCTCCTGCTCCTATTTCGTATGTTCCTTAGTGCTCTTGCAGAGAGCCGGCAGGGGCTCAATGGGCCGAATGGCTTCCTACTATGCTGCAATGATTGTAAAACAATTCAGTATTGTAATATGCTATTGGGAAGAGTTCAGTCAAAAATGAAGCATTAACTAAACCTTTGCCACTAAATTGCACATTAACTTACGAATGGAAGGTGCTATTGCTCTGTTGATCACAGAAGAGTCCTGTACAGTCCTTGCCTTCCACTGTCGAAAACTCCTTATCGTACAATTGAGTCAGGCCGATGGTGAATGAGATCAGAACAAGCAGAAACATTCCCAGGAAGGTCCCAAAGTCATGCAGCATTTGTCCCATGGAAATCTAATCACAAATATTGGATGTAGATTATTAACCATTATGGAATACAAATGCAAATAGTCATATTTTGAGAATACTGGTTACCGGGCAGTGATTAAAATGCTGTAACCTAATAAGATTTCAGCTGTAATGAGAGAAAGCTGGAGAAATGTGATTCAGAAGTCTCTGCTCAGATCGTAACGGGCACAGGGCCATCAACTTCTCCAGAATTTAGTAAAAATTGAAAGACGTGACATGGAAAAAATAATCAGACTGGTGTGTACAGTAAGATTTGGTCTACTGAGATTGGGCTAAGGCACTTGTTGCCAAAGTAGCAGAACTTTACTCTGCGTCTCGCCATGGTACACATGATTTGGAAATGCTCAGTGCTGACAGTGGATGCCAGAAAATGGAAATACCCCAAGCAATGTCCAAAAATTGACCAAAATTGATAAATGGGAGCAATTTCAGGATAGTAACCTCTTGAGTCCTCAAAAGACTTTTCCTGCTTTAAAAATATAGAGCCTTTATATTGAACACCAGCTGCAAAAATGAGAGAAAGGGTATGGCATGTCCACTTACAGGTTTGGTACATTTCACAATGAGAAACGGGTATGTGTGAGTTAGAACCTGCGGCATTCAGGTGTCCTAACTACACAATATAAACTGTGTATGGATCAGAAACTGAAATCCATGAATTTTGGATGTCTTGTGGGCAATGTTCCCTCTACTTTTTTTTGGGGGGGGAGGGTAGGTGGCCCCTTTACCATTCCAAAGCTGGTGACTGGCCTGCTCGGGACCTCCAGACAGCTGAGCGGCCACTTCATGGGAACCTTGCTTGTAGGGAGTATGACCCTTTTCCACAGGATTAGACAGAAATGATCTTTGATGAATGAAGCTTTGCATTCAAAAATGGACGCCCCCCTGTTGTATTGCTTCTGCAGGAATTCGAGTCTATTAAAAAGACAGGGCGGGGGTGGGAGCGGTGGGAGCAGGAGAGGAAACATGTTCCTCTTCCCAGAACTGATATTCCCCTGGAGTACAATCTGCAAAAGGAAAAGCGGATTAGAAATAAAACGGTTTTGCAGTGAGGCCTTTTCATGTTTCTGCCCATTTTCTAGAAAAGAACTGGTTTATGTTAGAAGGCTTTGAAAAACAGATGGTTTTATTATTTACTGAGATTTTGTTTATCAGCCCTCGAACTGCCAGCATTGCTATTTGCATCCACGATGTTGACACTATGGTCACACTTACGCAGCACTGCACTTTATATTTAAAATCCTGCCGCATAGCTTGTGAATTGTCAGGTCAGCTTGGTGGCGCAAATACAAATCTGCATATTATTCCAAAGATCTTATAAATTTTAGAAAACCAGCATTAACAAGTAGAGGACAGTAATTCTTTCACGTTAATCAGACGGAGGCCCAGTTTTCCGTTAATTTTGTTTTATTTTTATCATTTCTGTGTTTTACATAATTACTGTGAAATGTAACAAACTACCCGTGTTTCCAAGCCAGGTCCCAACCACATTTTCCATACATTAACCGAAGGGCCTGAAAGACATCACTGTTATAGAACTCCACTGAGATTAATTTTATATTTTTAATTGAATTTGCATAATGTTTTGGTGTTATTTGAACATGCCAATATCACAGGAAATCCTATAAATCAATTTTGTTTTTTTAAATAAGAATGTTAATTTAAAGAAATACAGTACAGAGCATGTCCACATCCCAGACCCTATTGCCTGCAACATCGCCATGTCAAGCTGCTTAATCAGAGTCGTTTTGTGTTGGTCATTTAATAGCTCGGACTCAAAAGAGCTTTTGACATTCATACTACATTGCTCACCCTGCACCATTCCCTTTGCTACTTCAAAAACATTTTTCATCAAAGTCACTTTCCTTGGTTAAGGGATCTGCAGCAATTTATTTTCTGAATTAAGTGATTCTTGATGAGGCATTGGTAATTCAAAATTGGGTGTCTCTTTCCTCGGTGAAGTGTTCTGACACCCTGATTAAGCTTTCAGAAATATCGTTCTTCAGCTTTTAGGACCATATATTGTTCAACAGTTTTGAAAGCTCGGCTAGCATGTCCGAACAGTACCGTGAGAGAAAACCTATCTAACACTTACAATGTATTTTATAAGAACATAAGAAATAGGAGCAGGAGAAGGCCATACGGCCCCTCAAGCCTGCTCTGCCATTTAATACGATCATGGCTGATCCGATCATGGACTCAGGTCCACTTCCCTGCCCGCTCTCCATAACCCCTTATTCCCTTATCGTTTAAGACACTGTCTATTTCTGTCTTAAATTTATTCAATGTCCCAACTTCCACAGCACTCTGAGGCAGCGAATTCCTCAGATTCACAACCCTCTGAGAGAAGAAATTTCCCCTCATCTCAGTTTTAAGTGGGCAGCCCCTTATTCTAAGATTATGCCTCCTAGTTCTAGTCTCCCCTATCAGTGGAAACATCCTCTTTGCATCCACCTTGTTAAGCCCCCTCATAATCTTATACGTTTCAATAAGATCACCTCTCATTCTTCTGAATTCCAATGAGTAGAGGCCCAACCTCCTCAACCTTTCCTCATAAGTCGTTTAAACCCCTCATCTCTGGAATCAACCTTGTGAACCTTCTCTGAACTGCCTCCAAAGCAAGTATATCCTTTCGTAAATATGGAAACCAAAACTGCATGCAATATTCCAGGTGTGGCCTCACCAAAACCCTGTACAACTATAGCAAGACTTCCCTGCTTTTATACTCCATCCCCTTTGCAATAAAGGCCAAGATTCCATTGGCCTTCCTGATCACTTGTTGTACCTGCATACTAACCTTTTGTGCTTCATGCACAAGTACCCCCAGGTCCCGCTGTACTGCAGCACTTTGCAATCTTTCTCCATTTAAATAATAACTTGCTCTTTGATTTTTTTCTGCCAAAGTGCATGACCTCACACTTTCCAACATTATGCTCCATCTGCCAAATTTTTGCCCACTCACTAAGCCTGTCTATGTCCTTTTGCAGGTTTTGTGTGTCCTCCTCACACATTGCTTTTCCTCCCATCTTTGTATCGTCGGCAAACTTGGCTACGTTACACTCAGTCCCTTCCTCCAAGTCCCGATGGTAGTGTAAATAGTTGGGGTCCCAGCACTGATCCCTGCGGCACCCCACTGGTTATTGATTGCCAATCCGAGAATGAACCATTTATTCCTACTCTCTATTAGTTAGCCAATCCTCTATCCATGCGAATATATTACCCCCAACCCCGTGAACTTTTATCAACCTTGTTTAATGCTATACTCCCAGCATAGGAACTAACATTTTCCAAACTAATGGATTATTATTGAGCATGTAATATCTGCATAATGCAGAACAGCACAGTGGTGCTTGATGTGTTGGAATAATAACTCTGTGCCAAGCAGCAATAGGATGTGGGTTCTCACCAATCCACCCATAGTGAGGGTCCAATCCCATGTCATTGCATGTAGGTGTCACATGGAGGCAGATGGAATGCTGGCCTTTAGATGCCTGTGCGCGAGTTCTTTTAACGTGTGCAACAGCCACCCCATGTTAAAAGAACTCACGCACAAGCATCTTCCACCCTTCAAAATAAAGTTCAGGACCTGGAACATCAGAACCCTCATGAACAACCCCAACAACGACAGACCGGAAGGCTGCACTACCATCGTTGCCCGGGAACTTAAGACGGTTTGACGTTGACATCGCCGCCCTAAGCGAGACCCGACGGGCAGGGGAAAGCCAGCTCAAAGAACAAGGTGGTGGTTACACTTCTGTAAAGGCTAATCAGAAGAAGAACGCCACCTCCATGGAGCTGGCTTCGCCATCAAGAGCGAGCTGATGGGCCATCTCAGAGACTCCCCCACAGGATAAACGAACGTCTCATGACTCTTCGGCTCACCCTAGCCTGGAATCAGTGCGTGACGGTCATCAGCGCGTAAGCCCCAACACTGCACGCTACAGACGAGACCAAAGAGGAATTCTACTCCAGCCTCGAACAATCGCTGTCCCAAGTTCCAACGGGCGACAAGCTGATCCTCCTCGGCGACTTTAACACCAGAGTCACTAAGGACACAGACCTCTGGGAAGGAGTGATCGGCAAAGAGTGGGCAGGGAAAACCAACTCTAGCGGTACCCTGCTCCTGACAAAATGCTTAGAACATGACCGTGTCATCACCAACAGCTGGTTCCGCCAGAGGGACAAGTACAAGGCATCACGGCAGCACCCTCGCTCCAAGCACTGGCACCTGCTCGACTACGTCATCGTCCAACCGAGGGACCGCAAGGAAGTGCACCATGACAGGAGCTAACGACAGCTGGACGAATCACCGTCTAATCCGTTCTTTCATCATCATCAACATTGCCCCAAAACAGCAACGGAAACCGAAACAATGCCACAGAAAAAGCAACGCAGAGGCACTGAAAGACCGGTAAGAAAGCCCTATTCAGCCAGCACCTCACTACTAACCTGGCGACCCTCGATGACCCAGAGTGTCCACAGCGCCTGGTCTGCCCTCAAGGCCTCCATGATCAGCACCTGCAAAGATACGCTTGGTCACTCCACCAGGAAACATCAAGGCTGGTTGGACGAGAACGACTAGGAGATTCAGGAGCTAATTAGCTACAAGAGCAGAGCATTTCTGAATTTAAACAGCAACCCAACACGAGCGCAAGAAAGCATTTCTACAGTCAGCTGAAGGCCGAGGTCCAACAAAAAACCCGCAACTTAATAAAACAGATGGTGGCTGGAGAAAGCGCAGGAGATCCAGCAGTTAGCCAACAACCATGATGTGTGTGGATTCTTCAGCGCAGTCAAGACCACCTACGGCCCAAGTACCCAAGGCCCTACCCCACTGCTGGCCAAGAACGGAGAGGTACTCATCAAGGACAGAGAGGCAGTCAGTGCCCGTTGGAAGGAGCATTTTGAATATCTCCTCAATCGAGACTCTGCCTTGGACTCGCGTGTCCTTGACTCCATCCCGCATGATGCTACCCGCCACCATTTCAGCACAACCCCAGCCCAGCATGAGATAGAAAAGGCCATCCATGAGCTGAAGAATAACAAGGCCTCAGGAGCAGATGAAATCCCCGCCGAAGCACTAAAGCATGGTGGAGAAGCACTATTGGCGCGAATGCATGACCTCATTTCTCTTATCTGGAAGGAGGCGAGCATGCCAGGAGAGAGATGTCGTAATCATGACCATCTTCAAAAAAGGGGACAAGTAGCTACAAAGGAATCTCCCTGCTGTCGGCCACTGGGAAAGTCATTGCAAGAACATTCCTCAACCGTCTTCTCCCTGTGGCTGAGGAGCTCCTCCCATAGTTACAAAGCGGGTTCCGTCCTCTATGGGACACAACGGACATGATCTTCATCGCACGACAACTACAAGAGAAATGCAGGGAACAGCACCAACCCTTGTACATGGCCTTGTTTGACCTCACAAAGGCCTTTGACACTGTCAACCGTGAGGGACTATGGAGCGTCCTCCTCCGTTTCGGCTGCCCTTAAACGTTTGTCACCATCCTCCGACTACTCCACGACGACATGCAACCCGTGATCCTGACCAATGGATCCACCACAGACCCAATCCACGTCTGGACCGGGTTCAAACAGGGTTGCGTCATCGCACCAATGCTCTTTTCGATCTTCCTTGCTGCAATGCTTCATCTCACCCTCAGCAAGCTCCTCGTTGGAGTGGAACTAAATTATTGAACAAATGGGAATCTGTTCAACCTCCGCCACCTCCAGGCCAGATCCAAGGTCGTCCCATCCTCTGTCATTGATCTACAGTACTCAGGCGACGCTTGCGTCTGCGCACACTCGGAGGCCGAACTCCAAGCCATCGTCAACACCTTCACCGAGATGTACAAAAGCATGGGCCTTACATAAACATCCGTGAAACAAAGGTCTTCCACCAACCTGATCCCGCCACACAGCACTGCCCCCTGATTATCAAAATCCACGATGAGGCCTTGGACAACGTGGACCATTTTCCATACCTCGGGAGCCTACTGTCAGCAACAGTAGACATTGACGACAAGGTCCAACACCACCTCCAGTGCGCCAGCGCAGCCTTCGGAAGAGAGTGTTTGAAGAACAGGCCCTCAAATCTGGCACCAAGCTCATGGTCTACAGGGCTGTAGTGATACCCGACCTCCAATATGGCTCAGAGACGTTGACTATATACAGCAGACACCTCAAAACGCTGGCGAAGTACCACCAGCGTTGCCTCCGCAAGATCCTGCAAATCCATTGGCAGGATAGACACACCAACATCAGTGTTCTCGCTCAGGCCAACATCCCCAGCATCGAAGCATTGACCACACTCGATCAGCTCCCTTGGGCAGGCCACATCATCCGCATGCCTGACACGAGACTCCCAAAGCAAGTGCTCTACGCGGAGCTTCGACACGGCAAGCGAGCCCCAGGTGGGCAGAGGAAATCTTCAAGGACACCCTCAAAGCCTCCCTCATAAAGTGCAACATCCCCATCGACACCTGGGAGTCCCTGGCCCACGACCGGCCAAAGTGGAGGAAGAGCATCTGGGAGGCCGCTGAGCACCTCGAGTCCCATCGCCAAGAATAAGCAGAAACCAAGCATAGAGAGTGGAAGGAGTGTGCGTCAACCCAGGCTCCTCACCCACCTCTTCCTTCAACCACTGTCTGCCCCACCTGTGACAGAGACTGTAATTCTCGTATTGGACTCCTCAGTCACCTGAGAACTCACTTTTCGAGTGGAAGCAAGTCATCCTCGACTCCGAGGGACTGCCTATGATGATGATGGCCTTTATATTTAGAGGACTAGAATACAAGGGGGTAGAAGTTATGCTGCAGCTGTACAAAGCCCTGGTTAGAGCACACCTGGAGCACTGTGAGCCGTTCTGGGCACCACACCTTAGGGAAGGTATATTGGCCTTGGAGGGAATGCAGCGTGGGTTTACCAGAATGAGATCCGGACTTCAAGGGTTAAGTTACGAGAGATTAATTACACAAATTAGGATTATATTCCCTAGAATTTAGAAGGTTAAGGGGTGATCTGATTGAGGTTTTCAGGATATTAAGGGGAACAAATAGGGTAGAGAAACTATTTCTGCTGGTTGGGGAGTCTAGGACTAGCGGCATAGTGTAAAAATTAGAGCCAGACCTTTCAGGAGTGAAGTTAGGAAACACTCTACACACACAGGGTGGCAGAAGTTTGGAACTCTCTTCCGCAAACAGGAGTTGATGCTGGATCAATTGTTAATTTTAAATCCGAGATTGATAGATTTTTGTTAACCAAAGGTATTAAGAGATATGGGACAAAGGCGGGTACGGGGAGTTAGGTCGCAGATCAGCCAGGATCTCATTGAATGGCGGAACAGGCTGGAGGGGCTCAATGACCTACAGCTGTTTCTGTGTTCCTAGACCACAACTTCCTGCTGAAAGTGGGGCAATTAGGATGCCAGTCTTGTCCAGCTCTCAATAGGAAACAAACGAGTAGAGCTCTGGGCCATCTCCCCAACAAGAGAAAGTGGTCAGTGCAGAGAAAGTAGAGGAGCAGAGAATGGGTGAAAAAGTAATGACAAGTCTGAGTATCATAATACTTTCTGCTTTCTCTTAAATTGGCATACATTTCCTCTGTTCCCTGACCAAGATAGTGAATAGCCAACCAGTGGCCTATACCATTCTGTAACCAACCATTAAAGGACATAGGATGGCAGGCCAGGATCTTCTTGTTCTCTACAAGGTGAAGCTCTTTTCTTTCACTGACAGTTAGGCTGAGGTTAGGAATTGAGAAGGAAACTGAGGGTGCAAATGCAGATCTATATTCGGACTGGAGCACATAAGCTAGCTGACTCCACTGTAGCATTCAGGGAGCACTGCATTGTTGGAAGTGCCATATTTTGGAATAAATGTTAAACAGAGATCCCATCAGCCTGTCCAAGTGGTCAATAAAGATTCCATGACCTTGTTTGAAAGAGGCAAGGATTTCTCAGTGTTCTGGACAACATTCTTCCATCAAACAATACCATCTAAAAACATGTAGACTGAGGTTCATCTCATCATAAGATGCGACTGGTGCAAAATGATGCTACATTTACCTACATATTGTTTATGACGAGCAAATTTATCTCTCTATATATATATGCAAGTGTTATTTCTGTATTAAATTAATAAATAGCTGCATCACACTGCTATAACCGGGCGACATTAACTTCTCACAATTACGAATAGAAAGTCACATCAACTAGCAGATTTGGTTAAGGCTAAACATACAGAAATCCTACACAACAATATTTATATCAAAGCAATTTGTTTTCAGCACCATTTTATATCAGCAGCAGGATCGATGTGTGAAAACAGTACGCGGAGGAGAGGGGGACTGGTGTATATTTGATTTTTTTTTCAAAAACAAATGTCAAAACCCTTCATTCACTATTAATTACCAATCCCGAAGATCTGGTTTGGCTTAACTCAATCCCAACTGACATTTTAAATTGAATCAATGGTGAAACATGAATACGCGTGCCAATCTTTTTATAGTACCCTCTTGGCTGTACACTCTTGACAGTGTTGAATTTTTCAAGTTCCTTAATAGCAGTCACTATTTAATTAATACCATCTCAAAAGGGATGTTTTGACTGTGAAAGAAACTGCTTGAAATTATATAAAACACTCAGGTCTGTGAATTTTTTACAAACACCCAGGCCAATTGGAACACAACCAGTACTTATCTGGTGCCTGCGTATTTTTAGAATTCTAAAATCAGCAAGGATTCTGTGGTCTGATGTGTTCGGTGCTTCACTTTATGGATTGCACCCAGAGTGATTTTAGTCTTTGTGAATTGCAAATGCACCAAAACATTATTGGAATCTGAATAGATTTGTGGGAGTGTGACATGTCTTCTTCTCCCTTAATGCAAAATAAAAATAACAAATACTGAAGTCACTGAAAATGAATAACAAAACAATGCTGACAGCGCAGTATTTCTGTAAATTGAAAAGGGAGACGAGTGTTTGTGACGATACAATGGATGATCTTCTACACCAGAAGTATGTGGCCTGTCTCCAATTCCCTATTTCCGTGATACTCCTAATATTGCCGTGGAACTGTGGTCTGTCTCCCCATCACCAGCACCAGCAAATGTGCTGAGTTACAGTTTGGGACCTTTAATTCACAGCCTGCCTTGCCTGTGTTGTCCAGGGTAGATTCTGTGTTGGTCCATCTTCTTATTTTTCACCAACAAAAGGTAAATGAATGTGATTCGGAGTTCAGTGTTTACCTGCTTTCCATTAAATAGAACCTTTGGACCACGAGTTTTGTTTTGTCTTTCTCTTTCTGCAGATAGTGTCTGCTTCACAATGTCCCACAGTGACGTGATTGCAACCAGGAGCCCGCCACATGAGGAAGGACAGGCACAGATCTGGGTCTATTCACGTCGCTGCTGTAACATTGTGGAGAGAAATCCTTCAGCAACACATTAGTTGGGATTGTGGCCCCTGACAAAAAGTTAATGAGTACCTACTGAATGTGACAAGCCTCTGATTTCAGGCAGGCTGTCAGAGGCGGCACGAAATGGAAGCAAAGCTCGTCCCAAAGGTTGAGATGGAAGGTGAAAAATATCAGCAGAACCAACATTACTAAAACCACAAGACCGATTACAGCTTGAAACTCAATTCCAGACATTTTGTTTTGTTTCGGTGAAATTGTTTGCTTATTATAAAGATGTGGCATGTCAGTCTTGGGCAAGGGGGTACTTCTCTACGTTTAGCACTCCTAGTTCAGGCTGGAATATGTGGGGTCTCTGGAAAATCACCTAATATGCTCAGGGGCTGCAGGTACCTGTGCCAATGGGATGCATCTCGGGCACCTGCCTGTTCCACAGGCCAGAGAGTCCAGTGATGTTTGAGGGTTATGGAAGGGGGAAGAGAGTGCTAGGGCACCTCCAGAAACATACTCACATTGCTCCTTTATAAAGGAGTCAAACAAAATTCCCCTCAAATCCCTTACCTGTGTGAGGGTTCAGGTCACGGTCAAAGCCTGGGTCCCCAGGCGGTCCCTAGTGCCACCAAGGAAGGAGTTTGGTCTGCCTCTTCTCTTTGGATGTACCAGTCTCTGGAAAGGCTGCAACCTCCTGCAAGGCTAAGAACTGCCAATGTCAGGACTCTCTGGCACTGAACACTCCCTCTCCATGTCGTTAACCTGCAGGCTCTGCCATTACAAGGCCCCATAGGATCGCCCATTGTAGGCCAGGACCCAGAATATCCTGGCCTTAACTCCTCACTTTATAGCCGAGGATTTTAGGCCCTAATATGCTTCACACTAGCCTCAGAACAGCATGCCCTATTGAATTGGTGGAGTATTTATTTTCTTGAACTAGCTCTCCTAATAGCTTCTTTAAATGAGACAGCTAATTTATTATACTTTACATTGTATATGCTACAGTTTATCATGATTTTTATCTTTACATTATGAATACTACAGTATGTTTAATTTTTAAAATTTATCTTTTATTTTTTAAATAATTCTGTATAGTATGGTCTTAATTTCGCTCTGCTGAAAATAAGGCAAAATACAGAAATAATTTGTATTTATATCGTGCCTTTCACAACCTCAGGACATCCCAAAGTGCTTCACAGTCAATGAAGTACTCTGGAAATGTAATCGTTGTTGTAATGCCGCAGCCAATTTGTGCACAGCAAGCTCCCGCAAACAGCAATGAGACTCAATAAAAGACCCGATAATCTGTTTTTTTGATGTTGGTTGGGGGAAAATTGTTGGCTAGGGCACTGGGAGAACTCCTTTGCTCTTCTTCAAATAGTGCCATGGATCGTTTATGTCCACCTGAGAGGGAAGACAGAGTCTCGGTTAAATCTTATCCGAAAGACGGCACCTCCAACAATACAAGTCTTTGTTCTTTTCCACGGAGTCACTCTGGATCGTGAGTTTGCACTCCGACAGTGCTGTCACTGCTGGAGCCCAGCAAGCAGGAAGACGCAGATTCAGGGTCACCATGCAGATAAGAAGATCAACATTTTTTTCCAAAAGCATCGATCAGATTCTTGCAAGAACATTATTTGTTTCCATAAAATGGGCGGAGTACTTTGAACAGAAGAAACTTAACTTGAACTTTCTTTCCCATTAACACCTTATTGTGTTTTGTTGATGCATAGCTTACGAGTTGCAATGTAGAATGTGATATATCGTGTTTCTATCATACTTCCAATCAATTGAATTTAAAAACAAATTCAAAACCAATGCAATCACAAATTAGTCAGATGCTTTGGGAAAGGAATATACCGACAGCACAATGTCGGTGAAATGGTAATAAAGATGACAGCACATGGCATTGTAAGATTGATATCCCCTCTGCTCCTTCATCACAATATAATGTTATCATCTTATTTTAGTAGTGGGTTGCTGAGATATAAACTATACTTGTCTCAGTTATGAGCCAAAACTTTGTCAAAGGTCACATACAGTAACACAGCTACAGAAACTCCTGAGACAGAAAACTGGTAACACTCACAAATAGACCACAAAATCGTGCAGGTTTATAGGTGTGAAATTTAGCCAGTTGCAAAATATTTGCAGTGCAAATATTTTTAGGTTAACAGTACTGGCTGTATAAACTGTTGATTTTAAGCTGACTAAAGGTGATGGCAGGAGTACATGTAGACAATGTCCATACTGTTTCCCTCAGAGATTTAGAATTCCGGTCAGGTTGGTGCTCACAAATCAAAATGGCAAACACAAGCACATATAGATGCATGGCTTTATCTGAGTCCTGACGCATTGCAGTGGGGGGACAAAGCATGAATCGTTTTCTACACATGACAGCTCCCTTATTACTGCAATGTAATGAAGACAAGATGCACAGCAGATCTCCATCTGTGAAGGGGAAGGCAGGGGGGAAATCAGACTGCGGAGTACCGTATGCCAAATGTTTCAGACCTCCTGGCTGCTGGTTACGGGGAAGCCAAGTGGTGCAGAGAGAAAAAGTTGACAAGAATATCTTTTAGAAACCTTTAATTATATAAGATAAGGATAGGGGAAAATAATAAACAATAATCAGAAAATGTGGAAGCCAGTATGCGATGGCGTTGGAAGCGCTGCGTGCTTTTGCACAACGCAGTACGACGTTGGTGTGTACATATAATACCTCAGCTTTGCTACTGGAAGAAGCAAAGAAAGGGGTTCCAGGCACTGCCCCATAGAGAGAGAGAAGGCGAATCGAAGGAAAATATATCACTCGAGGGCCACTCTCACATATCCCAGCAATTGGTTTCGGAGTACTATTAACAGACCTGAAGCTGGTCACCTGCCTACACTCTCAAGCACTGTGTACTCTGCAGGGGAGACCTGGTAAGAGAAAGGACACAAAGTACATTGGAAAAATTGCTATCTGGATACGGGAGAATTAGATAAGGTGAACGCATTACCTGCAGTGGCCCCAGGATGGAACTAGTCGTGTACATAAAGAAAAGCCGCAGGTAACTGAGAACATTGCCAAATGCGAACAGACCCTCTGCCACTAAAGTGGGGTGGAATGCGTCCCAATCCTTCCTGTCTCCAATAGCTTGAAACTACAGAGACATCAGAAAAGTTCACAGTTTGCATGAGGAACAACATGATTCAGAGATGACTCTTATTTAAACATTTTTAACATATGAATCCAACGCACTCTTTCTTGACATCCTAATTCTCAAACGAATACTTAGAGATTGTAAAATTTGGCCGATTATTGACATATTTTTAGTCTAAGAGGTGAACACAAGCTCTCTCTGCAGGGCAGAGTTTTGATTCTTCAGTGTATAATCCTCAACATAATGAGTCACTCATACGAAGAAAGTATATGTAGTAAAAAGAGAAAATTTGAACATAAAGCTGCAGCGCTTCTGGTGTGAGAAAACTACAACTGTAATGGCCACCGTTTACATACTAGATTTGCCATGCATGAGTAAATAACAGTGGAATGCACCTTAAGTGCAAAACTGGGTCTGTGCTCAATTCATTATTTTCGCCCACCCTTTTTCAATCAATTTGTGAACACCTGAGCTGGGGTGGAGAATGTACGCACCCATCACAACTGGGCTTCTGTCTAGTTTTGGGCAACAATCACATTGACTTGAATCAGGTCCCATTTGGCACAGTTGCTTCCGGTAAAGATGGATCAATAATAAAAAGACAACAATCTTTAAAGTTATCTTTAAAAGTTTAACATTATTATAAATGGGTAACATTTAATTTCTGCACCACATTTCCAGCACCACTATGTTGGTATGTTGATATCTGTTCCTCATTACAGCTCAATAGCCACTGACGAAGGACTCGAGCAACAGGCTTTTTTTACTACAGTAATGAAAGTCATTGCAATGCAACTGCTAAACTGTATTGCATAATAGCACAGGTACATAAGGATATCAGTGATGGAGAGCATACAGATGGTAAAGAAATGACAGAGCTTGATGTAAAGGGCATCATACTGCAATATTGTCCTAGCGATCTAGCATGCTGTCATAAAGTTGATAACTTATAGTTTTCCATCCAAACTTTCTCAAGTGTGGACTTCCCAATCTCAACTGTACAATTACGAGACCTGCGGAGTAAGGCCAGTACTAGCCCACAGGGGAGGAATGAAAATCTAAAGGAGAACCATCCTTGCATTTTCTGCATGGTCTAGTAGTCAGCTATGGTGCGGCATTGGAGCTGGTCTGGAAACAGGTCTGACCTTCCAGCCAGCGAAGGTGTGTAATGCAAGGAGACAGAAGGGGGAAAAAGGACGAAGGACAATTTTTAAAAGTTGAGCTACTAATATAATTAAATTAATTGACTGCAATTCCAACGAGGTGAATCAAAAATCTGCATAGGACATTTGGGGGAAATTTTGAGGAGTGACTCAATGCTTTCCCACAAGAGAGGTGAAAATTGGAGGGCAAGTCAACCCAGGCTGCAGCCACATTCCTTCTTGTGGCTGGTTACACAATGGCTTTGACAGAATGCCCATGAACAGGTCTCCCTCACTGCAGGGCAATGAAAAAATACTTTCATAACGGGTGAACAATACATTTTTACAAAAGTAATATTTACACTTGTCCGTCAGCATATCACACATGTAGTCTATCCAGCACTGTAAATGGAGCATCGGTGAGTTAGTAAAATATCTAGTGCAGGTAGCTTTATGATCAGATTCTCCTTTATTTTTCTCATTGTTGCAACATCTCCTGCCAGTTAGAATAAGGAAGCAGTTCTCACATCCAAACAGAACCACCAACTTACCCTTCTCCCCACTCAGCTCTTGGTTACCTTATTATGAGCCACAACTTTGAGAGCAAAAGTTGCTAAATACAAGGAGTTCATGACAAAACTGAGTTGATTCCGAGACTCCTCCATAAAATCTTCCAGTCCATCATACCACAGTCTCTTCACATCTGACCACACCATTCCTGGAGACAAATTATACATTAGTACATTCCACAGAAGAAACACATTCAAACCACTGATTCAACAATGTCTGGGTTTGCCTACTGCCCGCAGAGAATAATGACTCAGTTTTCAGTATTTAGACTAAATACGTGTAGTATTACTATCATTGCAATGCAACATGTCTCATTTTAAAAACTGCATTTTTTACAAGAATAAATATTCAAAACAAGGATGACTTTTCCAAAATTAAATAAAGTTGTCTGGATAACTTATTCTTTAGGGCTTATGCAAATTACACAGGTCTCAGTTTGGAGTAAAACTCAATGTACCTAGTATCTAAATCTACTGACCGTACATTATATTCACTGACTATAGATAGATTATTCAACAGATTGTTATTATTCTATGTTTTTTTTATTTACCTAGGTATGGGAACGGAGACTAATTTCCTGCTTTGCTCAATCTGCAGAAATGCCTCAGTAATGCCCCACCCAAAAGAGCTGTCTTTAAGAGTATGCTCACCAACTATGAGGCTACACTCCATCTTCTCAATTTTCTTCCTCACCATATGATTTTCTCCTCTCACTGGTTCTTGCCTAGTCATACACCATCTGCATCGAGTGGGAGCCTAGTTACCGCTCTTCCTGCCTTCTAAGTCTCCTTAAAAAAATTCTTGTGTTCTGACCATACCTTCAGTCTCCCCTTTATATTCTCCCTCTTCCTCAATAGAGTCTAACGTTCCACATGTGGAGCACTGTCAAATATTCTTTTTCGCGAGGACTGCTACGCAAATACAAGCTGCCGTTGTTGCCCCACCCCCACTCCCAGCCCACTGTCAGAGCTGCTGTCAGCCAGCCATCGGGGGGGGGGTACTAAAGTCACCCCTGTGCATGCTCCTTATTCCATTTTTCTCTCGGTACCCCCGGAGAGTTTTCTGTCCTCTATGATGCCTCCCCACATCAGCACACCTGAACATGGGGAACACTGCACCCCAGCACTACATATCATCACACATTGTTTTGCAATCTATCACATCACTCACAGTACTACTAGTCCTCATTAATCTCTGCGATTGCTTGACACTATAAATATAAAACTGACGATTTGGAATGGAAACACAACAAGGATTTTGTTTCTGATCACCGCAGCTGGCAGGCACTGAGAAAATAGTTCATATTCTTGTATTATATTGAGTATCAAAATTCAGAGAGCCAGACATTTAAACTTACACCAAGAACAAGTTCTTAAATTACGTGGCTCTAGGGGTGAGAACTGTGCATAATTTCTAAATCTAATTTAACCATTGAGGTTTTCAAAATGTCCAATAAAATCTTCTGCAGAGAGGCTAAAGTCACTTCACATAAAGACTCAAGATATGAAAGTACTCTCTGCATTTATATAAAGATTAAAGTTAAAATATAATTAATGCATACTGGTTACAAATTATATAATATGTTATTGTACGATACATTTTATACCATAACTGTGTTGAAAGTTCTGATAGTGGGAGCGGAATATTTCTCACATTTTATAAATTGCACTGCCAGGAACACACATTTGCTTATTTTGCTTTCTGGAAGCTCAAACTGTTATGGGAGTGCTGAGCCTAGGGCCAGCCGCGACTAATAGTCCTGTTGTAGGGACAAGAGCAATAAAGGCCAAGATTCCATTTGCCTTCCTAATTACTTGCTGTACCTGCACACTAACATTTTGTGTTTCATTCACAAGGACCGCCAGGTCCTTCTGTACTGCAGCACTCTGCAATTTTTCTCCATTTAAATTATAATTTGTTTTTCTATTTTTTTTGTCAAAGTGGATAACCTCACATTTTCCCACATACTCCATCTGCCATTTTGCCCACTCACTCAGCCTGTCTATATCCCTTTTTTGTGTCCTCCTCACAATTTGCTTTCCCACCTATCTTTGTATTATTAGCAAACTTGGCTACATTACACTCGGTCCCTTCATCCAAGTCATTAATATAAATTGTAAATAGTTGAGGACCTCGCACCAATCCCTGCTGCACCCCACTAGTCACTGTTTGCCAACCGGAAAATGACCCATTTATCCTGACTCTCTATTTTCTGATGGTTAGCCAATCCTCTATCCATGCTAATATATTACCCCCAACCCTGTGAACCTTTATCTTGTGCAGTAATCTTTTATGTGGCACCTTCTGGAAATCCAAATACACCACATCCACTGGTTCCCCCTTATCCACCCTGCTCGTTACATAGAAACATAGAAATTTACAGAAGGAGGCTATTTCGGCCAATCGTGTCCACGCCGGCCGACAAAGAGCCGCACGGCCCTTGGTCAGCAGCCCTAAAGGTTGCCCTAAAGCCCCAAACATCCTCAAAGAACTCCAGCAAATTTGTCAAACACGATTTCGCTTTCATAAAACCATGCTGACTCTGCTTGACCGTATTATGATTTTCCAAATGTCCCGCTACTGCTTCCTTAATAATGGACTCCAGCATTTTACCAACGACAGATGTTAGGCTAACTGGTCTATAGTTTCCTGCTTTTTGTCTGCCTCCTTTTGTAAATAGGGGCGTTACATTTGCGGTTTTCCAACCTGCTGGGTCCTCCCCAGAATCCAGGGAATGTTGGTAGATTACAACCAATGCATCCACTATCTCTGCAGCCACTTCTTTTAAGACCCGAGGATGCAAGCCATCAGGTCCAGGGGACTTGTGCACTTTTAGTCACATTATTTTACCGAGTACTTCTTTAGTATTAAGTTCCTCCTTCCCTATAGCCCTTCGATTATCCACTATTGGGATGTTTTTAGTGTCTTCTACTGTGAAGACCGATGCAAAATACTTGTTCAGCGTCGCTGCCATTTCCCTATTAATTCCCCAGTCTCATCCTCCAAGGGACCAACATTTACTTTAGCCACTCTTTTCCTTTTTATGTATCTGTAGAAACTCTTATTATCTGTTTTTATATTCCGTGCTAGTTTACTTTCATAATCCATCTTTCACCTCTAATATTTTTTTAGTTGTTCTTTGCTGGCTTTTTAAAGTTTCCCAATCCTCTGGCCTCCCAGTAGACCCAGGAAAACTGAGCAGAGCATGTGCAGTGCTTGCTCCGCCCTGTTTCTGTAGAATTTGGAAATGGGATTCCTTTATAGACAAAGATTATGTTGTGCATCAATAATTCAATCGGCTGGATACTGTCAACTAACACAGGTACTGCTTCATTGGGCCCAAAGTGATTACATTACAAGAGGGCTGGCCTTTTATACCTGGGCCGTACACACGTGCGCACAGCCCAATGACCTCCGACAGTGGCGCCACCTGGTGGCTAGTAAACCCAAGCATACATACATGACAATATCCTCCTTTAAGATATTAGTAACGGTCTTTTTACATATTGAGACAATCCAGTTCAACTTCAGCCTTGGGTGAGCGTTCTGAGTCTGTTATGACTGGGGGCTGGGTAGCCGATCTGATGGGAGTGGCAATGACCATGTCAGGGATTGAAAGTCCAGATTCATTGACCATGTCATTGATTGAAAGTCCAGATTCATTGATGACAGCAGAGTCCTCTGATGACTGAGGGTAGGTTGGTTGGTCATTGGTTGTGTCTTCCTTAGACTGTTCCAGTTCATCCGTGTGCCACAGCTTTATCTGATCGACATGTTTCCTGCATGTCTGCCCATTCTTGAGCTTAACGATAAACACTCTGTTACCCTCCTTGGCCGTAACAGTACCGGCAATCCATTTGGGACCTTGACCATAATTCAGTACATACACAGGATCATTGATAGAAATGTCACGTGATGCAGTAGCGCGATCATGATATCCTTGCTGACTTTGACGTCTGTATTCGACACGATTATTCAAGTCAGGGTGGACAAGAGCGAGCCTGAACTTGAGACCTCACTTCATCAATACTTCAGCAGGGAAGACCCCGGTAAGCGAGTGGGGTCTTGTCCTGTAACTAAACAATATGCGTGACAAGCGAGTCTGCAGAGAACCTTGAGTTACACGTTTCATACTCTGCTTGGTGCTTTGGACAGCATGCTCTGCTTGTCCATTGGATACGGGTTTAAATGGTGCTGACCTCATATGTTTGATACCATTGAGTTTCATGAACTCTTGAAACTCCATACTGGTGAAGCAAGATCCGTTGTCGCTTATAACGATGTCAGGAAGACCATGCATGGCAAACTTGACACGAAGGCGCTCAATGGTAGCTGTGGATGTGTTGGATGACATGATTGTACACTCTATCCACTTGGAATAAGCATCCACCACAACTAAGAACATCTTTCCCAGGAAGGGACCTGCAAAGTCGATGTGGATTCTGGACCATGGTTTAAATGGCCATGACCAAAGACTCAGCGGCGATTCCGCTGGTGCTTTACTAAGCTGCATGCAAGTGTTGCACTGATGCACACATGATTCCAGATCAGAGTCAATTCCCGGCCACCATACAGGAGACCTGGCAATGGCTTTCATCATCACAATACCGGGATGAGTGCCATGTACAAATTTCTCTCTGCCTTCCTTAGGCATAACAACATGATTACCCCACAGTAAACAATCTGACTGAATGGATCGTTCAACTTTGCGACGGTTGTAAGGTTTGGTCTCATCACCCATTTGCTTGGGTGTGGCAGACCAATCACCACTAAGGATACAACGTTTCACAACTGATAATATCGGGTCCTGGCTGATCCAGGTCTTAACTTGTTGGGCCATGACAGGAGTTCCTTCACTTTCAAAAGCATCCATGACTAACAGTAGGTCTGCCGGTTGTGGCGTTTCCACCTCCGGTGTGGGCAATGGCAGACAGCTCAATGCATCGGCACAATTCTCAGTGCCAGATCTATGGCGAATGACATAATCATAGGCAGATAATGTCAGCACTTACCTCTGGATGCGGGACGATGCATTGGCATTGATACCTTTGCTTTCCGAAAACAATGAAATGAGTGGCTTGTGATCTGTTTCCAGTTCAAACCAAAGACCAAACAGGTACTGATGCATCTTTTTAACCACATACATGGTTACAGGCTAGTGCTTCTTTCTCTAACATGCTGTAGGCTCTTTCCGCCTTTGACAAACTTTTTGAAGCATATATAATTTGCCCGACTCATTAGCTTGTTGGAACACGCAACCAACTCCATATGACGAAGCATCACAGGCCAATACTAGATGCTTACACGGATCATAATGTACCAGCAGCTTGTTAGAGCAAAGCAGATTAGTAGCTTTCTCAAAAGCTCTATCTTGAGACGCACCCCAAAGCCAGTTGTCACCTTTTCTTAGCAGCATGTGCAGTGGCTCTAATAAGGTGCTCAATCTAGGTAAGAAATTACCGAAGTAGTTGAGTAGACCAAGGAACGAACGCAGCTCCGTCACATTCTGAGGCTTGGGTGCATTTTTGATGGCCTTGGTTTTTGAGTCCGTAGGTCTGATACTGTCAGCAGCAATTTTCCTCCCCAGGAATTCAACTTCCGGTGCCATGAAGATGCACTTCGAGCGTTTCAGTGTGAGTCCCACTTTGTTCAGACGATGTAGAAGCTCTTCCAGGTTGTTCAGATGCTCGGCAGAGTCACGACCTGTGACTAGTATGTCATCTTGGAACACGACGGTTCTGGGGACAGATTCAGTAGACTCCATCTTCTTCTGAAATATGGCTGCAGCCGAGTGAATTCCAAAAGGGCACCTGTTTGTAGATAAACAGTCCTTTATGAGTGTTGATGCACGTAAGTTTCTTCGATGTGTCGACCAGCTCGTGTCATGTAGGCCGACGTCAGATCCAGTTTTGTGAACGACTTTCCCCCCGACTAGCGTTGCAAAGAGGTCAACAGCCTTCGGTAACGGGTATTAATCCTGTTGCGAAACCCTGTTGATCGTAACCTTGTAGTCTCCACAAATCCTGATAGTGCCATCACTTTTCAACACAGGAACAATGGGGCTGGCCCATTCATTAAATTCGACCCGTGATATGATCTTTTCACGTTGGAGTCTGTCCAGTTCAATTTCGACCTTCTCCCTCATCATGTACAGAACTGCCCGATGGACGGGTCTTGCATCCGAGTCTACGTGGATCTGCACCTTGGCTCCCGTGAAATTGCCGATGCCTGGTTCAAACACCAAGGGGAACTTGCTCAGCACTTGAGCACATGGAGTATCTTTCTCCTCCAACAGCGCTTTGATCTCATTCCAGTTCCATTTGATTTTTTCTAACCAGTTCCTGCCGAACAGCGTTGGACCATTGCTTGGAACAATCCAGAACGGTAAATCGTGAACCGTACCATCAGACGACACCTTGGTGACTGCACTGCCAATCACTGTTATGAGTTCTTTAGTGTACGCACGCAACTTGGAATTGACTGGACTCAGCTTAGGCCTCACAGCCTTAGTGTCCCACAGCCTGTCGAATGTCCTCTGGCTCATTATTGATTAACTCGCACCCATGTCCAATTCCATCGATACCATTAAATTTTACATTAATCATTATTGGTTGGCTTTTTGTTAGGAATGAATACAGTCCATACACTTCCTCCTCTGGTATCTCGGATTGCATATCCGGATCCGCGCTAGACTGGTCATCATCCTCCACGTGGTGTGTCGCATCACACTCGCTCAGTTGCGGACACATGCGCTGGAGATGCCCCACTCTCGAACAGCCTTTACAAATATACTGTTTAAACCGACACTGATGAGGCCGATGATTTCCCCCACAACACCAACACGGTGATATTGGATTCAATCCCGTTGGCGGACTTTCAGCAGCCACAGGTTTCGCGTACGCAGTCGGGTAGGCCCTGCTATATGCAGCTCTGCTAAACGACAATACTATCTTTTTTACAGTACTTGCCGAGTTCTGATTTTTCAATTATATCAATGCTTTAAGCTTTTGTTTGTCGCCATGCATGATAGAAACATAGAAAATAGGTCCAGGAATAGGCCATTCGGCCCTTCGAGCCTGCACCGCCATTCAATGAGTTCATGGCTGAACATGCAACTTCAGTACCCCATTCCTGCTTTCTCACCATACCCCTTGATTCCCCCTAGCAGTAAGGACTTCATCTAACTCCTTTTTGAATATATTTAGTGAATTGGCCTCAATAACTTTTTGTGGTAGAGAATTCCACAGGTTCACCACTCTCTGGGTGAAGAAGTTTCTCCTCATCTCGGTCCTAAATGGCTTACCCCTTATCCTTGGACTGTGACCCTGGTTCTGGACTTCCTCAACATTGGGAACATTCTTCCTGCATCTAACCTCTCTAAACCCGTCAGAATTTTAAACGTTTCTATGAGATCCCCTCTCATTCTTCTGAACTCCAGTGAATACAAGCCTAGTTGATCCAGTCTTTCTTGATATGTCAGTCCCGCCATCCCGGGAATCAGTCTGGTGAACCTTCGCTGCACTCCCTCAATAGGAAGAATGTCCTTCCTCAAGTTAGGAGACCAAAACTGTACACAATACTCCAGGTGTGGCCTCACCAAGGCCTGCACAACTGCAGTAACACCTCCCTGCCCCTGTACTCAAATCCCCTCGCTATGAAGGCCAACATGCCATTTGCTTTCTTAACCGCCTGCTGTACCTGCATGCCAACCTTCAATGATTGATGTACCATGACACCCAGGTCTCGTTGCACCTCCCCTTTTCCTAATCTGTCACCATTCAGATAATAGTCTGTCTCTCTGTTTTTACCACCAAAGTGGATAACCTCACATTTATCCACATTATACTTCATCTGCCATGCATTTGCCCACTCACCTAACCTATCCAAGTCACTCTGCAGCCTCATAGCATCCTCCTCGCAGCTCACACTGTCATCCAACTTAGTGTCATCTGCAAATTTGGAGATACTACATTTAATCCCCTCGTCTAAATCATTAATGTACAATGTAAACAGCTGGGGCCCCAGCACAGGACCTTGCGGTATCCCACTAGTCACTGCCTGCCATTCTGAAAAGTACCCATTTACTCCTACTCTTTGCTTCCTGTCTGACAACCAGTTCTCAATCCATGTCAGCACACTACCCCCAATCCCATGTGCTTTAACTTTGCACATTAATCTCTTGTGTGGGACCTTGTCGAAAGCCTTCTGAAAGTCCAAATACACCACATCAGCTGGTTCTCCCTTGTCCACTCTACTGGAAACATCCTCAAAAAATTCCAGAAGATTTGTCAAGCATGATTTCCCTTTCACAAATCCATGCTGACTTGGACATATCTTGTCACCTCTTTCCAAATGCGCTGCTATGACATCCTTAATAATTGATTCCATCATTTTACCCACTACCGATGTCAGGCTGACAGGTCTATAATTCCCTGTTTTCTCTCTCCCTTCTTTTTTAAAAAGTGGGGTTACATTGGCTACCCTCCACTCCATAGGAACTGATCCAGAGGCTATGGAATGTTGGAAAATGACTGTCAATGCATCCGCTATTTCCAAGGCCACCTCCTTAAGTACTCTGGGATGCAGACCATCAGGCCCTGGGTATTTATTGGCCTTCAATCCCATCAATTTCCCCAACACAATTTCCCGATTAATAAGGATTTCCCTCAATTCCTTCTTCTTTCTAGACCCTCTGAACCCTTTTATATCCAGGTTATTTGTGTCCTCCTTAGTGAATACCGAACCAAAGTACTTGTTCAATTGGTCTGCCATTTCTTTGTTCCCTGTTATGACTTCCACTGATTCTGACTGCAGGGGACCTACGTTTGTCTTTACTAACCTTTTTCTCTTTACATATCTATAGAAGCTTTTGCAGTCCGTCTTAATGTTCCCTGCAAGCTTCCTCTCGTACTCTATTTTCCCTGCCCTAATCAAACCCTTTGTCCTCCTCTGCTGAGTTCTAAATTTCTCCCAGTACCCGGATTCGCTGCTATTTCTGGCCAATTTGTATGCCACTTCCTTGGCTTTAATACTATCCCTGATTTCCCTTGATACCCATGGTTGAGCCACCTTCCCTTTTTTATTTTTACGCCAGACAGGGATGTACAATTGTTGTAGTTCATCCATGCGGTCTCTAAATGTCTGCCATTGCCCATCCACTGTCAACCCCCTTAAGTATCATCCGCCAATCTATCCCAGCCAATTCACGCCTCATACCTTCAAAGTTACCCTTCTTTAAGTTCTGGACCATGGTCTCTGAATTAACTGTTTCATTCTCCATCCTAATGCAGAATTCCACCATATTATGGTCACTCTTCCCCAAGGGGCCTCGCACACGAGATTGCTATTTAATCCTCTCTCATTACTTTTGTATGTGACCATCTCAAACCAGATGAAGGCATCATCATTTCAAGATATTGATTCTATACGCACGTTCGTTTCTATTTAACCCACTCCCAGTCTAAGATGGCCTCCCCCGAGTTGGTTCCTCGACATATTGGTCTAGAAAACCATCCCTTATGCACTCCAGGAAATCCTCCTCCACCGTATTGCTTCCAGTTTGGTTAGCTCAATCTATATGCATATTAAAGTCACCCATGATAACTGTTGCACCTTTATTGCATGCACCCCTAATTTCCTGTTTGAAGCCCTCCCCAACATCAATACTACTGTTTGGAGGTCTGTACACAACTCCCACTAATGTTTTTTGCCCTTTGGTGTTCTGCAGCTCTACCCATATAGATTCCACATCATCCAAGCTAATGTCCTTCCTAACTATTGCATTAATCTCCTCTTTAACCAGCAATGCTACCCCACCTCCTTTTCCTTTTATTCTATCCTTCCTGAATGTTGAATACCCTTGGATGTTGAGTTCCCAGCCCTGATCATCCTGGAGCCACGTCTCTGTAATCCCAATCACATCATATGTGTTAACATCTATTTGCAGAGTTAATTCATCCACCTTATTATGGATACTACTTGCATTAAGACACAAAGCCTTCAGGCTTGTTTTTTTAACACGCTTTGTCCTTTTAGAATTATGATGTAGTGTGGCCCTTTTTGTTTCTTGCCTTTGTTTACTCGGCCTTCCACTATTGCTTTTTACCATTCTACCATCATGATTGGGCAATCGTGAAGGCCTTGCTCAAATCCAGCGTCTCCGTCGCCAGTAGCTTATGCAGTATCACCTCGTGGTTGATGCCGATTACAAAGAAGTCCCGCAGCATGTCTGCCAATGCAGTTTCGAACTTACACGGTCCACCTCGATGTGTTAGGTCGGCAACAAATTCCGATACATCCTGGCTCGCAGAACGAACGTGCGTATAGAATCAATATCTTGAAATGATGATGCCTTCATCTGGTTTGAGATGGTCACGTACAAAAGCACACAATGTTTCATAGTCCTTGTCCATTGGACTTAAGGGCGAAAGGTGATTCTTTATGAGTCCATAGATTTTCGGACCGCAAACTGTGAGGAGGACTGCCCGGCGCCAAACTGCGTCTGCCTCTTTCTGCATTTTGTTGGCCACGAAGTACTGATTCAAGCGGGCTACAAAGTCTGCCCAATCTTTTCCCTCCACGAATCGCTCCAGAATTCCAATTGTGCTCATTTTTGCATGCGAAGGTTCTTGTTACCTCGTCGCCAAATGTTGTGTATGCAATAACTCAATAGACTGAATACTGTAAACTCCGAACAGGTACAAACCTGGCTCTACTTTATTTGGGCCCAAAGTGATTACATTACAAGAGGGCTGGCCTTTTATACCTGGGCCCAATGACCTCCGACAGTGGCGCCACCTGTTGGCTAGTAAACCCAATCATACATACATAACAGATTACCCTCCAGAAAGGACAACAACAACTTGCATTTGCATAGCACCTTTGAAGTAGTAAAACATGAACCAAAATGTTAACATGAAACTGGACCAAAACGAGTTGGGTACCAGGACATAGTAGGTCATACAGCAAGGGTTATTTGTTCTGCAAGCTGCCCCAGAGCAGCATCTTTAGGCGATACTCAGACATGCAGACAGTTGAAGTGCTGAGGTGCATGTTCCATAATTCAGTGAAAGTCAGCTCCAATGTGCCTAGAAGTCCAAAGAACTATGGGGATGAAATTGGGTTCTACGGTGCCTCCCATTAGCATCCCCGGGGGGCGATAATGGGACGCAAGTGAATTTGTGACCGGGTGCGGCGAGATCAGCGGCTACCGCCATATTCGGCGGGAGTTTTGCGGCAGCGCTACAGCATTGCGTCCCGATCTCCTCTGCCCGCCGATGATTATGTCATTGCCATGCGCATCACCCCGGACCGAAATTGCGATCTGCTCCCTGCAGCAGCGCCGCGCCAAAACACCGACAGCGGCACGAGGCATGCATCGGGCGGCCGGCGGTTTTGGGGACGACGCTTAAAGGTGAGGTGGCCGAGCTAAGTGAAAGAAAACTCACCTTCCCTCTTGCAGCTTTTTTCATGGGTCCCTGCCCGCGATCGATCAGCCCGGCACTCTGGCGGGATTGCGGCTGCCGTGGTGGAGAAGGCAAGTGCTCTTTCCCTTCCCGCGATGGCCCTTCCCTTTAAAGGAGGGAAGAAGCCTTTCAACGCAGCAGCACTGTACCACCCCCAGTGTGCGGCGCGGCCCCAATGTGCCCACAGTGCACAGCACGGCCCCAGTGTGCGGCGCAGCCCCCAGTGTGCGGTGCGGCCCCAGTGTGCAGCACGGCCCCCAGTGTACGGCATGGCCCCCAGTGTGCAGCACGGCCTCCAGTGTACGGCATGGCTCCCAGTGTGCGGTGCGGCCCAGTGTGCCCCCAGTGTGCGGCGCGGCCCCAGTGTGCCCCCAGTGTGCGCCGCCGCCCAGTGTGTCTCCAGTGTGCGGCACGGCCCCAGTGTGCCCCCACTGTATGGCACGGCCCCTAGTGTGCGGCGCGGCCCAGTGTGCCCCCAGTGTGCGGCGCGGCCCAGTGTGCCTCCAGTGTGCAGCACGGCCCCAGTGTGCCCCCACTGTATGGCACGGCCCCTAGTGTGCGGCGCGGCCCAGTGTGCCCCCAGTGTGCGGCGCGGCCCCCAGTGTGCGGCATGACCCCCAGCGTGCGGCGCGGCCACCAGTGTGCGGCGCGGCCCCAGTGTGCCCCCAGTGTGCGGCGCGGCCCCAGTGTGCCCCCAGTGTGCGGCGCCGCCCAGTGTGTCTCCAGTGTGCGTCACGGCCCCAGTGTGCCCCCACTGTATGGCACGGCCCCTAGTGTGCGGCGCGGCCCCAGTGTGCCCCCAGTGTGCGGCGCGGCCCAGTGTGCCCCCAGTGTGCGGCGCGGCCCAGTGTGCCTCCAGTGTGTGGCACGGCCCCAGTGTGCCCCCACTGTATGGCACGGCCCCTAGTGTGCGGCGCGGCCCAGTGTGCCCCCAGTGTGCGGCGCGGCCCCCAGTGTGCGGCATGACCCCCAGTGTACAGCACTTCCCCCAGTGTGTGGCACGGCCCCCAGTGTGTGATGCGGCCCCCAGTGTGTGGCGCGGCCCCCAGTGTGTGGCGCGGCCCCCAGTGTGCGGCGCGGCCGCCAGTGTGTGGCGCGGCCCCCAGTGTGTGATGCGGCCCCCATTGTGCCCCCAGTGTGCGGCGCGGCCCCAAGTGTGCCCCCAGTGTGTGGCGCGGCCCCCAGTGTGCGACGCGGCCCCCAGTGTGCGGCGCGGCCCCCAGTGTGCGGCGCGGCCCCCAGTATACAGCACGACCCCCAGTGTGCCCCCAGTGTGTGGCGCGGCCCCCAGTGTGCGGCGCGGTCCCCAGTGTGTGGCGCGGTCCCAGTGTGCCCCCAGTGTGCAACGTGGCCCCAGCGTGCGGCGCGGCCCCCAGTGTGCGGCGCGGTCCCAGTGTGCCCCCAGTGTGCAACGTGGCCCCAGCGTGCGGCGCGGCCCCCAGTGTGCGGCGCGGTCCCAGTGTGCCCCCAGTGTGCAACGTGGCCCCAGCGTGCGGCGCGGTCCCAGTGTGCGACGTGGCCCCAGCGTGCGGCACGGCTCCCAGTGTGCGGCGCGGTCCCCAGTGTGCCCCCAGTGTGCGGCGCGGTCCCAGTGTGCGGCGTGACCCCAATGTGCGGCGCGGCCCCCAGTGTGCGACGTGGCCCCAGTGTGCGACGTGGCCCCAGTGTGCGGCGCGGCCCCCAGTGTGCCCCCAGTGTGCTACGCGGCCCCCAGTGTGCTGCGCGGCCCCCAGTGTGCGGCGCGGCCCCCAGTATGCTGCGCGGCCCCCAGTGTGCCCCCAGTGTGCGGCGCGGCCCCCAGTGTGCCCCCAGTGTGCGGCGCGGCCCCCAGTGTGCCCCCAGTGTGCGGCGCAGCCCCCAGTGTGCCCCTAGTGTGCGGCGTAACCCACAGAGTACAGTGCGGCCCAGTGAATCACCGCCCCGCCTGCTGCTGATTACGCGCCAGGAAATGAAGCCCGATTTCACTCTACTTCCTTCTTGGAGCGCAAGCACCAAATTTTTTTAAAGTTTAAAATGATCAGCGCCTAGCGTAAATTTTTCAAACTTTTAAAAGTTGGAGCCTCAAAGAGGGTGATATCCAATCTCATCCCCATTGAGTGAAATTCCAACAAGTTATGGTTGTGCACCTGTCTACACTCAAACAGAGCTGTAGCCAGCATGAGACCTGAACCTCCAGGAGAGGGCAGTGACCAAAAGCAAAGGAACAAATGGGCATGATGCTCAAATCGCTCCCAGTCCCTTGTCCGTAGCTGCCTCTGGACAAGTGACAGTACAAACCCCTGAAAGCAAACGGGTCATACTGCAGCCAGAATATGACAGGCGATTCCTGGCGCACAGGCACGGCTATCTTTGGCTTGCAACATGTCCAGGTGGGTGGTTTGCTAATCACAAGTAAATCCTCAGCAGACATTCTCCATTCACTTGCATTTATATCGTGCTGTTTACGACCTCATGATGTCCCAAAGCACTTTATTGCCAGTGAAGTACTTTTGACGTGTAGTTACTGTTATAATATAAGAAACAAAGTAGCCAAATTGCGCACAGCAAGCTCCCACAAATAGCAATGTGATAATGGCCAGATAATCTGTTTTAGTGATGTTGATTGAGCGATAAATATTGGCCAGGACACCGGGGATAACTCCCCTGCTCTTCTTCGAAATGGTGTCATGGGTTCTTTTACATCCACCTGAGAGAGCAGACAAGCCCTCTGTTTAATATCTCATCTGAAAAATCAAAGAGCAAGCTATTATTTAAATGGAGGAAGATTGCAAAGTGCTGCAGTACAGCGGTATTTGTGCATGAAACACAAAAGGTTAGTATGCAGGTACAGCAAGTGATCAGGAAGGCCCAATGGAATCTTGGCCTTTATTGCAAAGGGGATGGAGTATAAAAGTAGGGAAGTCCTGCTACAGTTATACAGAGTATTGGTGAGGCCACTCTTGGAATACTGCGTGCAGTTTTGGTTTCCATATTTACGAAAGGATATACTTGCTTTGGAGGCAGTTCAGAGAAATTCTATAGGTTGATTCTGAAGATGAGGGGTTTGACTTATGAGGAAAGGTTGAGTAGGTTGGGCTTCTACTCATTGGAATTCAGAAGAATGAGAGGTGATCTTATCGAAACGTATAAGCTTATGAGGGGACTTGCAGAGAGGATGTTTCCACTGATGGGGGAGACTAGAACTAGAGGGCATGATCTTAGAATAAGGGGCCACTTATTTAAAACTGAGATGAGGAGAAATTTCTTGGTTGTAAATCTGTGGAATTCGCTGCCTCAGAGAGCTGTGGAAGCTGGGACATTGAATAAATTTAAGACAGAAATAGACAATTTCTTAAATGATAAGGGGATAAGGGGTTATGGGGAGCAGGCAGGGAAGTGGAGCTGAGTCCATGACCAGATCAGCCATGATCTTATTGAATGGCGGAGCAGGCTCGAGGGGCCATATGGCCTACTCCTGCTCCTATTTCTTATGTTCTTATGGCACCTCTGACAGTGCAGCCCTCCCTCAGTACTGCATTGGAGTGTCAGCCTAGATTTTTGTGCTCAAGTCTCAGGAGTGGGACTTGAACCCACAACTTTCTGACTCAGGCGAGAGTACTGTCCACTCAGCCACAGCTGACACAGCTTGTTAGTCCACCCATTACATTAGTACAGCAGTACATTACGAAGAAGTAGCAGAGGGGAAAGTCCACAGTGCTCTTGTACTCACACTACAAACAGAAAGCACAGCACTATCTTATGAAATACGCTTCACCTCATTATTAGTTTGGGTAAAGGTACAATACATCACCATAAACATTTCAGTCATTGTTTTCTTTCAAATTAATATTTCCCATAAACAGCAGTGCTAAGGAATGATTGTTAAAATACATCCCAATAAACAGAAGTGTTAACCTCTAGTTGATGCTGAAAGACTGCTAAACCCATGAGGCCTCATATTGTGGCCGCTCACCTTCTGCCAGCTCCCGGGCATCATCATCCTCTTCCTCCTCCTCCTCCTCTTGTGTCATAGCTTATTGCTATTCCTCTTCCACAAGTAAACATATATTTTCCATAGCTATGCTATGCAGACAAATACTGCCATTCCACAAATTCTCTCCAGGGCACATTATAGAGCTCCCGCTGTACAGTACAAACAAACCAAATGTCTGTTTGATGACATTCCTGAAATGTGCTTCTTTCTAGGCCCTTTCCTGGATGGTACAGCAGTGCCATGAGCCACAGTTCAACGAGGTCATTCTTACAGTCAACGACTTATCACATTGGAAGGTGAGGAATCTATGATTCCCTGAAAATCGGAGCACAGGAACATAGGAATAGGAGAAGGCCCATTCAACCTTTCGAGCCTGTTCCACCATTCAATTACATCATGGCTGATCTGTACCTCATCCCCATCACCCAGATTTGCTCTGTGTACCTTCTTACACTTACCTAACACAAACCTATCAATCTCAGTCTTGAAAGCTTCAACTGACCCCCAGCACCCACCGCCTTTTGAGGGAGTGGGTTCCAGCATTCCACTGCCCTTTGTGTGAAGAGGTGCTACCTGATTTACCTCTTGAATGGCCTGGCTCTCATTTTATAGTTATGCCCTCATGTTCTGGAATTCCCCCACCAGAGAAAATAGATTCACTTTATCTACCCGATCAAATTCTTTTCTCATTTGAAACACCTGGATCAGATCATCCCTCCCTCTTCTATACTCCAGGGAATACAAGCCAAGTTTGTGCAATCTGTCCTCAGAATTTAAACCTTAAAGTTCCAGTATCATTCTGGTGAATCTGCACTGCACCCTCCAAGGCCAGCCAGGGGTTTGACCAGCTTCCCCTTAAATGCATCAGCAGCAAGACCATCAGAGGGAGCAGCGTGCGGCAGTCCGGCCCGAAAATCGGTGCAGTCCCGGCCTGCAAGACCATCAGCAGGCCGGGGCCATTGCAGGGAGCAGCGTGCGGCGGCATACCACTGCAGGGAGCAGTGCGTACTGCTGCAGGAGGGCGACGGCTACGAAGTCAGATCGCTGACTGCAGTGCGGGCAGGCACAGCAGGAGTGGTGAAGGAGCGGCAAGAGTTTGTAGTGGGAAGTGACCGGGACCCAGGAGAGGCGTGAGTTTGGGGCCCAGAAGAGGCAAGGGCCCAGGGACAGCATGGGCCAACCCACACTGCGATATGTGTGCGCACGAGGGGACTGAGAGTCTAGCGAGAAGGAGGAACTGAAGGAAATCCTTATTAGTCAGGAAATTGTGTTCGGGAAATTGATGGGATTGAAGGCCGATAAATCCCCAGGGCATGATAGCTGCATCCCAGAGCACTTAAGGAAGTGGCCCTAGAAATAGTGGATGCATTGGTGATCATTTTCCAACAGTCTATCGACTCTGAATCAGTTCCTGTGGACTGGAGGGTAGCTAATGTAACACCACTTTTTTAAAAAGGAGGGAGAGAGAAAATGGTGAATTATAGACCGGTTAGCCTGACATCAGTAGTGGGGAAAATGTTGGAATCAATTATTAAAGATGAAATAGCAGCGCATTTGGAAAGCAGTGACAGGATTGGTCCAGGTCAGCATGGATTTGTGAAAGGGAAATCATGCTTGATAAAATTCTAGAAGATTTTTGAGGATATAACTAGTAGAGTGGACAAGGGAGAACCAGTGGATGTGGTGTATTTGGACTTTCAAAAGGCTTTTATCAAGGTTCCACACAAGAGATTGGTGTGCAAAATTAAAGCACATGATATTGGGGGTAATGTATTGACATGGATAGAGAACTGGTTGGCAGACAAGAAGCAGAGAGTAGGGATAAACGGGTCCTTTTCAGAATGGCAGGCAGTGACTAGTGGGGTGCCGCAGGGCTCAGAGCTGGGACCCCAGTTATTTACAATATACAATGATTTAGATGAAGGAATTGAGTGTAATATCTCCAAGTTTGCAGATGATGCGAAGCTGGGTCGCAGTGTGAGCTGTGAAGAGGATGCTAAGAGGCTGCAGGGTGACTTGGACAGGTTAGGTGAGTGGGCAAATGCATGGCAGATGCAGTATAATGTGGATAAATGTGAGGTTATCCACTTTGGGGGCAAAAACAAGTCGGCAGAATATTATTTGAATGGCGGCAGATTAGGAAAAGGGGAGGTGCAATGAGACCTGGGTGTCATGGTACATCAGTCATTGAAAGTTGGCATGCAGGTTCAGCAGGCGGTGAAGAAAGCAAATGGCATATTGGCCTTCATAGCTTGCGGATTTGAGTCTAGGAGCAGGAAGGTCTTAATGCAGTTGCACAGGGCCTTGGTGAGGCCTCACCTGGAATATTGTGTTCAGTTTTGGTCTCCTAATCTGCGGAAGGGCGTTCTTGCTATTGAGGGAAACGTAGAAACATAGAAAATAGGTGCAGGAGTAGGCCATTCGGCCCTTTGAGACTGAACCACCATTCAATAAGATCATGGCTGATCATTCCCTCAGTACCCCTTTCCTGCTTTCTCTCCATACCCCTTGATCCCTTTAGCCGTCAGGGCCATATCTAACTCCCTCTTGAATATATCCAATGAACTGGCATCAACAACTCTCTGCAGTAGGGAATTCCACAGGTTAACAACTCTCTGAGTGAAGAAGTTTCCCATCTCGATCCTAAATGGCTTACCCCTTATCATTAGACTGTGTCCCCGGTTCTGGACTTCCCCAACATCGGGAACATTCTTCCCGCATCTAACCTGTCCAGTCCTGTCAGAATTTTATATGTTTCTATGAGATCCCCTCTCATCCTTCTAAATAAACTCCAGTGAATACAGGCCCAGTCGATCCATATGTCAGTCTTGCCATCCCGGGAATTAGTCTGGTGAACCTTCGCTGCACTCCCTCAACAGCAAGAACGTCCTTCCTCAGATTAGGAGACCAAAACTGAACACAATATTCCAGGTGAGGCCTCACCAAGGTCCTGTACAATTGCAGTAAGACCTCCCTGCTCTTATACTCAAATCCGCTAGCTATGAAGGCCAACGTACCATTTGCCTTCTTCACCACCTGCTATACCTACATGCCAACTTTCAATGACTGAGTTCCAACTGTCACATGTCAGAGAGTGGAGAGTACCAGTTCCAACTGTCACAGGACAGAGAGTGGAGAGCACCAGTTCAAACTGTCACAGGACGGGAGAGTGGAGAGCACCAGTTTCAACTGTCACAGGACGGGAGAGTGGAGAGCACCAGTTCCAACTGTCACAGGACGGGAGAGTGGAGAGCACCAGTTCAAACTGTCGCAGGATGGGAGAGTGGAGAGCACCAGTTCAAACTGTCGCAGGACGGGAGAGTGGAGAGCACCAGTTCAAACTGTCACAGGAGCATCCAGTCGTGCCCCGGTAACTGCCCCCAAAGGAAGTGGAGTGTGGGAAATTGCACTCCGCTTTCATTGAGGGGTGGTAAGGCAAATTCTGCAGCGGGAGCAGGACTTCCACGCTGGGGGCTAAAATTCACGGCCCCAGAAGGTTACCGCTCCCAAGATGGGAGCCTGTGCGGGGAGGCAGAGGGAAGATGAGGGGAGACGGGGGCGGGGGATGGAGGGGAGAGTGGTGGAAGTGGGGGATGGAGAAACCCAGGGCGGGGGACAGAAGGGGCCACATTGCAGCGAAGGTCTGGGTGTGTTGGAGGAACGGGCCTGGAGGCTCTGTGCCTCGGTGCGGGGAGTGTTCAGAGTGGGGTGGATGGGTTGACTGCGCAGATGGCGGTTGGTGGATGTGATGTGGTTGGCGTCGCGGGGGCTTGGCTCCAGGGTGGCCGGGGCTGGGGGCTCAACATCCAGGGGTGTTCGGCATTTGGGAAAGATTCTGATGAGACGGGGCGGGTTGGGTGCGGGGGGAGTGTTCCTGGTGTTGGGTGAGTCTGGAGCCGGGGGCTGGCACGCTCTTGGGATGGGGGGTGTTTGGGGATGGGATTGGGAGAGACTTCTTCACTCGGGGAGTTGTTGGCCTGCGGGGTTCCCTGCCGCGGAGAGTTGTTGATGCCAGTTCATTGGATGCGTTCGGGAGGGAGTTGGATGTGGTCCTTGCGGCTGGGGGGGTTGGAGGCGGGGGGGGGGGGGGGGGGGGAGGTGCTGGGGTGGGTGATCAGCCATGATCTTGTTGAATGGCGGTGCAGGCTCGAAGGGCCGAATGGCCTACTCCTGCACCTATTTTCTATGTTTGTATGTTTCTATGACTGATGTACCATGACACCCAGGTCTCATTGCACCTCCCTTTTTCCTAATCTGCCACTATTCAGATAATATTCTGCCTTCGTGTTTTTGCCACCGAAGTGGATAACCTCACATTTATCCACATTATATTGCATCTGCCATGCATTTGCCCACTCATCTAACCGGTCGAAGTCACTCTTAGCCTCCTCCTCACAGCTCACACCGCCACCCAGCTTAGTGGCATCTGCAAACTTGGAGATATTACACTCAATTCCTTCATCTAAATCATTAATGTATATTGTAAATAGCTGGGGTCCCAGCACTGAGCCCTGCGGCATCCCACTAGTCACTACCTGCCATTCTGAAAAGGACCCGTTTATCCCGCGTGCAGCGAAGGGTGTTCACCAGATTGATTCCCGGAATGGCAGGATTGACATATGAGGAGAGACTGGATCGACTGGGCCTGTATTCACTGGAGTTTATTTAGAAGGATGAGAGGGGATCTCATAGAAACATATACAATTCTGACGGGACTGGACAGGTTAGATGCAGGAAGAATGTTCCTGATGTTGGGGAAGTCCAGAACCAGGAGTCACAGTCTAAGGATAAGGGGTAAGCCATTTAGGAATGAGATGAGGAGAAACTTCTTCACTCAGTGTTGTTAATCTGTGGAATTCTCTACCGCAGAGAGTTGTTGATGCCAGTTCGTTAGATATATTCAAGAGGGAGTTAGATATGGCCCTGATTGGTAAAGGGATCAAGGGGTATGGAGAGAAAGCAGGAAAAGGGTACGGAGGAGAAAGCTCAGCCATGATCTTATTGAATGGTGGTGCAGGCTCGAAGGGTCGAATGGCCTACTCCTGCACCTATTTTCTATGTTTCTATGTGCAGCAGAGCTGGTCTCCAGTCGACTTGGTTAATCCTTGCCACTGGACAAGACCTAGCTCTGTCAAGCCTGTGTGATGGCTGGTGTGTAACGGCCACCACACGTTAAAATAATCCATGCACAGGCATTTTCCAGCCTTCACCATGTAGTTCGGGATCTGGAATATTAGGTCCTTCATTGAAGCACCTGTAAACTCATCCCTTTTTGGCGTGGAAGCAGTCATCCTCGCTTTGAGGGACTGCCGATGATGATGATGCTCCCTGATTGTAGGTCTTGTTTCAGGAGGTGGCATAATTCATCAATTGTTTGTTAGTGAGTCATAGCTCCTCATGCATTCATAAGTGTCACCTGTGGCTCAGTGGGTAGCACTCTCTCCTCTGAGTCAGAAGGTTGTGGGTTCAAGTCCCACTCCAGGGGACTTAAGCACAAAGATCTTGGCAGACACTCCAGCACTGTCAGAAGTGCCATCTTTCTGATGAGATGTTAAACCGAGGCCTGCTCTCTCAGGTGGATGTAACAGAGTTGGGATAAATGGGTCATTTTCCGGTTGGCCAACAGTAACTAATAGGGTGCCCAGGGATCGGTGCTGGGTCCTCAACTATTTACAATCTATATTAATGACTTGGATGAAGGGACCGAGTGTAATGTTGCCAAGTTTGCTGATGTTACAAAGATGGATGGGAAAGCAAATTGTGAGGACAGAAAAATCTGCAAAGGGATATAGACAGGCTAAGTGAGTGGGAAAAAATTTGGTAGATTGATTATAATGTGGGAAAATGTGAGGTTATCCACTTTGGCAGAAATAATAGAAAAGCAAATTATAATTTAAATGGAGAAAAATTGAAAAGTGCTGCAGTACAGAGAGACCTGGGGGTCCTTGTGCATGAAACACAAAAAGTTAGTATGCAGGTACAGCAAGTGATCAGGAAGGCAAATGGAATGTTGGCCTTTATTGCAAAGGGGATGGAGTATAAAAGCAGAGAAGTCCCACGACAACTGTACAGGATATTGGTGAGGCCACACCTGGAATACTGCATGCAGTTTTGGTCTTCGTATTTAAGGAAGGATATACTTGCATTGGAGGCTGTTCAGAGAAGGTTCACCAGGTTGATTCCGGGGATGAGGGGGCTGACTTATGAAGATAGGCTGAGTAGGTTGGGCCTATACACATTGGAGTTCAGAAGAATGAGAGGTGATCTTACTGAAACTTATAAGATAATGAGGGGGCTCGACAAGGTGGATGCCGAGAGGATATTTCCACTCATACTGGAAACTAAAACTAGGGGACATTGTCTTAGAATAAGGGACCGCCCATTTAAAACTGAGATGAGGAGACATTTCTTCTCTCAGAGGGTTGTAAATCTATGGAATTCTCTGCCCAAAGAGCTGTGGAGGCTGGGTCATTGAATATATTTAAGGTGGAGATAGACGGATTTTTGAGTGATAAGGAAGTAAAGGGTTATGGGGAGCGAGCAGGGAAGCGAAGCTGAGTCCATGATTCGATCAGCCATGATCGTATTGAATGGTGGAGCAGGCTCGAGGGGCCAAATGGCCGACTCCTGCTCCTATTTCTTATGTTCTTATGGCACTATTTCGAAGAAGAACAGGGGAGTTATTCATGGCCAATATTTATTCCTCAATCAACATCACTAAAACAGATTATCTGGTCTTAATTACATGGCTGGGAGCTTGCTGTGCACAAATTGGCTGTCACGTTTCCTACATTGCATCAGTGTCCATACTTCAAAAACAAAGTAGTTAATTGGCTACAAAGCACTTTGGGAAGTCTGGTGGCCGTGAAAGGCGCTATATAAATGCAAGTCTGTCTTTTTTATTCCATTGCAACACAATAAAAATGTTAGTTATCATCCATTTCGTTCAGTACTCCCTGCTGGAAATAGCAGAGCTCGGCAGCATGTTCCCAAAGTGTGTGAACCACTAGAATCAACTGGTCAGGGGTCCTGAATGGAACTTGTGCCATATTTGGTCCATTTCTTTCTGGTATGATAAACATTCCATACTGAGCAAACTATCGTTCTTCCCCATCATCTCAGCACAACAAAATCAATATCATGATAGAGCAGCAAAGCATTAAAATTGGGATTTAAATATTCATCCATTTATCCTTTGCATAATTCCACAATGTTTTGCAAGATAAAATCAATTTTTTCACACCAAAGCACTTCAAAACCATACTAGCGTCAATGTTGGGGCCGAGGCTAATACCAGGAATTAAATCTTGTCTCTAAGCTTACTGCACATCTGGCACCTCCAGTTTCTACAGACTGAAAATGCTGCATACAATTTCACTGACAATTCCCAGTTATTCACAGGACTGAGACTAAAGAAATTAAAGAATACATTACCACTATCAAGAAGCTTAAAATCACAAAGCTGAAGTTATATGGCCCAAAATGTCACAGGGGTTTCACCAGTGTCCTGTTGTACCTCCAGCAGGACATCGCTGCAGGAGTTCCTCAGGGCAGTGTCCTAGGCCCAACCATTTTCAGTTGCTTCAGCAACGACCATCTCTTCATCATAAGGTCAGAAGTGGGGATGTTCGCTGATGATTGCACAGTGTTCAGTTCCATTTGCAACTCCTCAGATAATGGAGCAGTCCATGCCCCCATGCAGCAAGACCTGGACAACATTCAGGCTTGGGCTGATAAGTGCCAAGTAACATTCACACTATACAAGTGCCTGGCAATGACCATCTCCAACAGGAGTCTAACCATCTCCCCTTGACATTCAATGGCATTACCCTCATCGAATCCCACATCATCAACATCTTGGGAGTCACCATTGACTAGAAACTTAACTGGACCAGCCACATAAATACTGTGGCAACAAGAGCAGGTCAGAGGCTGGGTATTCTGCGGTGAGTGTCTCACCTCCTGACTCCCCAAAGCCTTTCTCCATCTATGAGGAACAAGTCAACAACAATAATGTGTATTTAAATAATTATAATTAACGTAGTGAAATGTCCCAAGGTGCTTCACAGGAGCGTTATGCAATAAAAATTTGACACTGAGCTGCATAATTAGAAATTAGTGCAGGTGGTCAAAAGCTTGGTCAAAGAGGTCGGTTTTAAGGAGCATCTTGAAGGAGGAAAGAGAGGTAGAGAAGCGGAGAGGTTTAGGCAGGGAGTTCCAGAGCTTGGGGCCTAGGCCACCAATGGTTGAGCGATTATAATCAGAGATGCTCAGCAGGGCAGAATTAGAGGTGCGCAGACATCTCCGGGGAGGGGGGGGGGGGGGTGTGTGATTACAGAGATAGGGAGGGGCGAGGCCAGGGAGGAATTTGAAAATAAGGATGAGAATTTTGAAATCGAGGCGTTGTTTAACCGTAGGTCAGGGCGCACAGGGGTGATGGGTGAGTGGGACTTGGTGCGAGGTAGGACACAGGCAGCCGAGTTTTGGATCATCTCTCATTTACGTAGGGTAGAATGTGGGAGGCCAGCCAGGAGTGCATTGGAATAGTCAAGTCAAGTCTAGAGGTAACAAAGGCATGGATGAGGGCTTCAGCTGCGGATGATCTGAGGCAAGGGCGGAGATGGGCGATGTTACATAGGTGGAAATAGGAGTGTGGTCAGGATAAGTCAGGAGTGTAATGGAATACTCTCTACTTGCCTGGATGAGTGCAGCTCCAACAACAAAGGAAGCACCCCATCCACCACCTTCAACATTCACTCCCTCCACCACTGGCGCACCGTGGTTGCAGTGTGTACCATCTACAAGATGCAATGCAGCAACTTGCCAAGGCTTCTTCGGCAGCACCTCCCAAACCCGCGACCTCTATCACCTAGAAGGACAAGGGCAGCAGGTGCATGGGAACACCACCACCTCCACGTTCCCCTCCAAGTCACACACCATCCCGACTTGGAAATATATTGCCATTTCTTCATCATCAGAGATGCCCTCAATTGGCCAGATGCATACTGATGGTGACTTCATACAGCAGTTCTAAATCAAGATTTATGGTTTGTGTGATGATCCACTGGTTCACAAATATTTTTATGAAGTTCTTGTGCTTTCTTTTGCCAATTTTCTCTGCTCCTTTCCTAAAGCCTGGATGGATACTGGAATGGGAGCCAGCAGATATCCAGTATCATGCCAAGTGACCATTCTTCAGATCTCTTTCACACGTGTATCCAGGCAGAAAGGCCCCGAAGATCCTGGCTTAGGAAAGGCATAACTCATTTACATTCGGGATGCCTAGGATATGGTCTGGAACCCAGCTCCACGGGGACTACACCCGGTTTAGACAGGATATTTCAATTCTGGTCAGAGGCTCCTCAACAGATCTTCTTCCCTGGAAAGGCCTCAATGGAACACAGGCAAGTTGAAATCTGGCGCGAGTCTCTTTGAGGCCTCCTGAAGACCCTAAAACATCTCTAGTATCAGACTGGCTTCATTGAGAGGCAAAGAACCACATAAAAAATATTTTCTTTGGCTCATTTGGGCTTTGAGGGGACTTCAGATACAGGAGCAAAGTGCCGGTCCACTTCAGAGGGGCAGATTGGGTTAGGCTGGGGTAGGTGCCATTGATGCACTCTTGCAGGCACTGCTGGCCAAGCCCTGGGGGTATGTAAAAGATCCCATTCCCAGGATTTGGGATGAGGTCTCTGGCCAGGGGCAAAGGTGGACAGGGTTTAGCTGCCCCAGAGTGGAGCCCCAGCAATTTCAAGGCCTGAGTGTTGGCAGGCTATTTGGGCATGGTGTCATCACTGCTGAGTCCAATCCTGTCCTCATTCAACATCCACAACTGGATCCTTTCTCTCCGGGGGGTCACCATGTCAGTCAGGTATGTCCTTTCTTTGTGTGAGCTACACTGAGGACAGTGGCAGGGCCTTTACCTTTGCCCTAGCTGAGATTGGCCAAGCACTGACTTGTGATCGAACCTAGCATCTCCCTGGTATACATGATTTAGTATCACACCAAATGAAGCATTTATCCACTGAACAACAGCGACAGCTGTGCTATATAATCTTTTTACTGAATTTTGGCTCAAAAAATTATAAACAGATATTCTTTATTCCAGATGCAGAAGTCTATGGAAAATTATATCGCACAGCAATAGCACCGTGGTTTCAATGGAAGTGAAAACCAGGCGATTTCTATAATGGACTGCCAATCCGCAATGCTAGGTTTATGCCCAGGTATTACGTTAAGAATCTACCTCAGTGATGCAGAAATTTGAATTGAAGAACTACAGTGCCAGACAATATAAATCTGCTAACCAACTACAGGTTGAACCTCCCTTATCGGAACCCTCGGGACATGGCCTGTGCCGGATAAGGGATTTTTCTGGACGAGGGGAGGTCACGTTAAATTGGATGGTACAGGTATTGAGCAAGGGGATATCGGGGCTGGCTGGCTTGGGGCTGAGAGTGCAGCAGAGAGATCATGGCATGGGGGGGGTGGGGGGGGTGGGTGGGCGGAGAGTCGCGGGGTCAGGCCAGCGATTGCGGGAGTCGGCAGCGAGGAGGGGCTTCAATTTGTTCATGTCGGAGTTCTGCGCATGCGCCATCCGATGGCCAAGAATGGTTTTGGACGAGGGGTGGTTCTGGATAAGGGAGTTCTGGATAAGGGAGGATCAATCTGTACCATTAAGCTGTTAGTTAATTTTGTGAATCATTAACACCATCATATAGAGACAAATAAATACTGCCAAATTATCATTTAATACAGTACTACCATTTGCTACTTGCCTATTCCTCTCTCTTTATATTTTCCCGTCCTTCCACCCACCTTCACACCCCCCACCCCCACCATCCAAAAAAAATGCAAGGAAATCAAGATTTGAATTTTGGACCCCGAGTTCTGGCTGAAGAAATAATCTTAGCATGACAGCATTTTGTTTAACAACACAGTCAAGTGTCAGCATCTAAGTACACATAGTCATCTCCGCTTGCTTGGATTCTGTATTCCAGCGCTTCCAATAGTCAAGAAAATGTAAATATGTCTCAAACTCTGGTCCCAAGCTCTCAGAAGCCAACCTCGGCACTTACATGTGGAACCTTGCAGAGGCTTGTATGGAACAGTTTTAATCTCTCTAAAAAAAAAGGTAAATGACCATCTAATTACCAGGAGTTTGACAAATTATAGTTATTTATTATAAACTTAGCAGCAGAACATTTAAGTTGGAAGTTTTCGATCTTACTACTTTTCTCTTGATGATCAAATCACTGTGACCCCAAAGGTGGTCTGCTTCAAGTTCTATATTGGCCTAATAAAAATCAAATACTTTGTCTATGGGGATTCTTGGGGGCTAATAAAAAAGCTGTGAAATAGTTTTCTACAGTGGATTCTCACACTTTTCAGAGTGAAGTTTTGGCAGTCAATACACAGACTTTACTGAAGGGAATTGGGGAAATTGTATATCAGAAGCTCCGGCACCTCCTTGCTAAAATGTTAAGAGCTTGGAGTCCCAGTTAGGCAGATCCCACAATTCCATTTTTGAAATGTGTGCTAATCTTAATGAACCTTTTTGCATAGGATAAATGGCACAGAATCAGGCCATTTGGCCCAACAAGTCCATGCCGGTGTTTATGCTCCACTCGAGCCTCCTCCAGTCTTACCTCATCTAACTCTATCAGCATAACCCTCTATTCCCTTCTCCCTCAGCTGCTTGTCTAGCCTCCCCTTAAATGCATTGATACTATTCGCTTCAACCACTCCCTGTGGCAGCGAGTTCCACATTTTCCCCTCTCTCGGTAAAGAAGTTTCTTCTGAATTCCCTATCGGATTTCTTGGTGGCTATCTTATATTGATAGCCTCGAGTTAGTGGAAACACTCTCTCTGTATCTACTCTATCAAAACCTTTCATAATTTTAAAGACCTCTATTGGGTCATCCCTTCTGACAGCCTTCTTTTTTCAAGAGAAATGAGACCCAGCCTGTTCATCCTTTCCTGATGTATACCCTCGCAGTTCTGGTATTATTTTTAGTAACACATGACAAGATAGTTGCATTAAAAACCTATCATCTTGATATTAAAATGAATTTATGAATAGTGTATGATTCAAAGCATTGAAGCTTTTTAAGAAAAAGCAATTACTATTCATCTTAGAATCATTGAAAAGTTCAGTCCGGCCTGGAAGAGCTATCCATGGAGTTCCTTCCGCATGCCTTTCCCCACACTAGTTTAAATGTTTTGTTTTCAAATATTTATCCAGTTCCCTTTTACATGGGATCCATGACTGATTACTAAAATTGAGCTGCAGAAAGAACGGCAAAACTCACTGAGAGCAAATTTGATTTGGGACGAGAGTATAAAACGAGCGATATCGAATCAATCATCCCATTATGCATCTCTTGTGATTTCTATTTTCAGTGAAGTCAATGGAAACTTTTGAAAGGAATTATAATTTGCATTATTTTTGCTTAAAACATTGTATTTGTACTTTTACAAGTGTCAGTTTGGTTCAGTGGTTTTACTCGCCTCTGAATCAGAAGATTATGGGTTGCAGTCCCACTTCAGAACTTTACCACGTAATCTGGGCTGCTATTTCAGTGCAGTACTGAGGGAGTGCTATTGGAGAATACATAGAATGTACAGCACTGGAACAAGCCATTGGGCCCAACGGGTCTGTGCCAGGGTTTGTGCCCCACACCAGCCTCCTCCCACCCTACTTCATCTAATCCCATCACCATAACCTTCTACCTCCTTTCTCCCTCGTGCACTTCGGGTTTCTCCTTAAATATATCTATGCTGTTCATCTCAACTACTCCTTTTGAAAGCAAGTTCCACATTCTAACCATTCTCTGGAATCAGTTGTTTCTCCTGAACTCCTTATTGCATCTTGTATTTATGACTTGCCCACAAGTGCCATCTGTCAGATGAGATGTTACACTCAGGCCCATCTGCCTGTTCAGATGGATGTAAACGAATCCATGATGCATTGTGGAAGAACAGCAGTGATTTACCCTGGCCAACAGTGACCCTTCAACCAACACCAGCCAAACATATTAACTGGCGATTCATCTCACTGCTGCCGTGGCACCTGGCTGTGTGCAAATAGGCTGTCCTTTTGCCTCCATAACAGAGGTGACTGCACTTTCACAGTGATCTATTGGCTGTATAGTGCATTGGGACATCATGAGCATATGATAAGCCACTATATCAATGCAAATTATTTGTTCTTTTCTCTAACCATGAAGGAAACAGAAGGCAATCATCGAGAGGGGGCGGTCTTGGATTTAGTTTTGGGGAATGAAGCTGGGCAGATTGAAGGGGTATTAGTGAGAGAGCACTTGGATGCCAGTGACCATAATTCAGTCAGATTCAAGTTAGTTATGGATAAGAACAAGAATAGACCTGGAATAAAAGTTCCGAATTGGGGAAAAGCTAATTTTGCTAAGTTAAGGAGTGATTTGGCCATAGTGGACTGGAAACAGCTACTTGTGGGTAAATTAGTGTCGGAACAGTGGGAGGCATTTAAGGAGGAGATCTGGAAGGCTCAGGACAAACATGTGCCCTTAAAGAAAAAGGCTGGGAAAAATAATTCTAGAGCTCCTCGGATGTCTAGGGACTTACAGGGGAGGATTAAGAAAAAAAAGGAGGCTTATGTCATATACCAACGGCTAAATACTATAGAATCTTTAGAGGAATATAGAAAGTTAAAAGGCAAAATTGAAAAGGATATTAGGAATGCTAAGAGGGAGCACAAGAAATTCTTGGCCAGTAAAATTAAGGAAAACCCTAAGATGTTCTATAAATATATTAAGCGTAAGAGGGTAACTAAAGAAAGGGTAGGGCCTATTAGAGACCATGAGGGTAATTTTTGGTGTGCAGGTGGAAGATGTTGGTAGGGTTCTTAACGAATATTTTCCATCTGTTTTCGCAAAGGAAAGGGGCAATGCAGATACTGCTATCGAGGAGGAATGTGATATTCTGGATGAAATAAATATAGTGAGAGAGGAAGTAATAAGGGGTTTAGCAGCTTTGAAAGTAGGCAAGTCCCCAGGCCCGGATGAAATGCATCCCAGGCTGTTGAGCGAAGTAAAAGAGGAAATAGCAGAGGCCTTGACCATCATTTTCCAGTCCTCTTTGGATCTGGGCATGGTGCCGGAGGATTGGAGGACTGCTAATGTAGTACCCCTGTTTAAGAAAGGAGAAAGGGATAGGCCTGTAATTACTCGGCCTGTCAGCCTAACCTCAGTGGTGGGAAAATTATTGGAAAAAATCCTGAAAGACAGGATAAATCTGCATTTGGAAGGCAAGGATTAATTAGGGACAATCAGCACAGATTTGTTAAGGGAAGATCGTGTCTGACTAACCTGATTGAATTTATTTGAGGAGATAACCAAGAGGGTCGATGAGGGTAGTGCGTACGATGTAGTATATATGGACTTTAGCAAAGCTTTTGATAAGGTCCCACATGGTAGACTGGTCATAAAGGTTAAAGCCCAAGGGATACAGGGCAAAGTGGCAAGTTGGATCCAAAATTGGCTTGGAGGTAGGAAGCAAAGGGGAAGGATGTTTCCAGTGGGGTTCCACAGGGCTCAGTACTGGGAACCTTGTGTTTTGAGATATATATGGATTTAGATTTGAATGTAGGGAGTATGATTAAGAAGTTTGCAGACGACACTAAAATTGGCTGTGTGGTTGATAATGAAGAGGAAAGTCATGGGCTGCAGGAGGATATCAATCTACTGGTCAGGTGGGCAGGGCAGTGGCAAATGGAATTTAATTCAGAGAAGTGGGAGGGCTAATAAGGGTATGCACATTAAGTGGTAGGCCACTTAATTGTATAGATGAACAAAAGGATCTTGGAGTGCTTGTCCACAGATCCCTGAAAGTAGCAGGCCGGGTGGATAAGGTGATTAAGAAGGCATATGGAATGTTTGCCTTTATTGGCCGAAACACAGAATGTAAGAGCAGGGAAGTTATGCTTAAATTGTATAATACTTTGGTTAGTCCACAGCTGGAGTACTGCGTGCAGTTATATTATATTATAGGAAGGATGTGATTGCACTAGAGAGGGTGCAGAGGAGATTTACTAGGATGCTGCCTGGAATGGAGAATCTTAGTTATGAGGACAGATTGGATAGGCTGGGTTTGTTCTCATTGGAACAGAGGAGGTTGAGAGGAGATCTCATTGAGGTGTACAAAATATTGAGGGGCCTGGACATAGTGGATAGTAAGGGTCTATTTCCATTGCTGGAGGGGTCTATTACAAGGAGGCATAGTTTTAAAGGTGGTTGGTTGAAGGTTTAGAGGGGATTTGAGGGGGGCTTCTTTACACAGAGGGTTGTGGAGATCTGGAACTCGCTGCCTGGAAGAGTGGTGGATGCAGAAACCCTCACCACTTTTAAGAGATGGTTGGATGGGCTTCTATAGATATGTGAAGATAAAAAGATTAGTACAGACAAGTGTACGTCCTTTGCAGTCAGAATCAGGTGAATTTATAATGGGGAACAAAGAAATGGCAGACCAACTGAACAAATACTTTGGTTCTGTCTTCACTAAGGAAGACACAAATAATCTTCCGGAAATATTAGGGGACTGAGGGTTTCTATGTTAAAGTGCAGTAACCTGTAGGTTATGGACCTAGAACTAGTAATTAGGATTCGACTGGATGACCTTTTGTTGGATGGAACAGATATAATGGTAAGTATTGCAGGGCATAGAATACAGCCAGAGTGATCACCTAGATGAGTTTCATCGCCTGGATAGGTCGGAGAGGAATTTTCCCAGATTTTTTCTCCCTAAATTGGCCTGGGTTTTTAGCTGGTTTTTGCCTCTCCCAAGAGATCACATGGCTCCGGTTGGGGTGAAGTACATAGAAACATAGCCTGCACCACCATTCAATAAGATCATGGCTGATCATGCAACTTCAGTACCCCTTTCCTGCTTTCTCTCCATACCCCTTGATCCCTTTAGCAGTAAAACTCCCTTTTCAATATATCCAACGAACTGGCCTCAACAACTTTCTGTGGTAGAGAATGCCACAGGTTCACAATTCTCTGAGTGAAGAAGTTTCTCTTCATCTCGGTCCTAAATGGCTTACCCTTTATCCTTAGACTGTGACCCCTGGTTCTGGACTTCCCCAACATCTGGAAGATTCTTCCTGCATCTAACCTGTCCAGTCCCATCAAAATTTTATATGTTTCTACGAGATTCCCTCTCATTCTTCTAAGCTCTTCTAAGCCACTGAATATAAGCCTAGTCGATCCAGTCTTTCTTCATATGTCAGTCCTGCCATTCCGGCAATCAGTCTGGTGAACCTTCGCTGCACTCCCTCAATAGCAAGAATGTCCTTCCTCAGATTAGGAGACCAAAACTGTACACAATATTCAAGGTGTGGCCTCACCAAGGCCCTGTACAATTGTAGAAAGTGTAGAACGTTTCAGTATAAGGGGTGTCGCAGTTGTGTGAGGCAGATTAGTTGGGCTGGCTGCTCTTTGCCTTTCCGTCATCGTTCATAGGTTTATAGTAACCTTCAGGGCTGCTGACCAAGGGCCATGTGGCTTTTTGTCAGCCGGAATGGCCTTCTGCGCTGTAAATTTCTATGCTTCTATGTTTCATCATAGGCAATCCCTCAGAGTTGAGGGTGACTTGCTTCCACGCTAAAAATGAGTTCTCAGGTGACCGAAGAGTCCAGTGCAGGAACTAGTCTCTGTCACAGCTGGGGCAGACGGTGGTTGGAGGGACGGGTGGGTGGGGTGCCTGGGTTGTTGAGTGCTCCTTCTGCTGTCGACGCTTGGCTTCAGCTTGCTCTTGGCGATGAGACTCGAGGTGTTCAGCACCTTCCCGGATGCTTTTCCTCTACTTTGGGCAGTCTTGGGCCAGGAATTCCCAGGTGGCAATGGGGATGTTGCACTTTTTCAAGGAGGCTTTGAGGGTGTCCTTGAAGCGTTTCCTCTGCCCACCTGGGGCTCGCTTGCCGTGTCGGAGCTCTGAGTACAGCGCTTGTTTTGGGAGTCTCGTGTCAGGCATGCGGACGATGTGGCCCGTCCAGCGGAGCTGATCGAGCGAGGTCAGTTTTTCGATGCTGAGGATGATGGCCTGAGCGAGAACACCGACATTGGTGCGCCTCTCCTGCCAATGGATTTGCAGGATCTTGCGGAGTCAATATATTTAAATTTTAAACATAGCGTTTAAAGTTAAGAAAAACTGCTGGTATAACCTGGGGACTGTAACCTGAGAAAAATTGGTTTTAGTTTATGCAAGTCTGATATAGATTATTATGCTTGTAACTTTTGGAATCTTAAAAAAATATATGCGAGAGCGTGAAAGAGATGCCGCATACAAACAAAACATAATGGGAGAGCTACAAAACCACACACAGAATCCGTAAGATCAAACGTTCGATTCCATTCTGCAAGATGGAAGTGCCTTTATGGTGCCCATGACATATTAAATGTATGTATGTATCTAACTGTGGTATAAGTGGAACTCATTTATTTATTCATCTATCTGCACTGGGTAAGAAACAGTATTTTGTTATTTCCCAAGTACATCTCTCAGAAACGCTTTTCCAAATCCTTTCTGTGGCCAAGTGCACCTCCCCTGCCTGAGCACCACTCCCCACCACTGCAACAGCCTGAGCTCCAAAGCCCCATGAGCAACACCAACATCGATCAGTAGTAAATACCAATGCATCCGAATTGCTGGCACTCACATATTTGTTATCTGATGGTGCACCTGCCTTTTTAGAATTGTAACATTTCTATACGCATTAAATAGCTTGTCAATGGTCAGTTGCTGAGATACATTTCATAATGCTATAGCCCATGCAGTGTGATCTCCTCTATCCATGTCAGCTTTATGTGATATCATGGAATCATACAGCACAGAAGGCCATTGGCCCATCATGCCTGTGCCAGGTTGTTGAAAGCCAATCCAATCAGACCCACTCCCACAGCTCTTTACCCAGAGCCCTGCAATTTTTTTTCCATTTCAAGCATACAGGTAGAGCGTCCGAAATCCGGAAATCTTGGGCCTGAGGCTGTTACGAAATCCGGAAATACCCGAAATCCAGAATGGCTTTCCAATGTCCCGAATCTGGAAACGCCTGGGCCAAGGTAAGGGTGCTGCGGTGGCTTGGTGGGGGGGGGGGAACGGCAGAGGGTCCGGAATGACGGGGGGTGGGGGAGGGGGAGCGGGGAAGGGTCTGGGGCGGCAGCATCGGCGGCCGGAAAAAACTTGCGTTGAAGACCTGCAAAAAAGTAAGTTAAAGTTTTTATTTTTTAATTCTTTTTCAGCGATTTAGTCGGTAAAGGTTTTGTGAATGCTTTGTGAATTTGTATTTTTTGGAATTTTTGGGGGGTAATTTCCCCCCCCTCCCTCAACCCAAGTCACATTGGTAATCGGTTTAAAAAAACTTTCCAGATTTAAGAACATTTTCCGAATTCCAGACGACCCTTCCATGGATCAGTGCGATGTCCGGATTTCAGAACTCCGGATTTCGAAGCTCAACCTGTATATCTTTCTCCCGTTTGAAAGTTACAATTAGAATCTTCTCACCAAGCTCCAAATGCAAACTGTATGTTCATGAGAAAATACAAAACAATCTTTAAATATGAAAGGCCACCTAAACTAAACAGCTGTCAGTGAGTTTAAGGTTGCAACCCGTCTTGGATCCTGTTGGCATTCTTAAGATGCTCCAGTATCTTTTGTCGACAGTTATAGTACACAGTTTGTACTGATGCAAAGCAGGTTCAACAATGCACCGATACAAACTCTGTGTGTAATTTGGAAGTGAAGTCGGAAAATTGAACTGAGGCAGCCATTGAGAGACCACGCTTGTGTGAACCTCCATTTTGACTTCCCAATGGGTGACACATTATTTGTACTGCAAAAATGGCCGCCTTGCTCCACCCTTTGTCCATGATTGGTCCTGTTGGAGGATAAGCCACACCCTGAAGTTTCACTGGAATGTGTAACAGGAACCGCACATCCCAAGGTCTCACTGACTTTGCAAATTGTAACTCGATCCACTTTGACTTCCTGAAGCGACAGAGGACAGAGCTCCCCAGAAGACAGCAAGGGCCAGCCAAAGTGCCTTACCCCAGTCCAAGTGCATGCCTTCCCCAGCCGAAGTGCCTTACCCCAGCGCAAGTGAATCCTTCCCCCCTCCCCCCACCCCCCACCCACCACAGATGGGGCAGGCATTGTGTGCGGATTGTTTACAGGTTTATGGGGTATGAAGTGAATAGTGACAGTGTGTGACTTCTGGATAGCATCCACTCCAACGATGTCCCTTGTAGAGGGTTGGAAGAACGTGATCCATCTTCCCTGAGTTCCCTCTCTCCCCTCCAATTCTTCCCTCCCTCCGCCACCCCGCGTCTCGCCCCTCCCCCCCAGTCTCTCTCTCTCTCTCCCCCCCCAACCTCTCTCTCTCTCTCCCCCCAACCTCTCTCTCTCTCCCCAGCCTCTCTCTCTCTCTCTCTCTCTCTCCCCCCAACCTCTCTCTCTCTCTCTCTCTCTCTCTCCCCAACCTCTCTCTCTCTCCCTCTCTCCCCCCCCCAGCCTCTCTCTCTCTCCACTCCCCACCCCCAGCCTCTCTCTCTCTCTCTCTCTCTCTCTCCGCCCCTAACCACTCTCTCTCCCCCCCCCCCCAGCCCCTCTCTCTCTCTCTCTCTCTCTCTCTCCGTCTCCAGCCTCTCTCTCATCTCCCTTCTCTGCCCCCCGGCGCTGCTTGTCGGCAGCCCACGAGCCCTCTCGGCCACTCGCCACCACTCAAAAGGAGGGGCGGGGGGGGGGGGGGGGGGGAAGAGTGAACCGGGGGGAGGGGGTGCGGGGAGAGTGAGAGCGAGAGAGCCGGGGTGGGAGAGGCGGGGGAGAGGGGAGAGAGTCGGGGGGGGGGGGGAAAAGAGAGAGTCAGGGGGGGGGGAGAAAGAGAGAGTCGGGGGAGGGAGGGGAGAGGGAGGAGAGAGTCGGGGAGGGGGGGAGAGGAGAGAGTCGGGGGGGGTGGGAGAGGAGACAGAGTCTGGGGGGGGAGAGGAGAGAGTCGGGGGGGGGAGAGGAGAGAGTTGGGGGGTGGAGAGAGAGAGAGAGAGTCGGGGGGTGGAGAGAGAGAGAGAGAGTCGGGAGTGGAGAGAGAGAGAGAGTCGGGAGTGGAGAGAGAGAGAGAGAGAGAGTCGGGGGGGGGTAGAGGAGAGAGAGGAGAGAGTCGGGGAGGGGGGAGAGGAGAGAGTCGGGGGGGGCGGGAGAGGAGACAGAGTCGGGGGGGGGGGAGAGGAGAGAGAGTCGGGGGGGGGGAGAGGAGAGAGAGTCGGGGGGTGGAGAGAGGAGAGAGAGACGGGGGTGGAGAGAGGAGAGAGAGTCGGGGGGGGAGAGGAGAGAGAGTCGGGGGGGGGGGGGGGAAGAGGAGAGTCGGGGTGGGTAGAGGAGAGAGAGTCGGGGGGGTAGAGGAGAGAGAGTCGGGGGGGTAGAGGAGAGAGAGTCGGGGGGGGGGGGGAGAGGAGAGAGAGGAGAGAGTCGGGGAGGGGGGAAAGGAGAGAGTCGGGGGGCGGGAGAGGAGACAGAGTCGGGGGGGGGGGAGAGGAGAGAGAGTCGGGGGGGGGAGAGGAGAGAGAGTCGGGGGGTGGAGAGAGGAGAGAGAGACGGGGGTGGAGAGAGGAGAGAGAGTCGGGGGGGGGGGGGAAGAGGAGAGTCGGGGTGGGTAGAGGAGAGTGAGTCGGGGGGGTAGAGGAGAGAGAGTCGGGGGGGGAGAGGAGAGAGAGGAGAGAGTCGGGGAGGGGGGAAAGGAGAGAGTCGGGGGGCGGGAGAGGAGATAGAGTCGGGGGGGGGTAGAGGAGAGAGAGGAGAGAGTCGGGGAGGGGGGAAAGGAGAGAGTCGGGGGGGGCGGGAAAGGAGATAGAGTCGGGGGGGGAGAGGAGAGAGAGTCGGGGGGTGGAGAGAGAGAGAGAGAGAGTCGGGGGTGGAGAGAGAGAGAGAGAGAGAGAGAGAGAGAGTCGGGGGGGGAGGGGAGAGGGAGGAGAGAGTCGGGGAGGGGTGAGAGGAGAGAGTCGGGGGGGGGGGCGGGAGAGGAGACAGAGTCTGGGGGGGGAGAGGAGAGAGTCGGGGGGGGGGTAGAGGAGAGAGAGTCGGGGGGTGGAGAGAGAGAGAGAGAGAGAGAGAGTCGGGGGGTGGAGAGAGAGAGATAGTCGGGAGTGGAGAGAGAGAGAGAGTCGGGAGTGGAGAGAGAGAGAGAGAGAGAGTCGGGGGGGGGAGGAGTTAGAGTCGGGGGGGGAGAGGAGAGAGAGTTGGGGGGGGGGGAAAGAGGAGAGAGAGTTGGTGGGGGAGGAGAGAGTCGGGGGGGGGAGAGTCGGGGGGGGGAGAGGAGAGAGAGTCGGGGGGGGAGGGGAGAGAGTGTCGGGGGGGGCGGGGGGGAAGAGGAGAAAGAGTCGGGGGGGGAGAGAGGAGAGAGAGTCGGGGGGGGAGAGGAGAGGGAGTCGGGGGGGGGGGAGAGGAGAGTCGGGGGGGGGGAAGTGGAGAGAGAGTCGGGGGGGTGGGGAGAGAGAGTCGGGGGGGGGGGGTAGAGGAGAGAGAGGAGAGAGTCGGGGAGGGGGGAGAGGAGAAAGTCGGGGGGCGGGAGAGGAGACAGAGTCGGGGGGGGGGAGAGGAGAGAGAGTCGGGGGGGGGAGGGGAGAGAGTCATGGGGGGGGAGGGGAGAGAGTCGGGGGGAGGGAGGGGAGAGAGTCGGGGGGAGGGGAGAGAGAGTCGGGGGCGCAGAGGAGAGAGAGTCGGGGGCGCAGAAGAGAGAGAGTCGGGGGGGAGAGGAGTGAGAGTCGGGAGGGGAGAGGAGAGAGAGTCGGGGGCGGGGGGGGGCAGAGGAGAGAGAGTCAGGCGGGGGGAGAGGAGAGAGAGTTGGGAGAGGGGAGAGAAGAGAGAGTCGGGGGGGGAGGGGAGAGGAGAGGGGGGGGGGGGAAGAGGAGAGAGTGTCGGGGGGGGGAGAGTCGGGGGGGGGGGAAGAGGAGAGAGTGTCGGGGGGGGGGAGAGAGAGTCGGGGGGGAAAGAGGAGAGAGAGTCGGGGGGGAGAGAGGAGAGAGAGTCGGGGGGGGTGGGGAGAGGAGAGTCGGGGGGGGTGGGGAGAGGAGAGTCGGGGGGGGTGGGGAGAGGAGAGAGAGTCGGGGGGGGTGGGGAGAGGAGAGAGAGTCGGGGGGGTGGGGAGAGGAGAGAGAGTCGGGGGGGGTGGGGAGAGGAGAGAGAGTCGGGGGGGGGGGGGAGAGGAGAGAGAGTCGGGGGGGGTGGGGAGAGGAGAGAGAGTCGGGGGGGGTGGGGAGAGGAGAGAGAGTCGGGGGGTGGGGGGAGAGGAGAGAGAGTCGGGGGGGTGGGGGGAGAGGAGAGAGAGTCGGGGGAGGGAGAGGAGAGAGAGTTGGGAGAGGGGAGAGAAGAGAGAGTCGGGGGGGGAGGGGAGAGGAGAGAGAGGGGGGGGGGAAGAGGAGAGAGTGTCGGGGGGGGGAGAGTCGGGGGGGGGGGGGAAGAGGAGAGAGTGTCGGGGGGGGAGAGAGAGTCGTGGGGGAAAGAGGAGAGAGAGTCGGGGGGAGAGAGGAGAGAGAGTCGGGGGGGGTGAGGAGAGGAGAGAGAGTCGGGGGGGGTGGGGAGAGGAGAGAGAGTCGGGGGGGTGGGGAGAGGAGAGAGAGTCGGGGGGGTGGGGGGAGAGGAGAGAGAGTCGGGGGGGTGGGGGGAGAGGAGAGAGAGTCGGGGGGGAGAGAGGAGAGAGAGTCGGGGGGGGTGGGGAGAGGAGAGAGAGTCGGGGGGGGTGGGGAGAGGAGAGAGAGTCGGGGGGGGTGGGAAGAGGAGATCGAGTCGGGGGGGGTGGGGAGAGGAGATCGAGTCGGGGGGGGTGGGGAGAGGAGAGAGAGTCGGGGGGGTGGGGGGAGAGGAGAGAGAGTCGGGGGGGTGGGGGGAGAGGAGAGAGAGTCGGGGGGGTGGGGAGAGAGGAGAGAGAGTCGGGGGAGGGAGAGGAGAGAGAGTCGGGAGAGGGGAGAGAGGAGAAAGAGTCGGGGAGGGGAGAGAGGAGAGAGAGTCGGGGGGGGGAGAGGAGAGAGAGTTGGGGAGGGGAGAGAGGAGAGAGAGTCGGGGGGGGAGAGGAGAGATAGTCGGCGGGGGAGAGAGGAGAGAGAGTCGGGGGGGAGAGGAGAGAGAGTCGGGGGGGGAGAGGAGAGAGAGTTGGGGAGGGGAGAGAGGAGAGAGAGTCGGGGAGGGGAGAGAGGAGAGAGAGTCGGGGGGGAGAGGAGAGATAGTCGGCGGGGGAGAGAGGAGAGAGAGTCGGGGGGGAGAGGAGAGATTGTCGGCGGGGGAGAGAGGAGAGAGAGTCGGGGGGGAGAGGAGAGAGAGTCGGGGGGGGAGAGGAGAGAGAGTCGGGGGGGGAGAGGAGAGAGAGTCGGGGGGGGAGAGGAGAGAGAGTCGGGGGGTGGAGAGGAGAGAGAGTCGGGGGGTGGAGAGGAGAGAGATTCGGGGGGGTGAGAGGAGAGAGAGTCGGGAAGGGGAGAGAGGAGAGTCTGGGGGGGGAGAGGAGAGAGAGTCTGGGGGGGGGAAGAGGAGAAAGAGTCGGGGAGCGGAGAGAGGAGAAAGAGTCGGGGAGGGGAGAGAGGAGAGAGAGTCGGGGGGGGGAGAGGAGAGAGAGTTGGGGAGGGGAGAGAGGAGAGAGAGTCGGGGGGGAGAGGAGAGAGAGTCGGGGGGGAGAGGAGAGAGAGTCGGGGGGGGGAGAGGAGAGAGAGTCGGGGGGGGAGAGGAGAGAGAGTCGGGGGGGGGAAGAGGAGAGAGAGTCGGGGGGGAGAGGAGAGAGAGTCGGGGGGGAGAGGAGAGAGAGTCGGGGGGGTAGAGGAGAGAGAGTCGGGGGGTGGAGAGGAGAGAGAGTTATGGGGGGGAGAGGAGAGAGAGTCGGGAGGGGGGGAGAGGAGAGAGTCGGGGGGGAGTGAGGAGAGAGAGTCGGGGGGGGAGAGAAGAGAGAGTCGGGGGGGGAGAGGAGAGAGAATCGGGGGGGGAGAGGAGAGAGAGTCGGGGGGGGAGAGGAGAGAGAGTCGGGGGGTGGAGAGGAGAGAGAGTTATGGGGGGGAGAGGAGAGAGAGTCGGGGGGGGGAGAGGAGAGAGAGTCGGGAGGGGGGGAGAGGAGAGAGTCGGGGGGGAGTGAGGAGAGAGAGTCGGGGGGGAGAGAAGAGAGAGTCGGGGGGGAAGAGGAGAGAGAGTCGGGGGGGAAGAGGAGAGAGAGTCGGGGGGGGAGAGGAGAGAGAGTCGGGGGGGGAGAGGAGAGAGAGTCGGGGGGGGAGAGGAGAGAGAGTCGGGGGGGTAGAGGAGAGAGAGTCGGGGGGAGAGGAGAGAGAGTCGGAGAGGGGGGGAGGGGAGAGAGAGTCGGGGGGGGGGAATAGGAGAGAGAGTCGGGGGGGGAGTGAGTCGGGGGGGGGGGGGAAGAGGAGAGAGAGGAGAGAGAGTCGGGGGGGGGCGAAGAGGAGAGAGAGCCGGGGGTAGAGAGTCGGGGGGGGGAGAGGAGAGAGAGTCGGGGGGTGAGAGAGATGAGAGAGTCGGGGGGGAGGGGAGAGGAGAGAGATTCGGGGGGGGGGGAAAGAGGAGAGAGAGTCGGGAGGTAGAGAGTCGGGGGGGGGGTGAGAGAGATGAGAGAGTCGGGGGGGAGGGGAGAGGAGAGAGATTCGGGGGGGGGGAAGAGGAGAGAGAGTCGGGAGGTAGAGAGTCGGGGGGGGGGTGAGAGAGATGAGAGAGTCGGGGGGGGGGGAAAGAGGAGAGAGAGTCGGGGGGTAGAGAGTCGGGAGGGGAGAGGAGAGAGAGTCGGAGGGGAGAGGAGAGAGAGTCGGGGGGGAGAGGAGATAGAGTCGGGGGGGGAGAGAGGAGAGAGAGTCGGGGGGGGAGAGAGGAGAGAGAGTCGGGGGGGGAGAGAGGAGAGAGAGTCGGGGGGGGGAGAGGAGAGAGAGTCGGGGGGGGAGAGGAGAGAGAGTCGGGGGGGGGGGGAGAGGAGAGAGAGTCGGGTGGGGGGGGAGGCGAGAGAGTCGGGGGGGGAGAGGAGAGAGAGAGTTGGGGGGGGAGAGGAATGAGTGTCGGGGGCGCAGAGGAGGGCGAGTCATGGGGGGGAGAGGAGAGAGAGTCGGGGGGGAGAGGAGAGAGAGTCGGGGGGGGGAAGAGGAGAGAGAGTCGGGGGGTAGAGGAGAGAGAGTCGGGGTGGGGAAGAGGAGAGAGAGTCGGGGGGGGAGAGGAGAGAGAGTCGGGGGGGGGAAGAGGAGAGAGAGTCGGGGGGGAGAGGAGAGTCGGGGGGTGGCGGAGAGGAGAGTCGGGGGGGGAGGGGAGCTAGAGTCGGGTGGGGAGGGGAGAGAGGAGAGAGTCGGGAGGGGGGGAAGAGGAGTGAGAGTTGGGGGGGGGGAAAGAGGAGAGAGAGTTGGTGGGGGAGGAGAGAGTCGGGGGGGGGAGAGTCGGGGGGGGGAGAGGAGAGAGAGTCGGGGGGGGAGGGGAGAGAGTGTCGGGGGGGGCGGGGGGAAGAGGAGAAAGAGTCGGGGGGGGGAGAGAGGAGAGAGAGTCGGGGGGGGAGAGGAGAGGGAGTCGGGGGGGGGGGGAAGAGGAGAGTCGGGGGGGGGGAAGTGGAGAGAGAGTCGGGGGGGTGGGGAGAGAGAGTCGGGGGGGGGGGTAGAGGAGAGAGAGGAGAGAGTCGGGGAGGGGGGAGAGGAGAAAGTCGGGGGGCGGGAGAGGAGACAGAGTCGGGGGGGGGGAGAGGAGAGAGAGTCGGGGGGGGGAGGGAGAGAGTCATGGGGGGGGAGGGGAGAGAGTCGGGGGGAGGGAGGGGAGAGAGTCGGGGGGAGGGGAGAGAGAGTCGGGGGCGCAGAGGAGAGAGAGTCGGGGGCGCAGAAGAGAGAGAGTCGGGGGGGAGAGGAGTGAGAGTCGGGAGGGGAGAGGAGAGAGAGTCGGGGGCGGGGGGGGCAGAGGAGAGAGAGTCAGGCGGGGGGAGAGGAGAGAGAGTTGGGAGAGGGGAGAGAAGAGAGAGTCGGGGGGGGGAGGGGAGAGGAGAGGGGGGGGGGGGAAGAGGAGAGAGTGTCGGGGGGGGGAGAGTCGGGGGGGGGGGAAGAGGAGAGAGTGTCGGGGGGGGGAGAGAGAGTCGGGGGGGAAAGAGGAGAGAGAGTCGGGGGGGGAGAGAGGAGAGAGAGTCGGGGGGAGAGAGGAGAGAGAGTCGGGGGGGGTGGGGAGAGGAGAGTCGGGGGGGGGGAGAGGAGAGAGAGTCGGGGGGGGTGGGGAGAGGAGAGAGAGTCGGGAGGGTGGGGAGAGGAGAGAGAGTCGGGGGGGGTGGGGAGAGGAGAGAGAGTCGGGGGGGGGGGGGAGAGGAGAGAGAGTCGGGGGGGGTGGGGAGAGGAGAGAGAGTCGGGGGGGGTGGGGGAGAGGAGAGAGAGTCGGGGGGGTGGGGGGAGAGGAGAGAGAGTCGGGGGGGTGGGGGGAGAGGAGAGAGAGTCGGGGGAGGGAGAGGAGAGAGAGTTGGGAGAGGGGAGAGAAGAGAGAGTCGGGGGGGAGGGGAGAGGCGAGAGAGGGGGGGGGGAAGAGGAGAGAGTGTCGGGGGGGGGAGAGTCGGGGGGGGGGGAAGAGGAGAGAGTGTCGGGGGGGGAGAGAGAGTCGGGGGGAAAGAGGAGAGAGAGTCGGGGGGAGAGAGGAGAGAGAGTCGGGGGGGGTGAGGAGAGGAGAGAGAGTCGGGGGGGGTGGGGAGAGGAGAGAGAGTCGGGGGGGTGGGGGGAGAGGAGAGAGAGTCGGGGGGGTGGGGGGAGAGGAGAGAGAGTCGGGGGGGAGAGAGGAGAGAGAGTCGGGGGGGGTGGGGAGAGGAGAGAGAGTCGGGGGGGGTGGGGAGAGGAGAGAGAGTCGGGGGGGGTGGGAAGAGGAGAGAGAGTCGGGGGGGGTGGGGAGAGGAGAGAGAGTCGGGGGGGTGGGGAGAGGAGAGAGAGTCGGGGGGGTGGGGGGAGAGGAGAGAGAGTCGGGGGGGTGGGGGGAGAGGAGAGAGAGTCGGGGGGGTGGGGAGAGAGGAGAGAGAGTCGGGGGAGGGAGAGGAGAGAGAGTCGGGAGAGGGGAGAGAGGAGAAAGAGTCGGGGAGGGGAGAGAGGAGAGAGAGTCGGGGGGGGGAGAGGAGAGAGAGTTGGGGAGGGGAGAGAGGAGAGAGAGTCGGCGGGGGAGAGAGGAGAGAGAGTCGGGGGGGAGAGGAGAGAGAGTCGGGGGGGAGAGGAGAGAGAGTCGGGGGGGGGAGAGGAGAGAGAGTTGGGGAGGGGAGAGAGGAGAGAGAGTCGGGGAGGGGAGAGAGGAGAGAGAGTCGGGGGGGAGAGGAGAGATAGTCGGCGGGGGAGAGAGGAGAGAGAGTCGGGGGGGAGAGGAGAGATTGTCGGCGGGGGAGAGAGGAGAGAGAGTCGGGGGGGAGAGGAGAGAGAGTCGGGGGGGGAGAGGAGAGAGAGTCGGGGGGGGAGAGGAGAGAGAGTCGGGGGGTGGAGAGGAGAGAGAGTCGGGGGGGGAGAGGAGAGAGATTCGGGGGGTGAGAGGAGAGAGAGTCGGGAAGGGGAGAGAGGAGAGTCTGGGGGGGGGAGAGGAGAGAGAGTCTGGGGGGGGAAGAGGAGAAAGAGTCGGGGAGCGGAGAGAGGAGAAAGAGTCGGGGAGGGGAGAGAGGAGAGAGAGTCGGGGGGGGAGAGGAGAGAGAGTTGGGGAGGGGAGAGAGGAGAGAGAGTCGGGGGGGAGAGGAGAGAGAGTCGGGGGGAGAGGAGAGAGAGTCGGGGGGGGGAGAGGAGAGAGAGTCGGGGGGGGAGAGGAGAGAGAGTCGGGGGGGGGAAGAGGAGAGAGAGTCGGGGGGGAGAGGAGAGAGAGTCGGGGGGGAGAGGAGAGAGAGTCGGGGGGGTAGAGGAGAGAGAGTCGGGGGGTGGAGAGGAGAGAGAGTTATGGGGGGAGAGGAGAGAGAGTCGGGAGGGGGGGAGAGGAGAGAGTCGGGGGGGAGTGAGGAGAGAGAGTCGGGGGGGGAGAGAAGAGAGAGTCGGGGGGGGAGAGGAGAGAGAATCGGGGGGGGAGAGGAGAGAGAGTCGGGGGGGGTAGAGGAGAGAGAGTCGGGGGGTGGAGAGGAGAGAGAGTTATGGGGGGGAGAGGAGAGAGAGTCGGGAGGGGGGGAGAGGAGAGAGTCGGGGGGGAGTGAGGAGAGAGAGTCGGGGGGGAGAGAAGAGAGAGTCGGGGGGGAAGAGGAGAGAGAGTCGGGGGGGAAGAGGAGAGAGAGTCGGGGGGGAGAGGAGAGAGAGTCGGGGGGGGAGAGGAGAGAGAGTCGGGGGGGGAGAGGAGAGAGAGTCGGGGGGGTAGAGGAGAGAGAGTCGGGGGGAGAGGAGAGAGAGTCGGAGAGGGGGGGAGGGGAGAGAGAGTCGGGGGGGGGGGAATAGGAGAGAGAGTCGGGGGGGGAGTGAGTCGGGGGGGGGGGGAAGAGGAGAGAGAGGAGAGAGAGTCGGGGGGGGGCGAAGAGGAGAGAGAGCCGGGGGTAGAGAGTCGGGGGGGGGAGAGGAGAGAGAGTCGGGGGGTGAGAGAGATGAGAGAGTCGGGGGGGAGGGGAGAGGAGAGAGATTCGGGGGGGGGGAAAGAGGAGAGAGAGTCGGGAGGTAGAGAGTCGGGGGGGGGGTGAGAGAGATGAGAGAGTCGGGGGGGAGGGGAGAGGAGAGAGATTCGGGGGGGGGGAAGAGGAGAGAGAGTCGGGAGGTAGAGAGTCGGGGGGGGGGTGAGAGAGATGAGAGAGTCGGGGGGGGGGGAAAGAGGAGAGAGAGTCGGGGGGTAGAGAGTCGGGAGGGGAGAGGAGAGAGAGTCGGAGGGGAGAGGAGAGAGAGTCGGGGGGGAGAGGAGATAGAGTCGGGGGGGGAGAGAGGAGAGAGAGTCGGGGGGGGAGAGAGGAGAGAGAGTCGGGGGGGGGAGAGGAGAGAGAGTCGGGGGGGAGAGGAGAGAGAGTCGGGGGGGGGGGGAGAGGAGAGAGAGTCGGGTGGGGGGGGAGGCGAGAGAGTCGGGGGGGGAGAGGAGAGAGAGAGTTGGGGGGGGAGAGGAATGAGTGTCGGGGGCGCAGAGGAGGGCGAGTCATGGGGGGGAGAGGAGAGAGAGTCGGGGGGGGAGAGGAGAGAGAGTCGGGGGGGGGGAAGAGGAGAGAGAGTCGGGGGGGTAGAGGAGAGAGAGTCGGGGGGGGGAAGAGGAGAGAGAGTCGGGGGGGAGAGGAGAGAGAGTCGGGGGGGGGAAGAGGAGAGAGAGTCGGGGGGGAGAGGAGAGTCGGGGGGTGGCGGAGAGGAGAGAGAGTCGGGGGGGGAGGGGAGCTAGAGTCGGGTGGGGAGGGGAGAGAGGAGAGAGTCGGGAGGGGGGAAGAGGAGTGAGTTGGGGGGGGGGGCGAGGAGAGAGAGTCGGGGGGGGCGGGTGAGGAGAGAGAGTCGGGGGGGTAAGAGTAGAGAGTCGGGGGGTTAAGAGTAGAGAGTTGGGGGGGGGGGGAAGAGGAGAGAGTCGGGGGGGGGGAGAGGAGAGAGTCGCGGGGGGGGGGAAAGAGGAGAGAGAGTCGGGGGGGAGAGAGGAGAGAGAGTCGGGGTGGAGGGGGGAGAGGAGAGAGAGTCGGGGGGGGAGAGAGGAGAGAGAGTCGGGGTGGAGGGGGGAGAGGAGAGAGAGTCGGGGGGGGTGGGGGAGAGGAGAGAGAGTCGGGGGGTGTGGGGGTCTTGGGCCTCAGGCTCTGCTTCTCGGCACCACGTGGAGGGTATGATTTGATTTGGGGCCGGGAGGGAGTGGGACAGGGGGGTGGGGGGTGTGGGGAGCGGAGCTGGACAGGGGGCTTGACAGACACGTGTCAAAAAAAGTGCAGTACAAATAGTTATACTGTTATAAATAATACAATTCGGTCTGCCTTCCATCAGTCTGACACTGGTACATGTAGTATTACTCTGCCCTTAGTTTAAAACATCATCGGAACTGTTCAACTAAGTTACTGTTGTACTCACTGACTGCCATCTGGTGTGTAGTTAGGTAGAGATAGAGATCGAGATAGAGATCGAGAGAGAGAGATCTCTCTATTATAACTTGATTTACCAATTATCCATATAATCAGGAGGTAGTCGATCATTTCTAGTGCTGGGCCCATCGTGTTTTTTTTGTCTTCATTGTACACCAGTGAGTATAAGTTCAGCAACAGCAGAAAAGTGAAATATGATGCACTGTGAATGATGAATTTCATAAACGGAGTGTGAATGACTCTTCCTACTCGAGACTTTGGTGCCAGCTGGTAACAGAGAGACAACACTGGCCACAGTGCGGCCACTGACAGAACAGTCAGAATCTTCTTACAGGTGTGCTTCCGCCTGTAGCCTGCCATCTGCCCAAACCAGACTGTGTTCAGAAACTGCTGGCAATTGGATTGAGCCACAAACTGCAGGATATAGAAAGTGAAAGACAGTAGTCAACTATGGTTTGCATTCACACACCATACACTATATTGGCTTCCTATCTTGTACACGATGTTTACTGTATATTACCCCTTAGTATGCATTCATTTACTGGCATAGGTGACCTATATTATTCAGCAGGTCGAATTTCTGGCCTTGCCGGGTCTGTACGAAGTGTGCACGCGCCCAGCGAGGCTTCGTAAAAGCCGGTTTTCGAGGCGCGATGCACAAGCACCGAGAACCAACTTTTCCGATCTGTCAAAATGTCTTTAGACAGATTCTACGCATCCCCGCAGGAAGGAGATCCGCGGGGCAGAGATTGGGATATTTGCCCAACTCTTGCCCAGTGAATGTCCTCCAAACTTTTACACTTGGTAAAGGCAGGTGTATAAGCTTACTTTTACCAGCGTAACAGTTTCAAAACATGGAAAACTTACATTTAATCATTCATTTTTATATTAAAAACCCTGTCCATTAAGGTGTTTATTTTTAACCCCATTAAAAAAAATTCCAAAAACTATTTTTTCTAAAACATTTAATTTTAATTCATTTTAAATATGTGAGGTGTTTTTTTTATTTATTGTGCCGTGTTTCTTGTTTTAGGGTGCTATTCTCATTGATGGTACAGGTACAACATCCAAAATCTGGAATCCTCGGGGCCTAGTCCGTGCCGGTTTTTGTAATTTTCTGGATTTCAGACAAGGAAATCAGTAGTCTGGAATCTGGAATCCTCGACCGAATCCGTGCCGGGTTTTGAGTGGCAAGGTCCGAAATCCAGCAAAACCCAAAATTCGGCGCGGATTCAGTCGAAGATTCCAGATTTCAGACTGTTGATTTACTTGCCTGAAATCTGAAATCCTCGACTGAGTCCGCGCCAGATTTTGGGTTTTGCCGGATTTCGGACCACTCTGTTCGCCGATTCCCACCGTCCGCAGTCCCCCGGCGCTGCGCTTTTTACCGGTAAGTAGCCTCCTTATTCCTCCGACCAAACTGAACCACCCCACTGTTGACCGAAAACTGAACATTTTTGAGGCGGACAATAATTCCGGATTTCGGACCACTCTATCTGGGATGCACAAAATGTCCGGTTTACGGACAATTCCAATTTTCGGAGTTCCGGATTCGGGACGTTGCACCTGCAATGAAAGCCCATACAAACGGAGTTCCCATTTTCATCAATGAGAATACTGGATAATGATTGGTAGTCCAGGCCCACGAGATTCCAGCAGATGCGTTCGTACATGGACGACATGCTCCTGTGCGCAGCGAGTGAAGGTCTCCGACCGGAATCCTACGTTCCCAAGTATATTCCTTCACTCCCCTACTCCCTGGGCACATTCTCTTAAATCAACCATATTTAAACATGGCAATTTCTATTTTTAAAACTTTACAAAGCTGTAATTCAAATCAAACTGATTGAGGATATAAAACAAAAATAATTTAAAAAAAGATTTCAGATACACATGGTACTGAAAATGCAATGAAATATCCCATTTAATGCATATCACAGCCACAAAGGTTGAGTATCATATGCTGCTATCATGCATGCCAAAGATTTATAAATATGGAGAATGAAGGTAGTATTATTCACTGTCCCTGAAGAAAATGAAAGCCTGCAGTTTTGCTAGATTACTTATTTAGGTTCTGGTTACTATAGTGACATAGGTGCCTACTGGCAATATTATAAGGAGACCTGCCCCTGACCCCGATCCTTCTGCAGGGTCAGGCACGGAAGTCACTGGCAGATGCTCACCTGCACCGAGGATGGTTCAGTGTTTCTGCCCATTTCTTTTTAAACAGTATATACATAGTGCTAAGATTTACTGTTTTTAAAACCCTGCATAATAGAATAGGGTAATTGCTGTAGAGATTCAGTCAGTTTATGTACCTCCTTTTGGTTGTACTTAATTGCTAATTTAAGTCGACTTAGGTTCATCCTCTCCTCAAGCAATCCTCTCTTATCAATCGGTTCATCACTAGACGTGTGATTTAGGATAACCTCCAGTTCGCGGGAATTCCGGGCCTGTGCTAGGAGATCTTTTGCAAAGGTCTTGCACTGCTGTGCTAGTTCCTCATAGTCATTCCTGAAAATGGTAGCAGACAACTTGTTTTCGTTAAACATATTTCTGTTACATTAGTACTGGAAGAGACATCAAAATCATTTCAGCGATTGGCAAAAGAACCAAAGGCAACATGAAGAAAACCCTTTTTATGCAATGAGTGGTTAGGATTTGAAATGTGCTGTTAGATAGGGCGGTGCATACAGATTGAATTGTAGCTTTCAAAGGAAATTGGATCAATACTTGAAAGAGAAAAAATTGCAGGGTTATGGAGAGAGCAGGGAGTGGGACGAACTGGAGTGCTCTTCGAAAGAGCCAGCGCAGATTTGATGGGCCGAATGGCCTCCTTCTGTGCTGTACTATTCTAGGGGCTAGAGCCTCCAATGTTGTGCTTATCGCCTATGAGAACGTGAAAGGTGTTTCATAAAATACTAGGGGCAAATGGAGCGCTAATTTTTGAAATCTTGAAAAATTAGCGCCAGGCACTAATAATTCTGAGCTTCCACTAAATTGGCAGTTAGCGCTCCAGGAAAGAACTGGAGTGCTAAATCAAGCGTTAAGTTAGGTGCTCCAGGGGCTCTCCCAGCAGAACAATAATAAATTTCAGGAGCAATGCAATCAGGAATGATCCTTCGCACTGGCTCCTTCCAGCTCTTAAAGGGGAGGTTCCATCATTCTGCAGATCCTCTTTATCAACATTGCTAGCTGTGAAGGTGACCTGGAACCAACTCAATCCCCTGATTGCCATGGCAATGGCTGATCCCACTCCCAGGGAGAGAGCGCGCCGTTTCAGTGACCAGGCATTGGTCGCGGGAGTGGAGCGAAGGAGGGCAGTGCTGTTCTCGGGCACTCGAAGGAGGCCATTGCCCCAGGTCTTCAGGACAATGTGGAGGGAAGTGGCCCAGGAGGTCTCGGCCAGTAGTTTGGCCGTCTGGAGCCTGGCACAATGCCACAAGAAATTCAACAGCCTCACTCGGGTGGTCAGAGTGAGTACATGCTTCAACAGGTCCTACATACCAGCATGTGATCCTCAGTCTGTACACACTGCAAAAACCACCACACCCCCACCACTCATTTCCACCTACTAAAACTCACATCCAAATCTCATGCCTTGCCTGCAATCACAGCTATTCAACTATGGCAGCACATCTCCCATACACATAGCTGGTCTCTCACTCAAACACATTCGTTTCTCTTGCAGGTCAAGATGGCCCACAACAGGAGGGAGCCGCAGAGAATAGGCGGGGGCGATGCGTAGCTCCAGCAGCTCTCAGACCACGAGGAGCGAGTGCTGTGGCTCATTGGGCCGCAGGTGGTGGGCGCTGTAGCCGTCGGCGATGTCGACCCCCGCTGGGGGCAACAAGGATATCTTCGTCCCCTCCTTCTCTCATCCCACTTCCCCCTCACACCACAAGCCTTTCTCATGTCCCAGCTCCTGATCCTGTCTGCATTATTTGCTCCATTCCTGTCCCCCTGCCCTCACCTTAACACAAGTCTTGTGCTTTCATATAATCGGCCGGCCTGTCCCTGAGCCTCCCAGTGAGAGTGAGGAAGGAGAAGAGGAGGAAGAGTAAAGCACCACATCACTGCATCTATCACTCGCAGGCACCACCTCAGAGATTGGCACTATACGATCTTTAGGGGCAAGTTTAGTAGTGGGGTCTGCACTAGGTGATGTGCCGGGGACAAGCGGGCTGCAACAAGGCCAAGAGGAAAGGGTAACTCGGGAGCCAGCTCCCCAGAAGATGGATTCACGCGCATGAGTTCTGTTGCATAAGACTCGGATCAGGACCTCGATGGGGAGACGTTCACAAGAAGAGTGATGGCCATGCACTCCGACATGATAGGTGCAATGGCAAGGGTGCCCGAGAGCCTCTCGGCAATGGTACGGAGCGTAGAGGAGTTTGCCTCCAACATTGCAGAGCTCTGTGCACACCATGGAGTCCATCATTTCCAGTGTGCAGACGATGGTGGACTCAGAGACCATGTGGACCCACACTTCATGACGTGTGCCATGGGTGACGTGGCAGCTTCCATTGCAGCACAGCGGAAGCAACACAACGTCTTTGTGCTGTAATGCAGACAATGGTTGGTGGCATCTAGTCTCAGACTGCTCTCATGCAGTCTCAGCTGAATGCCCCGTGAGCTCTGACTGTTGTCATTGTCGCTGGCTCCACCACAGTCCACCAGCGATCACATGGTGTCACAGGAGGCCACCAATCTGTGCTCCAGCAGGTTGGTGGGAATGCTGAGGTGTTGCCCGGGGCAGTGACACTGGGTCAGTGGAGCAGGAACCTGCTGTCCTCTCTCAGGATGACAGCATTCCTGATCCCACCACTGCCACTCCGCCATTGCCCTTGTCGTTGCCCCGTCACCCAGCCAGCCCAGACTGCCGCCGCCCAACCTGAGGTGGTGCAGTCTGCAGCCGGGCCTTCCAGGCCCAGAGCTGGTCGAGGGCATCCTGCAAGGCCATCTGTAGTCTCTGGCCCTGACACACAGCAGCCTTCCAGCAGCCCTGCTACAGCCTCTGGGGAGACACTGCGGAGGGGCAGTCGATTGGGAAAAGGCATTGTAAAGAGGGGAAGTAAGGGTTTGCACAAGGGTGATTAGTTAATACTGTTGTTGTATATATGTGATTGCATTAATGAATGTATCCAAATTCAGTAAGTGGCAGATTTGGTGGTTTGTCTTATTTCAGCTTTGGGGTGTGATATAGAATGAGAAATTGATGCAATGATGAGGTTATGTTGAGCAACCGGGAAGTGGCCTCGAATTCATTGGAACTGAAGTCTGATTAAGTGGTCACGGACCGCCCTGCCACAAGGCCGACTGATTGGCTGCCTCCTCTGTCGCTGCTGTTCATGCTCCTCCTCCTCCTCAACCTCGTCCTCCTCCTGAGGTGGTTAAGCTATGCCGGGTGACAATGGCTGCACCCTCATTATGGCCAAGTTGCCCAGCATGCAGCAGACGACGAGGAAAAGGGGCACCCTCTCCGCGAGTACTGGAGGGCTTCTCCCGAACAGGCAAGGCAACAAAACCGTTGCTTGAGCACTCAGATGGCCTGTTCAATGATGTTCCTGGTCGCAGCATGGCTCTCATTGTATGAGTACTGGGCACGAGTGTTGGGGTTGCGGAGGGAGTCATGAACCAGATGGAGAGCGGATAGCTCTGGTCTCCTAGCAGCCAGCCACAAGCTTCATGTGGCCATATTTTGCAATCGTTCTCTTTCCCTCCGCTGCCTCTGCCCTTAATGCTAGAGGGCGAGGTCCTGTGCCAGTACAGCCCCCATTAACGTATGGAAATGTTGCATTTTTAAATCTAACCTGAATGATACTGAATAATAGTGAAAAACACTAAAATTGCCCATCTCAAACTGACGAGGCAGCATTCTTTGCCGACTACCAATAAATGTTGTCGGATTTAATCACCGCTCCTCCTGCGGCCATCCGACTGCACATCGCCTCCTCTTCCTGCTGTTGTTGATGGCAGGCGCTCAGGCTGGTGGTGGGGGTTGGGGGGGGGGAGGCGGAGAGGAGAGGACATTTCTGATCTGGGGCTGTGCCGGGGTGCTGCACATCGGACGATGTCATGATCAACGGAGCGCTAGGAACTGAGACGGTAAGTCTTAGTGCCAACGCAAAACCGGCAGGGAAGTTTGCGAGCCTCGGAGATGATAACGGGAGGCGCAAACTTCTCCCCCAAATTCCTTCTTTCCTATATACTTTCTGTAATTCAGAGCCACACATGTTAATGAACAAGACCACTGCTTTAACGTGACTAAATAATTTAAATTCCATTTTAACATGTATAATTGTATTCCACAACTCTTTTCATGAGACAACAGGTCAGTGGCCTCAGTCATGCAAGAGGATACACAAGTTCACCAAAAATCCACACTGAAAGAAATCAAAATGTAGAAATTGGTCTTGGATAGTAGAGTAAAATGGGCAGTATTACATTAGTCGCACATTATACACTCCGCCTGCTAATTAGTTCTATTGAAGTCGAAGGAACGGAGTATTGGATGGGTCGTATAACAGACGCTCGATACAATATTACCCGTGTTGCACTAGAGACCAAGGCAAATTTCTACCCCAATGTGTCTAATAGGAGTTACAATGGTCTGCCTCACTGCTGGCTTATTTTTCAGTAAACCGCAGTCCCATGATGAACTTTGTTCCACTACAACTTGACTGATTTTATATCTTCTATTTTTTTTTTTTAAAGATTACTAATGTGGAAGAATATTGCATTCCCCGTGATAAATGAGTTGCTTTGATATGGCCAGTTAGGAGATAGTGAGCTCAGTGTGGGAGCAGACTAGCTAGTGTGTCATGGAGTGAGTGGAAAACGTTGGTGACAGAGCATTGCCAAACAAAACTGCAACAAGGAGCAGCTGTTTCCTGGGAACACAGGGAGACTGGAGACAAGTCAGTCACAGACTTCCCCGGCACTACTGAAAAGATTCTTTTAACATTAAGGTTCACAATATTCAATAGGACCTCTTTATTCGAGCTTCAGCACATTGGGGCAACTCCGGATAGTGGTCTTTCATTCTTTGTTCATAGAACTTTATGGCACATAAGGAATGCGTCTGTGCCAACCGAAAAAGAGCTATCCAGCCCAATCCCACTTTCTAGCCCTTGGTCCGTAGCCTTGCTGTTTGTGGCACTTCAAACACGATGAGGGCTTCTGCCTCTACCACACTTTCAGGCACCAATTTCCAGCCCCCCCCCCCGCCCCGCCACACCCTCCGGGTGAAAAAAAGTTCTCCTCAACCTCCATCTAACGCTTCTCCCAATTGCTTTCAATCTATGCCCCCTGGTAATTGACTTCTTATTGTTGGCGATGGAGGGGAAATAGCAGTGAAGCAAGTGATCTCAGCGAGGTGGTCACAGACAGAGTGGAGCCAAGGTAGCTGGATTAAAAAATGCAACAAGAATAAAAAGACAGTAGGTCTGAGGGGAATATTAAAGAACAAGGAAGAAACACAATCACGATAGACCAAATATGAGAAAACCACTGAATCAGAAAAATAGTAAACAAATATGTAAAATCAGGACAAGAAAAAAAATATACAAGTAAGCTATAAATGTTTGAAGAGCTGCTGTTTTCATGGTACAACGGGACATAGCTAAATTGTCGAGCCATTGCATTGTCTGCCATACTACTACTGCAAGAGCATGGAGGTGTTAACTTTGATTGCAGGGTGGGGGGGCCTAAAGCAAAGATCTTGGGCCTTGTTCCAGGACAGCAGTACTACAGCTGATTTTTTTTTTTTTTTTTTAAATAAATTCGTAGCCAATCGTTTCCAATTCTTTGTCAAGTCACAAACGCCAGAGGTCACCCTGCACCAGTCAAGGATCACTCTGCGCCAATGCTCTTAGCCAAAAGGCCTAGAGCCACTGCACCGTTCCTGGAAGTACTGCAATACCAGGTTCGTGCCATGGAGGTGGATGGGTCAGGTCCCCCACACACCTCCGTGGAGGTGGATGGGTCACCCTATGCAAGTGTTTCTAATTTTCTTCATTTGATTGTGGTCTGCTTCCTTGATTAGCTCGTTGAGAGATCCTTGCAGGATACAGAACAAGAGGCAGATATATAGAAGCAGTCGGTGAAAATGGAGCCATGACTTAATAAATCACAGTGAACATAGTATTTGGGGGACAGGAGCAAGGAGTGCGTCTACTTTAGAGTGAGGCCCACACAATAGCCCTGTGTTCATTATACATTTGTTGACAAGGTGTTGAACTCCGAATTTTGCATCTTACGCAAAATGCTCTTGGCTATATTGTGATGCATCTCTCGCACATTTGTACCTAAATTCCACCTCCACGAGACTCAGTTCCTTCAGATCTGCACTGAGTTCAAAGGCCCTCAGGATCGGATCCTCCTCTGTGAGCATGATCAGTGATGGACTAGACAAGCAGCGATAGATGTCAAGGCGAAACCTGCAACAAAGACATTTTTGTCGTTCACACAGTTCAGCACACTGTTTTAACCTAAATGTTATTCCAATTTTGAATATTTACAGCATCCTGAGACTTTGGGAGTGTGAAATATACTTTGTGAGAGGCAAACATTTTGCAAACATTGGTATGTAATTATCAAATAAGTGAATTTATTTGACACTTGGAAAAATAGTCACTGTTAACAAAGTGAATGACACACATGACTAAATATAGGAATTCTATTTTCCAGATTTCCAAGTCCAAATGGTCTGATTGTGAACAGATCCAATCTCATCTAGTATTCGGTCTCAACAGTTTCTTTTTGCTTTCCCGGTAAAAATGACAGAGAAATTCTGGCTGTTTATACGGAGCCACTCACTCTGGGTTGCTGCTACATCATTGCACAATATGTAATATCATATGGGTCATCGCACAATGCACTCGAGCTGTATCATACCTAGTAAAGGAAATAAATGCTGAGCATATCTGACGGAAAGCAGCTGCTTGTCCTGGTGTTCTTTGTTCTAATTTCTCCCAAATTCAGGAACAATTCCCAGTGGTTACACTGTATATTTTACACAGTGTTGCATTTCATCTGCTTTCAGAGCAATTCAGTTCCCAAAATGTGGCATAACTGAGGAGCGTTCACTTATTATTTGTAGCACTCACTCTATAAAGAAACAACATTAAAAACCCTTTCTACATTTCATTTTTTATGTGGCTTCTACGATGGCCTTAAGGAGAGGTGAACTGTATTTGTCGATGTAGAATCTTACATCACAGAAGGAGGCCATCCAGCCCACCGTGCCTGTGCCAGCTCCTAAAATATTCACTCTCAGGATGTGAGTATCCCTGGCAAGGCCAGTATGTATTGTCCATCCCTAGTTGCCTTTGAAAAGGTGATGGTAGGCCTTCCACTTGAATCGCCTGTGTCCTTGTGGTGAAGGTACTCCCACAGTGCTGTTAGGTAGGCAGCTCCAGGATTTTGGCCCAGTGACAATGAAGAAATAGCAATATATCTGCATGTTGGGATGGAGTGTGACTTGGAGGGGAACTTGGAAGTAATGGTGTTCCTGTGCACCTGCTGTCCTAGTCCTGCTAGGTGGTGGGGGTCGTGAGTTGAGAGGTGCTGTTGGAGGAGCCTTAGTGAATTGTCTGCTCCTCCCCTATAGCCCTGCAATTTTTTTTCTTTTTCAAATACACATTCAAATACCGTTTGAAAGTTATTATTGAATCTGCTTCCACCACCCTTTCTAGCAGTGCATTCCAGAGCCTAACAACTTGCTGTGTAAAAACAATTGTGCGTCTATGATGATTTAGACATTCCATGTCATCTTTTAGCTTAGTCCAAAATTAGTCAGAACTTCTGTATGCACATTATGTGGATTTTAAAGGAGATGGGGCAAGAAAGTGGAGTTCATGTAGAAGATCAGCCATGATCTTATTGAATGGCGGAGCAGGCTCGAAGGGCCGAGTGGCCTACTCCTGCTCCTAATTCTTATGTTAATTGTTACAGACGACTTATAAAGTTATCATTTACAAACACACTTGTTATATTTTTTAAGTTGCTTTACTTACCTAGAATGGCGCAGGCTATCCTTCTTGTTCTTTGCATTACAGAGTGTGCATTCACATCCTACTGCATGAGGTCTTGGCAGTGACAGGTCCTGTTTGAGTAGCATGGTCAGGATCTCATAGTTATTGCGATGAGCAGCAAGAATGACAGGAGCCACATCCATTGTGGTGGAGTATTCTGGATTCTGAATTCTCTGCATTAATTTCTGTTTGGACAAGGTCCCCAAAAAAACAGAAAGTAAAATTAATAATGTGCATCATTTAACAGAGTCCTTGAGAGTCTAGTATTTTGTTTCACTTCTAATACAGTTTGTGGAAAAGGGAATGCTCCATAATTGCATAAAATGCAACAAGAAAAACTTAGGAACCACAGTCAACATCCTGATCGAGCAAGTGTTCTCACACTTTGGGTGGGATGTATAAAGGTAGGCCTATAACAAACTTATAATGGGGAGGAGAATGTTCAGTGGCAAACATGTGTTTCTATTTTAATTGCAAATGTGACTGAACAAAGTGCTTGATAATGATGTGCAATTTGTAATTGTGTGTTTAACATTAAAATCTGAAGATAATCCTGGAGCAAAAATAAATCACAAATTAAGAGTTTAAAAAAAAAATTACATTCAAACTAATACATTTCACGTTCTTGTTGTTATGTTTAGAATAACTCCACAAGGCTGTATCTAAGCTCAAACTGTTGTGACCTTGGTCTCTTTATTGTAACTCGAGTGAGGAGGCAGCATGGTAGACTGCCTTTTATACCTGCTTGCCCAGGGTGTGCAGGTGACCCTTGGGTCTCCCCCTGGTGGCAAGTCTTACACATTGGTAATGTTTACCCCCCCCCCCCCCAAGTCTTATTATAAATTATTTACAAGTTGAGGCGATCCGGGGCTTTGCGTTCCCGGGTTGATCGCCTGAGTTGAAGCCCTGGCATGGGTGAATCAGTCGGATCATTGCTGCACTGCGGTGTGGCTGGTCTGATCGAACTGTCGGGCATGTTGGGTTCATCCTCGTGGTTGACCGCGAGATCGATTGCTAGTTAGGTGTGAGTGGGTGGATCAATGATGGTAATGTCCTCTTCAAACTGTTCTTGGTTGTCAGTGAACCACAGTTTGGTCTGATCCAAGTACTTTCTGCACGTGTGTCCGTTCAAAAGTTTGACAACAAACACTCTATTCCCCTCTTTGGCTAACACATTGCCGGCAACCCATTTGGGACCATGACCATAATTAAGAACAAACACAGGGTCATTAACTTCAATGTCGCGTGATACAGCCGCACGATCGTGGTACATGTTATGCCAGGTTTCTACATGATAATTTTGAGATTCGGGTGGACTAAAGAGAGCCTGGTTTTGAGTGCTCTCTTCATTAGCAATTCTGCAGGGGGAACGCCGGTAAACGAGTAGTGTCGTGTGCGGTACCCGAGCAGAATCCGAGATAGCCGGGTCTGCAGGGAACCGTCCGTCATGTGTTTCAAGCTCTGCTTGGTGGTTTGGACTGCCTGTTCTGCTTGACCATTGGATGCGGGGTTTAAACGGCGCAGACTTGACATGCTTGATGCCATTGTGGGTCATGAACTCATTGAATTCCGAGCTGGCAAGCATGGTCCATTGTCACTAACAGGGACGTCGGGCAAACCATGGGTGGCAAACATGGCCCGGAGGCTTTCAATGGTGGCAGTGGACGTACATGATGACATTATTGTACATTCAATCCATTTAGAGTAAGCGCCCACTGCTACTAGGATCATCTTTCCTAGAAAGGGACCAGCGAAATCTACGTGGACCCTGGACCACGGTTTGGAGGGCCATGACCACAGGCTCAGTGGGGCCTTCCTGGGTGCATTGCTCAACTGTGAGCAAGTGTTACATTGGTGTATGCATGACTCCAATTCCGAGTCAATGCCGGACTACCAAACATGCGATCTGGCGATAGCCTTCATCATGACTATACCTGGATGGGTACTGTGAAGGTCGCGTATAAACGTTTCCCTGCCTTTTTTTGGCAAAATTACACAAATCCCCCATAGGAGGCAGTCAGAATGGATGGACATTTTGTCCTTGCATCGGTGGAATGACTTAATTTCGACTTGCATTTCTCCTGGGATCGCCAACCAGCTCCCATTGAGGACACAGCTTTTAACTAGTGATAGCACAGGGTCCTGGCTAGTCCATGTCCTGATCTGGCGAGCCGTGACGGGTGAACCCTTGCTCTCAAAAGCGTCCATTACAAGGAGCAAGTCTGCAGGTTCCATTTCCACCCTGGTGGTGGGCAATGGTACCCGACTGAGGGCATCAGCACAGTTCTCAGTGCCTGGTCTGTGGCGGATTACATAGTCATACGCAGATAATGTTAGTGCCCATCTTTGGATGCAGGACGAAGTATTGGTGTTAATACCTATACCGTTGCTTTCTGAGAACAACAATATGAGCGGCTTGTGGTCGGTTTCGAGCTTGTACCGGAGCCCAAATAGGTATTGGTGCATTTTCTTAACCCCATATACGCATGCTAATGCTTCTTTTTCCAACCATACTGTAGGCTCTTTCAGCCTTAGAAAAGCTTCTGGACGCATATGCAACCGGTTGCAGTTTGCCTGACCTATTGGCTTGCTGTAACACACAACCGACCCCGTACGAAAATGCATCACAAGCTAGTACTAAAAGTTTACACGGGTCATACAATACAAGTAACTTGTTTATAACATAGCAGGTTTCTAGCTTTGTTAAAGGCTGTCTCTTGAGCTTTACCCCAAACCCAGTCATCACCCTTGCGTAGCAATAAATGCAATAGTTCCAGCAAAGTTCTCAACTCCAGTAGAAAGTTACCAAAATAGTTGAGGAGTCCCAGGAACGAACGCAGCTCCGTCACATTCTGTGGTCTGGGTGCATTCTTGATGGCCTCCGTCTTGGAGTCCGTGGGTCTGATGCCGTCCGCCGCAATCTTTCTCCCCAGAAATTTGATCTCTGGCGCCAGGAAAACACACTTGGAGCGTTTCAACCTGAGTCCCACTCTGTCCAGTCGCTTGAGAACCTCTTCCAAGTTGTGCAAGTGTTCGGTGGTGTTGTGGCCAGTGATCAAGATGTCGTCTTGTAACACCATGGTGCGTGGAACCGATTTCAGCAGAATCTCCATGTTCCTCTGGAAGATGGCTGCCGCCGAACGAATCCCAAAGGTATATCTGCGGTATATGAACAGTCCTCGGTGCGTGTTGATGCACATCAATTTTTTCGAAGGTTCAGCCAGCTCCTGTGTCATGTAAGCAGAGGTTAGATCCAGCTTGGTGAATGACTTTCCCCCTGCTAGCATTGCAAACAGGTCATCTGCTTTGGGTAGTGGGTACTGGTCCTGTAACGAGACTCGGCTGATCGTTACCTTGTAGTCCCCCCAGATTCTGACCGTCCCATCGCTCTTCAACACCGGAACAATTGGACTGGCCCACTCGTTGAACTCGACTGGCGATAAGATCCCCTCTCGTTGAAGTCTGTCCAGCTCGATCTCGACTTTCTCTCGTATCATGTATGGAACTGCTCGGGCCTTGTGATGAATGGGTCGTGCATCAGGACTAAATGGATCTGCACTTTGACGCCTGTGAAGTTGCCGATGTCTGGCTCGAATAACGGCGGGAATTTGTTTAGTACTTGAGAGCACGAGGCGTCATCCTCCAAAGACAATGCTTTGATGTCGTCCCAGTTCCATCGGATCTTTCCTAGCCAGCTTCTGCCGAACAGCGTTGGGCCATCGCCTGGTACAATCCATAGTGGTAATTCATGCATAGCTTCATCGTACGATACCTTCACTGCTGCACTGCCAATGACTGGTATGAGCGCTTTGGTGTAAGTGTGCAGCTTGGTGTGGATCGGGCCTAGTTTTGGCCTTTGTGTCTTGTTGCCCCACAGTTTCTCAAAAGCCTTCTGGCTCATAATTGACTGACTCGACCCAGTGTCTAATTCCATGGAAACTGGAATGCCGTTTAATTTGACTTTTAACATTATCGGAGGGCTTTTGGTGGTGAAGATGTGTACCCTATACACTTCCTCTTCCGCCTCGGGTTGAGTTGCCTCTCTTACTCGTTCAGCGTGATCCGCGCCGGATCGGTCATCTTCTGCCGACTCTGCCACATGGCGAGTTGCAGCACGTCTGCACATTCGCTGGAGGTGCCCCATTGTTCAACAGCCCTTGCACACATAGTACTTGAATCGACATTGATGGGCTCGATGATTACCCCCGCAGCACCAACACAGTGATAATGGATTCGCATTCACACCGTACGGCGGACTCCGAGTCATCCCAGGAGTGGCCTCTGCAGGCGTGTAGGCCCTGCCATGTACAGTTCTGCCTGCTGAAGGCGTTATTTTATGCACAGTACTTGCCGGTGAGTTCCAATGCTGTAATGATATCTGTTTAGTGTTATCGTTTGTGGCCATGAAAGCCTGGGCTATCGTGATGGCCTTGCTCAGATCTAGGGATTCTGCAGACAGCAGTTTGCAAAGAATGACCTCGTGGCCGATTCCAAGCACGAAAAAGTCCCGCAACAGTTCCCCCCAAATTCCAGCAAATACGCACAATCCCGCAAGGCGTCTTAGGTCGGCGACATAACTCGGCACATCCTAGCCCTCGGAGCGGTGGTGCTATAAAAACGATACCTAGCCATCAAGTTCTCTCCTTCAGCTCGAGGTGTTCCAGAACCAGCGTGTATAACTCTTCATATGTCTTCTCCGTTGGTTTCGTCAGTGCTAGCAGATTTTTGATGAGGCCATATATCGTGGACTCGCAAACGGTGAAGAGAATCGCCCTGCGCTTGATCACAGTTTCTGCCTTTTCCAGCTCGTTGGCCACAAAGTACTGGTCAAGGCGCTCAACGAAGGCTTCCCAATCATCACCCTCAACAAATCTCTCAAGAATATCAACGGCAGCCATAACTACGTGAAAGTTCGTGATCTGTTACTCGTTGCCAATTGTTATGTTTAGAATAATTCCACAAGACTATATACTGTAAGCTCAAACTGTTGTGACCTTGGTCTCTTTATTGTAACTCCAGAGTGAGGAAGCAGCATGGTAGACTGCCTTTTATATCTGTTTGCCCAGGATGTGCAAGTGACCCTTGGGTCTCCCACAGGTGCGCCCCTGGTGGCAAATCTTACACATATGTATGTAAACATTACCAAACACTTGTAGTAGTCGATCAAGAAATATCAAAGACATTAGTAATCACTTTATTTTCTATCTCTATGAGTAGTAGTTTTAAATGATAAATGAATCAGAAAAACATTGAATAAACAGATAGTTTCACATTCATCATTTTGGTTAATTGAGCAAAACATGTAATCAAAGCATATAGAAACATAGAAATTAGGTGCAGGAGCAGGCCATTCGGCCCTTCGAGCCTGCACCGCCATTCAATAAGATCATGGCTGATCATTCAATCTCAGTACCCCTTTCCTGCTTTCTCTCCATACCCCTTGATCCCTTTGGCCATAAGGGCCATATCTAACTCCCTTTTGAATATATCTAATGAACTGGCCTCAACTACTTTCTGCGGTAGAGAATTCCACAGGTTAACCACTCTCTGAGTGAAGAAGTTTCTCCTCATCTCGGTCCTAAATGGCTTACCCCTTATTCTTAGACTGTGACCCCTGGTTCTGGAACTCCCCAGCAATGGGAACATTCTTCCTGCATCTAACCTGTCCAACCCCCTCAGAATTTAATATGTTTCTATGAGATCCCCTCTCATTCTTCTAAACTCCAGTGAATACAAGCCCAGTAGATCCAGTCTCTCCTCATATGTCAGTCCTGCCATTCCGGGAATCAATCTGGTGAACCTTCGCTGTACTCCCTCAACTTTGTTTAATCATATATTAAAATGCTGCTCATTAAAAAAAGTATCTGAATTTGACAAATGATGGCGCGGAATTTACGGTCAGTAGCGAGGTGAAGGCGTGCGCTGTTGACCCCAAATTACGGTCCAAACAAGGATCTCACAATCCCTGTTTCGAGAAATTCTGCTTTTCCGACCTTCAATTCAATTCACCGGACTACAGTGAGGATTCCTTTGTGCGAACTGCTGTCCAAGCTGCCAATCAAAAGGCAGAATTCTCACAGACAGCAAACAAGGTAGTGAATACAAAGGAACAGAGGAACAGGAGGAGGCCATTCAGCCCCTCGAGTCTGTTCCGTCATTCAATGAGATCATAGCTGATCTGTGACCTAACTCCATATACCCGCCTTTGGCCCATATCCCTGCCTTTGGCCCATATCCCTTAATACCTTTGGTTAACAAAAAGCTATCAATCTCTGGTTTTAAATTAACAATCGATCCAGCATCAATTGCTGTTTGCGGAAGAGAGTTCCAAACTTCTACCACCCTTTGTGTGTAGAGTATTTCCTAACTTCACTCCTGAAAGGTCTGGCTCTAATGTTTAGACTATGCCCCTAGTCCTAGACTCCCCAGCCAGCGTTCCAGGAAATGCAACCCTAATTTGTGTAATCGCTCCTTGGAATGTAACCCTTGGAGTGCAGCTCTCATTCTGGTAAACCCACGCTGCACCACTCCATGGCCAATATATCCTCCCTAAGGTGTGGTTTCCAGAACTGCCCACAGTGCTCCAGGTGTGGGATGACCAGGGATTTTTATGGGCGTGACTGCTGTCAACGTTCTGTGCATGCGCGCTGCCGGTTCATTATGGGAGCAGCGTCGTTAAAAAAAAATTTAAAGCTGGGAATTGAGCGGGTTGGTGAAAAACCGGAAAGCTGGGAGTTGTGTACAGACCACCAAACAGTAGTAGTGAGGTTGGGGACAGCATCAAACAAGAAATTAGGGATACGTGCAATAAAGGTACAGCAGTTATCATGGGTGACTTTAATCTACATATAGATTGGGTAAACCAAACTGCGGTGGAGGAGGATTTTCTGGAGTGTATTAGCGATGGTTTTCTAGACCAATATGTCGAGGAATCAACTAGAGGGCTGGCCATCCTAGACTGGGTGATGTGTAATGAGAAGGGACTAATTAGCAATCTTGTTGTGCGAGGCCCCTTGGGGATGAGTGACCATAATATGGTAGAATCCTTTATTAAGATGGAGAGTGACACAGTTAATTCAGAGACTAGGGTCCTGAACTTAAGGAAAGGTAACTTCGATGGTATGAGACATGAATTGGCTAGAATGGACTGGCGAGTGATACTTAAAGGGTTGATGGTGGATAGGCAATGGCAAACATTTAAAGATCACATGGATGAACTTCAACAATTGTACATCCCTGTCTGGAGTAAAAATAAAACGGGGAAGGTGGCTCAACCGTGGCTAACAAGGGAAATTAAGGATAGTGTTAAATCCAAGGAAGAGGCATATAAATTGGCCAGAAAAAGCAGCACACCTGAGGACTGGGAGAATTTTATAATTCAGCAGAGGACAAAGGGTTTAATTAGAAGGGGGAAAATAGAGTATGAGGGGAAGCTTGCAGGGAACATAAAAACTGATTGCAAAAGCTTCTATAGATATGTGAAGAGAAAAAGATTAGTGAAGTCAAACGTAGGTCCCTTGCAGTCAGATTCAGGTGAATTTATAATGGGGAACAAAGAAATGGTGGACCAGTTAAACAAATACTTTGGTTCTGTCTTCACGAGGGAAGACACAAATAACCTTATAGCTAAAGGGATCAAAGGGTATGGACAGAAAGCAGGAAAGGCGTACTGAGGGAATGATCAGCCATGATCATATTGAATGGTGGTGCAGGCTTGAAGGGCCGAATGGCCTGCTCTTGCACCTATTTTCTATGTTAATTGAACGGGTTGGTGAAAAGCCGCAAAGGTGGGAATTAAGCGGGTTGGTGAAAAGCCGGGAAGCTGGGAAGGGAACGGGTTGGTGAAAAGCCAGGACGGGAGCAGCGTCGTTAGCGTTATCGTTTTTTAAAAAGCAGAAACATCATGCTTCCGGTTGTTGGAGTGAGCAGAACGCTTCTGCAGAGCTTCCGGTTTGTTGGCAGCAGTCACTCCGGTTTTGTACAGCTGCAGCATGACTTTGACCCCCTCGTATTCTAGTCCTCTAGATATAAAGGCAAGCATTCCATGAATAAGCTCTTAATAAGAATATAAGAAATAGGAGCAGGAGTAGGCCATACGATCATGGACTCAGATCCACTTCTCTGCCCGCTCCCCTAACCCCTTATCCCCTTATCGTTTAAGAAACTGTCTATTTCTATCTTAAATTTATTCAATGTCCCAGCTTCCACAGCTCTCTGAGGCAGCGAATTCCACAGATTTACAACCCTCTGAGAGAAGAAATTTCTCCTCATCTCTGTGTTAAATGGGCGGCCCCTTATTCTGAGATTATGCCTCCTAGTTCTAGTCTCCCCCATCAGTGGAAATACCCTCTCTGCATCCACCTAATCAAGCCCCCTCATAATCTTATACATTTCGATAGGATCATGTCTCATTCTTCTGAATTCCAATGAGTAGAGGCCCAACATACTCAACCTTTTCTCATAAGTCAACCCCCTCAGCTCCGGAATCAACCTAGTGAACCTTCTCTGAACTGCCTCCAAAGCAAGTATATCCTTTCGTAAACATGGAAACCAAAACTGCACGCAGTAATACCTTATATAGCCTCCAAAGCAAGTATATCCTTTCGTAAATATGGAAACCAAAACTGCACACAGTATTCCAGGTGTGGCCTCACCAATACCCTGTATAACTGTAGCAAGACTTCCCTGCTTTTATACTCCATCCCCTTTGCAATAAAGGCCAAGATTCCATTGGCCTTCCTGATCACTTGCTGTACCTGCATACTATCCTTTTGTGTTTCATGCACAAGTACCCCCAGGTCCCGCTGTACTGCAGCACTTTGCAATCTTTCTCCATTTAAATAATAACTTGTTCTTTGATTTTTTTTCTGCCAATGTGCATGACCTCATACTTTCCAACATTATACTCCATCTGCCAAATTTTTGCCCACTCACTTAGCCTGTCTATGTCCTTTTGCAGATTTTGTGTGTCCTCCTCACACATTGCTTTTCCTCCCATCTTTGTATTGTCAGCAAACTTGGCTACGTTACACTCAGTCCCTTCTTCTAAGTCGTTAATGTAGATTGTAAATAGTTGGGGTCCCAGTACTGATCCCTGCGGCACCCCACTAATTACTGGTTGCCAACCAGAGAATGCACCATTTATCCTGACTCTGTTTTCTGTTCGGCAATCCTCTATCCATGCGAATATATTACCCCCAACCCCGTGAACTTTTATCTTGTGCAATAACCTTTTATGTGGCACCTTGTCAAATGCCTTCTGGAAGTCCAAATACACCACATCCACTGGTTCCCCTTTATCCACCCTGTTCATTACATCCTCAAAGAATTCCAGCAAATTTGTCAAACATGACTTCCCCTTCATAAATCCAAGCTGACTCTGGCTGACTAAATTTTGCTTTTCCAAATGTCCTGCTATTGCTTCTTTGATAATGGAGTCCAACATTTTCCCAACCAGAGATGTTAGGCTAACTGGTCTATAGTTTTCTGCTTTTTGTCTGTGTCATGTATGTACATGCTGTTTGTAGCCACCAGATGGTGTCATTGTAGAGGCCACTGAGCAGCACGCACATGATGCTGCTCTGGTATAAAAGGCCAGCCATTTTGAGAGTCAGGCACTTTGGGACTAAATAAAGCAGAGCCAAGGTTGTACCTTGTTCAGTTAAACTGTACTCAGTTTGTACCTTTATTGTATATATAACATTTGGCGACGAGAATACAAGAACCTTTGTTTGCAAAATGAGCACGATTGAATTTTTAGAGCGATTCGTGGAGGGAGAAGATTGGGCAGACTTTGTGAGCCGTTTGAACCAGTACTTCGTAGCCAACAAAATGAAAGGGGTCGACGATGCAGATCGGCGCCGGGCCGTGTTCCTCACTGTGTGCGCTTCAAAGATATACGGTCTGATAAAGAATCTACTTATGCCTAGTAATCCAACAGAGAAAACGTACAAGGAGTTGTGTACATTGGTACGGAAGCAGCAGAAGCCAGACGACGGCATCATCATCTCGCGATACAGATTTTTTTACACACGTTCGATTGGAGGGCCAGAGCACAGCGGAATTTGTTGCCAACCTGAGACATCTAGCAGGACCGTGCAAGTTCGGGATGGTGTTGGCAGACATGCTGCGGGACTTTTTTGTTATCGGTATCAACCACGAGGTGATCCTTCGCAAACTTCTGGCACTGGAGGAGTTGGATTTAAAAGGGGCCATCCAGATCGCTCAATCATGTATGAAGACGGATAGGAGTTTAAAGCAAATATCGGTGAATACTGTAAATGCGATTGGTTCGGCGTTCGGCAGAGCGGCACATGGCAGGGCCTATTCAGCTGCGTTCGTGAAACCTGTGGTTGCCCAAAGTCCGCCAGCGGGAATGTATCCAACTTCTCCGTGTTGGCGTTGTGGGGGAAATCATCGGCACCAGCAGTGCTGATTTAAGCAATATAGTTGAAAAGGCTGTCTGAGAGTGGGGCATCGCCAGCGCAAGTGTCCGCAGATGAGCAAGCGAGCTGCGACACACCATGTGGAGGATGAGAGTCAGACTAGCGCGGATCCGGATACGCAATCCGAGATGCCAGAGGAGGAAGTGTATGGACTGTACTCTTTCATAACCAAGAGTAAACCAATTTTGATTAATGAGAAGTTTGGCAGGATACTAGTATTGATGGAACTGGACACAGGGGCGAGTCAATCGATCATGAACAAGAGGACATTTAATAAGCTGTGGGATACTAAGACTGTGAGGCCCAGGCTTAGCCCTTTTAACGCTAAGCTGTGCACGTACACCAAAGAACTGATAAAGGTGATTGGCAGTGCACAAATTAATGTGTCTATTAACAGTGTGGTTCACGAGTTACCACTGTGGATTGTTCCAGGCAATGGCCCAACGCTGCTCGGCAGGAGCTGGTTGGGGAAAATCAGATGCGACTGGAACGACAAAAAGGCGTTGTCATCGGAGGAAGATACATGTGCCCAAGTATTGAGCAAGTCCCCCTCGCTGTTCGAACCGGGTATCAGCAACTTCACGGGAGCCACGGTGCAGGTCCACATGGACTCAGATGCAAGACCCATCCATCATAAAGCTCGGGCAGTGATGAGGGAGAAGGTCGAAATTGAACTTGACAGACTCCAGCGTGAAGGGATCATATCACCGGTCAAATTTAATGAATGGGTCAGCCCCATTGTTCCTGTGCTGAAAAGTGATGGCACAGTCAGAATCTGTGGAGGCTACAAGGCTACGATCAACAGGGTTTCAAAACAAGATCAGTACCCGTTACCGAAGGCTGATGACTTGTTTGCGACGCTAGCCGGAGGGAAGTCGTTCACAAAACTGGACTTGACATCGGCCTATATGACGCAGGAATTGGTCGAGAGGTCGAAGAGACTTACGTGCATTAACACACACAAAGGACTGTTTATTTACCACAGGTGCCCGTTTGGAATTCGCTTGGTTGCAGCACTATTCCAGAGGAATATAGAAAGTCTACTGAAGTCTGTTCCCAGAACTGTTGTGTTCCAAGGAGACATCCTGATCACCGGTCGTGACTCCAAGGAACATCTGAACAACCTGGAAGAGGTTCTACTGCGTTTGAACAGAGTGGAACTCAGACTTAAACTCTCGAAGTGCGTCTTCATGGCACCGGAGGTCGAATTCCTCGGGAGGAAAATCGCCGCTGACAGCATCAGACCTACTGACATGAAAATCAAAGCCATCAAGAATACACCCAAGCTGCAGAACATGACAGAGCTGCGTTCGTTCCTGGGTCTACAGGTAATAGCACACGATAGATTACATGTAGAATGCTCAGGAAAACTATCGCCTTAAACCACAGACTGAAAATGAAACCCAATACGTGTTTCAATTTAAGTCAGAATTGTACATATTTGCCAAGTGTTTTTTTTGGAAAGCCCATTGTTTTATCGAAAAAGTAGTTAAAAAGTACAAATAACCACTACGTTTAAAAAGAAACATTTTTTGTGAAAAGGTTCTGCAGAACCTATCTGTATGAGATATTCTTTCAAAAGGGATGAGTCAAAGTATTAATGGACTTCCAATATATCAGCAGGGTAAGGATTGAAGCAATAGGATCGTCATTTATTGTGTAACTTGACTTGCTCAGTGGGGTAATGGTTATTACAGAAGTGGCATTATATATGAAACTGTATGAAGTCCCTGTTTATTCAGCAAAATGATTGCATAAGCAACAGAGACAGTTGTTTTGGAAAAAAAATCAACATCGATTTACTGGTGTAATTAATAGTACAGAATTTCTGTTTAGTCAACATCGCAAGTGGCAGAAACAGTACTTGTTATGTAACTGTCCAAGATCCTGTTTATTCAGCAGAATAAGGGTTCAAGTGCTGGAGATAGTATTTGTTGTGCTAAATGTATGGAGTTGCTGTTCATTCCAGAAGGAAAGGATTAATCAATGGTCTGAACTTGCTAATGTTACACAAAATCTACATTGATCCTTCTGTAAACATCTGGAACTTGAGCCAAATTAAATAAGCAATATTTTTCCACGAATTCTACCTCATTTTTATTTATGCTGTGCTCGCACAAAAAGGTGATGTGGAAAATCCTATTTAGCTAACATTTCAAATAGACCATTCACTGTTTATTAGTTTAGTTGCAAGTGCTGTATTAGCCATATAGGTCACTGTGGCTTAGCCTGGGGCAGAGATGAAGGTTTTGCCCTTTTAGTTTGAAGCCAGTTTTTTAAAACTGGCAAGTCTTATTTCCTTTGATGAGGGAAAGTTGTTTTAAAAAACTTATTTTACTATAATAGGATATACCTTTGATTAAATACAACAAATTTACCAAAAAAACTTTTAATGTTTTAAAAAAACTTTTCTATGTCTGTCTTTGCTCTCAGAACCCATACGTTACCCACAACCCACAAACAAGCAGGTAAACAGGCAACCTCCTCCTGCTAGTACCTCTGCTCTTCTTTGAATTGCCTCTGAAGTGTACCAGCGTAGCCAGAGAACCAACACACATCGCCCCAGTGGAGAGCTGTTTGGCTTCCCTTTTGTGGTTCCCCAGAACAGCCTGGCTGAGATCAGTAATTCACTGTTTGGGTAATCGTGGCTATGAACCTATATTCTATCATTTGCAGCATATTGCCATTCTAAAGTCAGTCTACTAGAATATATTTTAACATGCAACGGCGTGAGTATTTAGCTAGCTTATTTTCCCATCTACACATTGCATAATCCACATTTTAAATGAGGAGTTTTATGATGAAGCTGGAGGAAAGGGTCTATAAAGGTTATGTCATGTGTTAATAATGACATAGCTCAGGCAGGATAGCAACAAGATGTTTGTGTACTACTCTATTCTGCCTCAGAGCTCGACCACAGTTCTTCCTTTCATTTCTAGCCCCTGGCCCTTTTAATATGATTCACATTATGATAGGTAGGTTTCCAATTATAGTGGGACTGTCCAGGCAAAGAGCTTGTTGGAAGCAAAGCACTTTCTCAAGGATAAGAAACAGGCAAAGGCAAGTCAACTGATGCGCCTAACAGTCACAAGAGAGTCAATGGAAAAGATACAGTAGAAGGGCACCAAGCCACCTCCGAGCTGGAAAATCACGTGATACAGCGGAGCTGAAAGGAGGAAAGGATAATTACATAGAACATAAAAGTAACCAAAATTCACTAACTGCTATCGTTGGTTTGGACGACCGCCTGGGACGGTGATTGAGAAGAATATCAACAGCACCAACAACCTCAGAGCCAATCGCCACCAGCAGTGCATCCGTAGTCTGGAACAAATGCAAAGAAGTTACGCAGCTTTTAAAAATTTATATTTAAAATAACCGCTATAAAAACACACAGCAATAATAAATATCGGCACCTGACAGCCACGCTCCAACAGAACCTGCAGGATATCCAGATTCTCATTTTCAATTGCAATGGCAACTGCATTCCTCCCCAGCACATCCACACAGTTTATGTTCAGTTCACTGAACTTCTCATCGAGGAGCTTTTTGACCATGTAATTGTCTCCTGAAATGTTCGAAGCAACAAATGTTGAAAATTTTAGTTAATGCCATACAATATTAAAATACAAGTGTTCTGCATAAAATAAACTAATAATTCGTGATGATGTTTAGGGCAGAGGGCACCTATCAAAGAGACATAACAGTGCTTCAGAATGGAACACTTTCCTCTTGGCGCACCCAATATAAACATCACAAACTTCTAAATCAATTATAACACGTCAGATGCAAAGTAAAGCTGTCGCTGCAATGCTTCAACTACCTTAGCCCCATCCTTAAGAAGAGCACCTCAATTTTCCCCGAGTTGATTTCGCTGTTCTCTCCATAACCTTATGACCTCTCTGAGCAAGGTTGTTAATTGAGACAGCTTTCTGCCATGAACGTTAATGTTTTAAGAGTGGTAGTTTCACACTCATGGCCAATGTACAGAACTGATGCAGCAAAAGCAGCCCCTTTTCCAACACAGTGATTGAAAATGATCACTCCTGTGCTCGCTAACTTACATTGGCTCCCGGTCCAGTATCGCCTCAAATTTAAAAATCTCATTCTTGTGTTCAAATCCCTCCATGGCCTCGCTCCTCCATGTCTCTATAACATCCTTCAAACTTACAATGCTCTGAGATTCTCCAATTCTGGCCCCGAGTGCACCCCTGATTTCCTTCAGCCCACCACTGGTGACTGTGCCTTCAGCTGACCAGGCCCCAAGCTCTGGAATTCCCTGCTATGACGAGCCTTGGAACATTTTACTACATTAAAGGTGCAGTATAAATGCAAGTTGTTACTTTGCATGAAGTTTGAGACCTAAATATTGACACCAGCTCCCAAACTCATCTGTACTAAGATAGCTAAATGTTTAATACTTTGTCATGGCTATTCCAAATGATTGTTAGGCTGAAAGACATCTTCACATCAGTAGTAGGGAAAATGCTAGAATCTATTATTAAGAACGTGGTAACAGGGCACTTAGAAAAGAATAATAGGATTGGGCCATGTCAACATGGATTTATGAAAGGGAAATCATGTTTGACAAATCTGTTAAGAGTTTTTTGAGGTTGTAACTAGTGGAATAGATAAGGGGGAACCAGTGGATGTGGTATATTTGGATTTTCTGAAGGCATTCAATAAGATGCCACAAAAGAGGTTATTAAACAAAGTAAGGGCTCATGGGATTGGGGGTAATATACTAGCTTGGATTGAGGATTGGTTAACGGACAGAAAAGAGAGAGTAGGAATAAACGGGTCATTTTTGGGTTGGCAGACTGTAACTAGTGGGGTGCCGCAAGGATCGGTGCTTGGGCCTCAGCTATTCACAATCTATATCAATGATTTGGATGAGGGGACCAAATGTAATATATCCAAGTTTGCTGATGATACAAAGCTAGGTGGGGATGTAAGTTGTGAGGAGGATGCAAAGAGGCTTCAAGGGGATATGGACAGGCTAAGTGAGTGGGCAAGAACATGGCAAATGGAATATAATGTGGAGAAATGTGAAGTTATCCACTTTGGGAGGAAAAATAGAAAAGCAGAATATTTTTTTAAATGATGAAAGATTGGGAAATGTTGGTGTTCAGAGGGACCTGTGTGTCCTTGTACACCAATCACTGAAAGTTAACATGCAGGTACAGCAAGTGATTAAGAAAGCAAATGGTATGTTGGTCTTTATTACAGGAGGATTTGAGTATAAGAGTAAAGATGTCTTACTGCAATTATATCGGGCCCTGGTGAGACCGCACCTGGAGTATTGTGTGCAGTTTTGGTCTCCTTATGTAAGGAAGGATATACTTGCCATACAGGGAGTGCAACGAAGGTTCACCAGACTGATTCCTGGGATGGGGGGATTGTCCTATGAGGAGAGATTGAGTAGACTAGGCCAATATTCTCTGGAGTTTAAAAGAATGAAACACACAAAATTCTTACATGGTTTGACAGGGTAGATGCTAAGAGGTTGTTTCTCCTGGTTGGGAAGTCTAGAACCAGGGACCACAGTCTCAGAATAAGGGGCTCGGCCATTTAGGACTGAGATGAGCAGAAACTTCTTCACTCAAAGGATGATGAATCTTTGGAATTCTCTACCCCAGAGGGCTGTGGGGGCTCAGTCTTTGATTATATTCAAAACAGAGATCGATAGATTTTTGGATATTAAGGGAATCAAGGGATATGGGGATAGTTCAGGAAAGTGGAGTTGAGGTAGAAGATCAGCCATGATCAGATTAAATGGCGGAGCAGGCTCGAGGGGCCAAATGGCCTACTCCTGCTCTTAATTCTTATGTTCTTATGAAAGACAAATGAAATAAAAGGGAAGAATTAAGCAACCATCTGTGCTTATAGCAATGCATATATCTTAAATTATAAATGTAATTATCCTCATGTTTGTAGTCAAAACAGAAAATACAATGGACAACAGTGAATAATAAACTTCAGTCCGCTCATAAGGCGCACATTTTCAATTGGTGTGTATCTAGGTTAACCACAGGTTATAAAGTCTTCGTTATTTGTGGAATAAACAATCTCTTCTGCTGCTCCTCGTTGTGTATTCTTTGTATAATGAGTTTATAATTTGAGTACTGCGAAAAAAACCATCCTTTAATTGAGCTTCCTGTAAACCATGTGATAGCAGTATTCAGTCGCGATGCATAATATTTTCTCACAGCCCTTCATTAAATTCATCTCAGTGCCGCTGTTAACCAGCAGTAATATTTTTCATTTTAATGGATGAAGATCGTGGAGGGCTCGGAAGGTGGAGATCATCGAGGGGTCGAAGGGTGGAGATCGTGGAGGGGTCGAAGGGTGGAGATCGTGGAGGGATCAAAGGGTGGAGATTGTGGAGGGGTCAAAGGGTGGAGATTGTGAAGGGGTCGGAAGACCAGGGAGGAATCGTAGGCCAGAGGAGATGAGGGTTGAGGGCTGGGGATCGGAGGTCGGAGTCCTCGTGGGGTGGGGGGAAATAGGGGGAGCGGGGGGGAAAGAGTGGAAGGGTAAGGGGTGCGCGATCGCAGGAGATCCAGCAGGTAAGTAGAAAGGCACTTACCTCCTGATCCAGCAGTCCTCGCCTTCCTTTAACAAAGCAGTGAGGAAATGCAAACAAAACAGGAGCAATCAATTAATCAGAGGGGAGTAGGAATGGAGTGGAAGGCAAGGAGAGAAAGATGGGCAGAGCAGGAAGTGGAGAGGAGGGAGAAGAGAGAACAGGAGAGAAGGAGAGGAGGTGGAGGGGGTGGAAGTGCAAGGGAAGGAACGAGGAACAGCACAGAGGAAGGAGGCGCGGGTGAAGGATGTTTGGACGATTAGCAAAAATAATTTTTCAGCATCAGGTATGGTGCACGGCTCTGGAATGATGCACCTGATAATTAAAACCCAAGTGTGCTTGGGGCCCAGTGATCGACAACAGAGAGCTAACAAGCTGTGGCCACAGGGTATGAATATCTGCCCCAAATAACAAAGCTCAGAGAGCAGAGAAAGTGACAAAAATATTGCTTTAACTGTTGTATTCCTAACACAGATGAGACTGCACACAGGGAGGTTAAAGTAAGTGACCTGAGTCTTTATTAAGACCCTCCAGAGTGAGGAACAGGCCTTAGGGACCGGCTTATATATATAGTGCTCCCAAGGGATGCTGGGATTCCTTGGGACTTCAGGGGATGCGCTCCCTGGTGGCAGAACATGGGAGTGCATGCTTTACAGATACACAACATTAACAAGAACAGAAATAGAATTTTGTTGCAGTGCCCAAGAGCCTCATAATGTTGCTGGAGTTCCGTTGATCTGTAATGAGAACCAGTCATGTCCATGATGAAGTTCACCATGACATTATAGCACTACAATCCTCTTGTATTATCACATAATTGGAAGCCTGTAGTAAGGAAATTTTATGTATAATGAAAAGTCATCGACCTGAAACATTACTGTTTCGTCACCTAACCTGCTGAGTATTTCCAACATTCTCTGTTCTTATTTCAGATTTCAAGCATCCATAGTATTTTGCTTAATTTTTTATTTCCTTATTAAAAATTGAATTAAATGGAGAAAAAAGACTAATTATGTACAATCTATGTAGTGCAATACTGTGTAATTAATTCACTGTAATGAATCACCAAAAGAAAAAAGAAAAGACTTGTATTTATATTGCGCCTTTCACAACCTCAGAACATCCCAAAGCATTTTACAGCCAATGAAGTACTTTTGAAGCGAAGAGTACTCACTGTTGTAAGGTAGGAAACACAGCAGCCAATTTGTGCACAACACGTTCCCACAAACAACAATGTGACAATGATCAGATAATCGATTGTTAGTGATCTATATTGAGGGCCCAGACACCGGGGATAACTCACCCTGCTCTTCTTCAAAATAGTGCCATGGGATCTTTTACATCCACCTGAGAGAGCAGACAGGGCCTCAGTTTAACATCTCATCTGAAAGACAGCAGCCCTGACAGTTCAGTACTCCCTCAGCACTGCACTGGAGTGTCAGCCTAGATTTATGTGCACAAGTCCCTGGAATGGGACTTGAACCCACAACCTTCTGACTCAGAAGTGAGCGTGCTGCCCACTGAGCCACGGCTGACACCATAATCCTATGAGGTAGATCATACTCTGAGATACCAGGTCATATGATGCTAACTTAATAAAGAACTTGTGGCATCAAATCTGCCAGCTGTCAATGTTAGTTATGAAAAAGATCTATCTGAACATTGTAACTAATACTGCCGGCTCCCTGTGAATTACAGACAGCAATATAATCGTAAAATTCAGCTGATGATAAACCAGGTAACAATTGCTCTTCTAATTTATGATATCATCTGAATCTCTCCATTGAATACCTGCCTTGTCATTCCCTGGTACATTCAATGCCCTGTAAGCACCATCGGAGCAGGCCGGGGAGCAGAAGGAGCAGCGTGGCGGCCTAGCCCAGCAGTCTGAGCGGCCCCCGGTGTCATGTATTCAACTGTCATTGTAACCCATATATAAACTGACCGAAGTTGTACACCGTGAGAACACTGACCGCTAGGTGGTGAACTTGTGGGAGACACTGCTAACCTGGACTTTCAGGTATAAAAGAGGAAGCTCCACCCATCTTCATCACTTGAGGGGCTTGGTAATAAAGGTAACTGGTCACAAAGTGACCTTCTCTCAAGTATGGGCCTCGTGTGCATTTATACTGTATAGTAAGGACATATCATTGGCGACGATAAACTGGGATTTAAACCACACGAGCATGGCCACGAGCAGCACAGACAAGAGGTACTGGGCCCAAGTTTCCACATGATTCGCGCCTGATTTTTAGGAGCAACTGGTGGAGAACGGACTATTTTAGAAATCGCAATTCTCCACATTTTTTTTTCTGCAGTTCTAGTCAGGTAGAACAGTTCTAGTTTAGAACAGAATTTTTTCTTCAAAAGGGGGCGTGTCCGGCCACTGACACCTGATTTGAAAGTTTCCACAGTGAAAATGTACTCCAAACTAAAGTAGAATGGAGCCAGTGAAGATTTTTGTAGAACTGAAAAAACCTGTTGTACACATTAAAAAATCAGGCGCAGGTTACAAATTAGGCGTCCAGAACGAGGTGGGGGGGGAAGGAACTCATTACATTCGACAATAAATCCTTATTTATACTTCTACAAATATTATACAAATAAATCCAACCTGAATAAACATTTATAAGCCAAGAAAAGATTAAATAAACCATCTTCCTACCTGTGTGAAAGTGCTTCAGCCAGGGAGAATTCTGCAGCCGTTCGTGCCGCTGAGCGGGAGGGGGAGAGAGAGAGAGGGGAGGGAGGGAGGGAGAGAGAGGGGAGGGAGGGAGGGAGGGAGAGAGAGAGGGAGGGAGGGAGGGAGGGAGAGAGAGGGGGCGAGGGAGAGAGAGGGGCGAGGGAGGGAGAGAGAGAGGGGGGAGGGAGAGAAGAGGGGGGAGGGAGGGAGAGGGGAGGAAGGGAGGGAGGGAGGGAGAGGGGAGGAAGGGAGAGGGAGGGGAGGGAGGGAGGGAGAGGGGAGGGAGGGAGGGAGGGAGGAGGGGGAGGGAGAGGGGAGGGAGAGGGGAGGGAGAGGGGAGGGAGAGGGGAGGGAGAGGGGAGGGAGAGGGGAGGGAGAGGGGAGGGAGAGGGGAGGGAGAGGGAGGGAGAGGGGAGGGAGAGGGGAGGGAGAGGGGAGGGAGAGGGGAGGGGGAGGGAGGGAGGGAGGGGAGAGAGAGAGGGGAGAGGGAGGGAGAGAGGGGAGAGGGGAGAGGGAGGGAGAGGGGGGAGAGGGGGAAGGGAGGGAGAGAGGGGGAAGGGAGGGAGAGAGGGGGAGGGGAGAGGGGAGGGAGGGAGAAGGGAGGGAGGGAGGGAGAGGGGGGAGGGAGGAGGGAGGGAGAGGGGAGGGAGGGAGGGAGGGAGAGGGGAGGGAGGGAGGGAGGGAGAGGGGAAGGAGGGAGGGAGGGAGGGGAGGGAGGGGAGAGGGGAGGGAGGGGGAGAGGGGAGGAGGGGAGAGGGGAGGGGGAGGGAGGGGAGGGAGAGAGGGGAAGGGAGGGAGAGGGGAGGGAGGGAGGGAGGGAGAGGGGAGGGAGGGAGAAGGGAGGGAGAGGGGAGGGAGGGAGGGAGGGAGAGGGGAGGGAGGGAGGGAGGGAGAGGGGAGGGAGGGAGGGAGGGAGGGAAGGGGAGGGAGGGAGGGCGGGAGAGGGAGGGAGGGAGGGAGGGAGAGGGAGGGAGGGAGGGAGGGAGAGGGGAAGGAGGGAGGGAGGGAGAGGGGAGGGAGGGGAGAGGGGGAGGGAGGGGAGAGGGGAGGGAGGGGAGAGGGGAGGGAGGGGAGAGGGGAGGGAGGGGAGAGGGGAGGGAGGGGAGAGGGGAGGGAGGGGAGAGGGGAGGGAGGGGAGAGGGAGGGAGGGGAGAGAGGAGGGAGGGGAGAGGGAGGGAGGGAGGGGAGAGGGGAGGGAGGGAGGGGAGAGGGGAGGGGGGAGGGGAGAGGGGAGGGAGGGAGAGGAGAGGGGAGTGAGGGAGGGGAGAGGGGAGGGAGGGGGGAGAGGGGAGGGAGGGAGGGGAGAGGGGAGGGAGGGAGGGGAGGGAGGGAGGGGAGGGAGGGAGGGGAGAGGGGGGAGGGAGGGGAGAGGGGAGGGAGGGAGGGAGAGGGGAGGGAGGGAGGGGAGAGGGAGGGAGGGAGGGGAGAGGGGAGGGAGGGAGGGGAGGGGAGAGGGGAGGGAGGGGAGGGGGGGAGGGGAGAGGGGAGGGAGGGGAGAGGGGAGGGAGGGAGGGGAGAGGGGAGGGGGAGGGGAGAGGGGAGGGAGGGAGGGGAGAGGGGAGAGGGGAGGGAGGGGAGAGGGGAGGGAGGGGAGAGGGGAGGGAGAGAGGGAGGGAGGGGACGAGGGGAGGGAGGGGAGGAAGGGGAGAGGGGAGGGAGGGAGAGAGGAGAGGGGAGGGAGGGGAGAGAGGAGAGGGGAGGGAGGGGAGAGGGGAGGCAGGGAGAGGGGAGAGAGGGAGGGAGAGAGAGAGAGAGAAAGAGGAGAGGGGAGAGAGAGCGGGGGTGGGGGGGGGTCGGGGACAGGAGCGGGGGGGGGGGGGTCGGGGAACAGGAGCGGGGGTCGGGTCGGGTCAGTCGGGGGGGAGCGGGTCTCGGGTCGGGGCGGGGCGGGGAAGCGGGGTCTCGGGTCTCGGGTCTCGGGGGGGGGGGGGGGGAGCGGGTCTCGGGTCGGGGCGGTGGTGGGGGGGAGCGGGTGTCGGGGCGGGGGGGAGCGGGTGTCGGGTCTCGGGTCGGGGCGGAGGGAGCGGGTCTCGGGTCTCGGGTCGGGTCGGGTCTGGTCGGCAGGGGGGGGAGCGGGTGTCGGGTCTCGGGTCGGGTCTGGTCGGCTGGAGGGGGGGGGAGCGAGTGTCGGGGGTCGGGGCGGGGTGGGGGGGGCGGGTGTCGGGGGTCGGGGCGGGGCGGGAGGGGGGAGTGGGTGTCGGGTCTCGGGTCGGGTCTGGTCGGCGGGGGTGGGTGGGGGGGAGCGATTGTCAGGTCTGGTTGGGCGGGGAACAGGAGCTGGCCGTGGGAGGAGCCTCATTCACGCAGCCCCAGTGAGGCCATTGCGCCAGGGCTAGAGGCTGCGTGCTTCGGGCCCCTCCCACACAGTTCGGCGCCGGGAGCTACTGCACTTGCGTGCCGACTGTAGCGCGCATTTGCAGAGGTCCCGGCACTGTTTTCAGCGCCGGGACCTGGCTCCGCCCCCCCCACAGCTCGTGCTGACTGCGCCGAGGGCCCCAGGACCTATAAGTAGGTGGAGAATACCGAGGATTTATTTCGGCGCCGTTTTAGGCGCGAAAAACGGGCGCCCAGCTCGGAGGGGCGCCCGTTTTTTTCTTGTGGAAACTTGGGCCCATAGTGTTGGTGATGATTGGGACGACTTTATTGAGAGACTACAGCAAAGTTTCATCACTAAGGAATGGTTGGGACAGGATTCGGCCGACAAACGCAGGGCTCACCTCCTGATGGTTTGTGGATCCAGAACGTACTCCCTGATGAAGGACCTTCTAGTGCCAGAGAAGCCGGCGGACAAGACTTTTGAAGAGCTCAGTAAGTTGATCGGGGAACACTTTAAACCGGCGAGCAGCATGCACATGGTGAGACACTGGTTTTCCACGCACCGGCGGCGAGAAGGGCAAAGCGTTCCAGACTTTGTGGCAGATCTCCGGCGACTTCCAAGCCTATGTAAGTTCCCAGATGTAAGGAGCGCGGAGTTGCTGCGAGACTTTTTTATTGAGGGCATCGGGCACGCTGGGGTTTTCAGGAAACTGATTGAGACCAAAGACGTGACCCTGGAAATGGCAGCTTTGATGGCCCAGACTTTTACTTCAGGGGAGGAAGAGACCAGAATGATATTTGACAAAAATCTTGGTTTAAATGCAGCAAATGGACAGGGAGTCAACATTGTTAATGCGGCACACAGTTCTCCAAGGGCAATCGGACATGCCCGAGCATGTAGTCGAACCCGAAGGGGGAATTCAACAGAGGCAATGGCAAGCTGAATGGCGATTCATGCCATCGCAAGGGACAATGCGGCCAGTAATGGGGCCATCAACACCTGTCAATGGTGCGTTTAAGGACAGTTACGGAGACAGTCAGACGATCGACTGGTAATGGACCTTTTGTTTCCAACAATGGCTTATTTTGGAGGGGTGGAGGCAAACACACAGCTAGAGCTTGCAGGTATCAGCAATATACCTGCAGAAATTGCAACATCAGCGGTCACTTGTGCACGAAGCCTGCAGCCAGGTTGATGTACGAGGAGCACGGGCCCGATGTAAGCCCTACAAGGCCAAATGGACACTGGGAGAAATCGCTGGAAGCTGAAGTTCAGCGAGTTCATGTGGAGCACATATACAGTTCATACACCAGGACGCCACCGATAATGATGAAAGTGCTCCTCAATGGCATCCCAGTATCAATGGAGCTAGACACGGGGGCCAGCCAGTTCCTGATGAGTATCAAACAGTTCGACAAGTTGTAGGCGTCCAAGGCCAGGAGGCCAAAATTATTGCCGATTGATGCACAGCTACAGACATATACAAAGAAGATAATTCCGGTGCTCGGCAGCGCCACGGTAGTCGTGACCCACAAAGATTCGGAGAACAGGTTGCCACTCTGGATTGTCCCAGGGGACGGTCCCGCACTGCTGGGGAGGAGTTGGCTTGCTGTCATGAATTGGAAATGAGGCGATGTCAATGCAATTTCTTTTGTGGAGCGAGTATCATGCTCACAGGTCCTGGACAAATTTGATTCACTATTTCAACCCGGCATTGGCACTTTCATGGGGACCAAGGTAGTGATTCACATAAACCCGGACACCAGGCCAGTACACCACAAGGCCAGAGCAGTGCCGTACGTGATGCGGGAAAAGATAGAAGGCGAATTGGACCACCTGCTGAGGGAAGGCATCATCTCGCCAGTCGAATTCAGTGACTGGGCGAGCCCGATTGTGTCAAGGCGGATGGGTCGGTCAGGATATGTGGTGATTACAAGGCCACCATCAATCGGGAATCACTCCAAGACCAGTACCCGCTACCAAGAGCGGAGGACCTCTTTGCGACGCTATCCGGTGGCAAACATTTTTCAAAATTGGACCTGACCTCAGCTTACATGACCCAGGAGCTGGCGAGTGAGTCGAAGAAGCTGACCATCATCACGACACACAAGGGGTTGCTTGAGTATAACAGATGTCTGTTCGGGATTCGTTCGGCCGCCGCGATCTTTCAACGAAACATGGAAAGTCTCAAGTCGATTCCAAGGACGGTGGTTTTTCAAGACAACATCCTCATCACAGGTTGCGATACTGAAGAACACCTCCACAACCTGGAGGAGGTACTACATAGACTGGACCAGGTAGGTCTGCGACTGAAAAAGGCGAAGTGCGTCTTCCTAGCTCTAGGGGTAGAATTCCTGGGGATGAGGGTAGCAGCAGATGGGATCAGACCTACTGCATCCAAAATGGAAGCGATCCAGAGAGCACCCAGACCCCGTAATGCGACGGAGCTCCGTTTGTTCCTGGGGCTCCTGAACTATTTTGGCAACTTTCTTCCCAAATTGAGCACGCTGTTGGAGCTGCTACACGTGCTCCTATGCAAAGGTCGCGAATGGGTCTGGGGGGACAGCCAGGAAAGGGCTTTTGATGGAGCATAACAAATTGCGTGCTCTAACAATCTGTTAACGCTATATGACCCATGTAAGAAACTTGTTTTAACGTGCGATGCGTCGTCCTGTGGGGTCGGGTGTGTGTTGCAGCATGTTAATGTCAAGGGTCAGTTACAGCTGGTAGCTTATGCCTCCAGAAGTCTGTCCCAGGCAGAAAGGGGCTACGGGATGGTAGAAAAGGAAGTGCTTGCATGTGTATATGCAGTAACAAAAATGCACCAGTACATGTTTGGCAGGAAATTTGAGCTGGAGACAGATCACAAACCCCTTACGTCTCTTTTGGCTAGCAACAAGGCCAAAAATGCAAATGCGTCGGCCCGCATACAGAGGTGGGCACTCATGTTAGCCGCCTATGACTATACAATTCGGCACAGACTGGGCACTGAAAACTGCGCCGATGCACTTAGCAGGCTTCCACTAGCCACCACCGAGGGGGCAACCAAGCATGCTGCTGAGATGGTCATGGCTGTTGAAGCTTTCGAAAGCGAAGGCTCACCCGTGACAGCCCGTCAGATCAAAGTCTGGACTAATAGAGACCCACTACTGTCTTTAGTCAAGAAATGTGTCCTGAATGGGGACTGGACAGCCATGTACGGGGTATGCCCTGAGGAATTTAAACCATTTCACAGGCGTAAGAATGAACTCTCGATTCAGGCCGATTGCCTACTATGGGGGAACCGAGTAGTCATGCCCCAGATGGGCAGAGAGGCGTTCATCCAAGAACTCCACAAGGAGCACCCGGGCATTGTTATGAGAAGGCAATTGCCAGGTCACACGTTTGGTGGCCAGGGATAGATGCAGACCTGGAACTTTGTGTTCACAGGTGCAACGCGTGTGCCCATCTGGGCAATGCACCCAGGGAAGCCCCGCTTAGCCCCTGGTCACGCATCCATGTGGACTACGCAGGTCCTTTCATGGGAAAAATGCTTTTGGTTGTAGTAGACACCTACTCCAAATGGATCGAATGTGACATTCTCAATTCAAGCACATCCTCTGCCACGCTAGAAAGTCTACGGGCAATGTTCGCTGCCCATGGTCTACCGGACCTCTTGGTCAGCGACAATGGCCCGTGCTTTACAAGCATTGAGTTCCAGGACTTCATGGCAGACAATGGTATCAACCATGTCAGAACGGCACCATTCAAGCCGGCCTCAAACGGCCAGGCGGAACGAGCAGTGCAGATAATCAAACTGGGGATGCTCAGAATCCAAGGGGGTTCCCTACAAAGCCGCTTATCACGCCTCCTGTCGGCCAATAGATCCCGACCACATTCGCTCACAGGGGTTCCACCCGCAGAGCTGCTATTGAAAAGGACGCTCAAAACCAGGTTATCCCTCATACACCCCACCATGAAAATTATTGTTGAGAGCAGGCGCCGGTCACAATGTGACTACCATGATGGGAATGCGCGGGCACGATGTATTGATGTCAATGACCCTGTCTTTGTCCTCAACTACCTGATGGGCCCAAAAGGCTCGCAGGCACTGTGATTGCCAAAGAGGGGAATAGGATTCTGGTAGTTAAACTTACCAATGGACGAATCTGCCGCAAACACGTGGATCAAACAAAAAGGAGGTTCAGCAACCCCATAGAAGAAGCAGAGGAAGAACACGATGTAGAGTTCACTCTACCACAGGTGACCGAACACCGGAACCAAAGGGAGGAGAGCCAAGTCCGGACAGGCCCAAGGCACCGCAAACAGGAGACACTCAGGCCAGCACCCAACAACCGGAGCCCCAACTCAGGCACTCTACAAGGGAACGTAAACCACCAGAGAGACTTAACCTGTGATCCCAATAAGACTTTGGGGGGGGGGGGGGGGGGAGGTGATGTCATGTATTCAGCTATCATTGTAATCCATGTATAAACTGACCTAAGTTGTACACCATGAGTACACTGACCACTAGGTGGTGAACTTGTGGGAGACACTCCTAACCTGGACTTTCAGGAATAAAAGGGGAAGCTCCACCCACCTTCATCACTTCAGTGCTGGAATAAAGGTTACTGGTCACAGAGTGACCTTCTCTCAAGTATGGGCCTCGTGTGTATTTGTACTGTATAGTAAGGACATATCACCCAGCCTGCAAGCACCATCGGAGTGGCAGCCTATCCCAGCAGTCTGCGCGGCCCCCGGCCTGTGAGCACCATCGGAGCAGGCCGGGGAGCAGAAGAAGCAGCGAGATGGCATACCACTCCAGGGAGCAGCATGTGCTGGAGCAGGAGAGCAACAGCAGCGAAGAGGGACATCATCAAGGTCCAGGTCGGTGATTGGAGAGTGGGCAGGTACAGGAGGAGCAGCGAGGTCGGGGCGAAAGAGCGGCGAGAGAATGTAGAGGGTCGTGATCGGGGCCCAGGGGAGGCGTGAGTTCGGGGCCAGGGGTCTAGGGGCAGCACAGGTCAGCCCACACTGCGATGTGTGCGCGCTCGGTCTGTGCAGCAGAGCAGGCCTCCAGTCGTCCTGGTTAACCCTTGCCACTGGACCAAGACCTAGCTCTGTCAAGCCCTTGTGTGGCTGGTGTGCAAAGGTCACACGTTAAAAAAGTCCACGCCCAGGCGTCTTCCACCCTTCAACATGTAGTTCGGGATCTGGAATATTAGGTCCTTCATTGAAACACCTGGGAACTTTTTGACATGGAAGCAAGTCATCCTCGATTCGAGGGACTGCCGATGATGATGATGCAATGCCCTACACACAACACTTTATTCAGCTACTGCAGACTAAAACATTTATAAGATGCACATAACTCAAACGCTGTCACACAGCCTCTCTGCTGCATAAACACAAGCAGAAAATGTTCCTTCACGGCAACTATTCGCAATGTTATTGTCCACACCATGTGTCACAGGATACAGCGTTTTTGACCAGCATTGAGTCCGGATGTTTTGCGGATCACCCTAAACCTTCGGTGCTGTGGCCTATCGTGTTCACCATCAGCAATCTATCCCATTATACAGACTGCACTGAACTACTCAGGGATTCATGATGAAAAGCAAGAATGTTTAGTTTTCCCCTCCATAACTCATTTCTCAGATTGCAGAGCTTTCATTAGCAGGTCGTTAATTGCAGATAAAGCAGACTTTCCCCCAAATGTTCCTGAAATGAGGAAGTGCAGCCCTCGCTGTGTGCCAGCCAAGAGACCGTCAGGCAGTGAGCAGTTGGTGCAGGGCAGCCCATGCTCAGGCCCCCCACCCCCACAGGCACCCCACAGGCACCCCACAGACCCCCCCCCAGCCCCACGGGCACCAGGCAAATATACCCCCACCCCACACCCCACACAGTTACCTTTCTCGCAGGCCAGCAGGAAGAGCTTTTCATGGATGGTCGTCTCCTCCTTCACCTCCCGCACGTCCCTGAGGGAGAGGTATTTGTTGGGAGAGGAGCACTCGGTCTGGTACAAGCTGGCCATGGCCAGCGAGCGGCCTCCGCACAGCTCAGCGGCGACGGGCGCTCCACACCTAGTGCACGGCCCCCCGAGCTGCCCTATTTCACACGGATCCAATCGATGTTATTCCCGGGAGACGTCCCCGGCAGCAAGCGGTGACGGGTTCAGAGTGCGGCTGTGCGCATGGGCATTCTGCCTGCCTCTTCATGTCTCTCTCTATCTCCCCCTTTCTCGCTTTCTTCATCGCTCTCTTTCTCCCTCTGTCATTCTCGCTTCCTCGCTCTCGCTTCCCTTTCCCATTCTTCATCTCTTCTCTCTTTCTCCCCTTTTTCTTTCTTTCTCTCTCTCTCCCTTTCATTTTCTCTTTCTCTCTCTTCCTCGATCTTTCTCCCTTTTATTCTCCCTTTCTTTATATCTTTCTCAGTCACTTTCGCTCTTCCCTTTCTCCCTTTCTTTACCCTCTCCTCTTTATTAATCTCTCTCTTCCTCTTTCTCCCTCTTTATTTTTCTCTTTTCTTTCTCGCTGTCTCTTTTTTCTTCCTCTATCGCTTTTTCGGTCTCTTTCTCTTGCCCCCTCTCTAATTTATCTCTCTCCCTTAAGAAATAGTTGAGAAACAATACAGGTGCCATTGCACTGCTAGGTGTATTCTATAGGCCACCAACCTGTGAGAAGGATATAGAGGAGCAAATTTACAGGGAAATTACAGAGAGGTGCAAGAACTATCCTAATATAGACTGGGATAGTCATCGTCATAGGCGCTCCCTCGAACGAGGATGATTTGCTTCCAAGAGTTCACAGATGTTTCAATGAAGGACACGATGTTCCAGTCCTGAACTCCAATTGAGGGGGTGCAAGATACCTGTGCGTGGATTTTTTTAACGTGTGGTGACCGTTGCACACCAGCCACCACACGGGCTTGACAGAGTTAGGCCTTTATCCAGTGGAAAGGGGTAACCAGGACAACTGGAGACCTGCTCTGCTGCACGGACCTAGTGCGCACACATATCGCAGTGTGGGCTGGGCCCTCGCCTCTTCTGGGCCCTCATTCGCCACACCGCCGCCATGATCTCTCGCCGCTCCTCCGCCACAAACATTCACCGTTGAGTAATAGTGTAAAGGGCAGAGAGGGGGAAGAATTTCTGAAGTGCGTTCAGGAGAACTTTCTTGATCAGTACGTTTCTGGCCCAATGAGGAAGGAGGCATTGCTGTATCTGATTCCGGAGAATGAGGTGGGTCAATTGGAGCAAGATGTAGTCGGGGAAAGTTGTGGAATATTTTACAATACTCAACACAAGTCTGACATCGAGGTTACAAATGGTCTTTATTCGTACACGTGGGGAGACGTCCTGCTATCTGTCTTTAGCCAAGCCTCGCCAAATTGATGCAGCATATACATGATTTTTATACATTCAAATGTCACATTGTACAATGTCCCCGCCTACCTTCTAGAACATTCCATATTACATAATTTGTCTTCATTCCTGTTACTACCAGGTCTTCACCTTAGTTTAGATAACAGTTAGACAGTAGGCAGTTGTGATCAGCATTAGATAACAGTTAAACAATTGCTCTATAGATATTTGCGGTCATCAGTTAGCGTGACCTATGGCACATATGCTGTTGCAACCATTTGTTACTGGCAGTTGAGGTCAGCTCATTTAGCTTAATCATATTTTGCTTTATCTTGTTTAGCCTTGTCCATTGTTTCACCACACAAGCTGTTGTAGAAACATAGAAACATAGAAAATAGGTGCAGGAGTAGGCCATTCGGCCCTTCTAGCCTGCACCGCCATTCAATGAGTTCATGGCTGAACATGCAACTTCAGTACCCCATTCCTGCTTTCTCACCATACCCCTTGTCCAAGATGTCACTGGTTTCTTGCCACACAAGCTATTGCCCGAGTTGTTGTCTTATTTCTCCCTGTCTCCCTTGTGCTCCCCTTTCAATCCCCCCTTTTGGCCCTTGGCTATAATTGGCCCAATGTATCCACCAAGGGTCGTACTGAGTTTAAGTCCTGGTAGTCTGGCGAAGTTTGCTCCAATCTGTACATGTTCTCGTATACGGCTCTCCGTGTTTGGGCAGTTGCGACTTTTGCCAACTTTCTGATTCTTTGTCGCCTGCATTTGTAACAGCAGCTTGCTATCAGGTGTATAGTGATTATTACCTGGAGGGATACCAGGGTGTGGGTTACTATTCTTATCCAGGGATGTACCTGAACAGCATGCCCCAGTTCCATGCTATACTGTACCACGGGAGAGTGCCCAAAGTTTCAATGTCCTTCCCAGTTCTCCTGATTTCTTCTTGTGTCAGGTGGTATTGCTTCACCATTGTCTCCAGCCTATTTGCTAACTGGTTTAAGTGTTCAGGGAGTTTGGGGATTTTGGGTACCTCAGGAATTAGATATTCCCGCATTTCCCTTTTATCCCCTCCGTGGTATTGAATATCATCTGTCGTCTTTTGTATATTACTATCGATTGCTGCTATCCAATAGTGGTTGGTGTTTGTGGGTGGGAACAGAAGCTTGCCGTGTTAATCGGGCACACGAGGGGTCTGTTTTTCACTGGTAGTCACACAATACTTCCCCCTTACCTTGGCAATGCGGGTTGGCTCAAATTGGGCCTGCGTCACTTCTACAGTGTAATTTGTGTTAGTATTAAATCCGCATCGTGCCTGGGTTCCCTTTCCATACTCCTTGCATCCTGTCAGTGATAATCCTACCAGGGTCTCTCCTTCTTAATGGCATGGTTAAAGGTTGGGTAATATCTGATGTGTGCCTTTCCCTGATATACCCCTATATTTCCCAGTTTGTACAATGGGAACGGTTTTTGGCCCTCAGCCATGGCTTGGATGATCATGATCATTCCGAGGTACTGTGTGTGATTTGTCACACAATTCGTATCGGTGGGGTATACTCTGATCAACCTTCGGACATGGCATGCTGTCAGATTGCTTGGATCACTGGCCATGCCTTTTACTTCCTCGTTACTGATCCAGCTAGGGACCTCTCCCTGGTGCAGCTGGTCCAGATTGGCCCGGACTTGATCCATGCCCCATAGGCGTGACATAGCATTTTATTTTAATTTTCTCATTGGTTCTGTGTTTTGGTATCTATTAGCCGGTTGGTGGAACAGGGTTTCCACCGTGTTTGTACTCAGCTGGCTTCCCTTTTGAGCCTCGATGTTTGTTTGTGTAAATACCCACTTTAGTTTGTCGTTTAACCTTCCTAGCTCTTGGTCCACTGCCTCGCTATCTAGGATACTGACTAGTGAAGTTCCTGTGTTGAACACGGTGCCCACATCCCCCAGTATGCGCCTTTTCTTCCTGCCCCACTTTCTTTCTCCTTTACTACGTGTCCCCGACCCTTGGGCAACTTGGTCTGTAACAATTTTTTATCAGCGTTTTTATATAGCTGTTGGTTTTGAGGGTTACACGATGTTGGGAGGTATATCCATGCCAGATTTAATACCACATGGCGTACATTATCATACAATATTCTCCCATTGTCCACCAATATCAGCCCACCTTTAGGACCTGGGGTTGTCTCCAGCCACTCCCAGAGTTTCAATGTCGTGATGGTTGATAGTGGCATCGCTGTTGGTGGAGTATCCTCCTACGGCATTTGAGCGTCCTCCCTCTGGTGAAGAGGGACCATTTTCTGTGTTCCCCACATTCTAAGCAAACTGGTGCCCTTGTGCTTGCCTGGATTGTTCTGTTAATGCACGTTACATCGTCCTCTGTGTTAAATCATATATCGGAGTGGAATCATACATGTTCACCCTCGCTGATGGTTAGCCCAAGGCCGATGATGACCCATAATATAAGGATATGATATGGTCTTGGTCGTCACCAAGAGTTAGTGGCCATTACAACTATATTTCTTAAGCTGCGTCCAGTGTTTCCACCGTCCCTTTCCATTCATATCCACATATGCACACATATCGTTTGTCAGTCTTACTCCGTGGGCTCCAGTCCACCACTGGGCAAACCCTGGTCGCCCCTGTAGGGGAGGACGAAAACCCCCTAATTTTACCCAGAAGGAAAAGGGCTGTGGGATCAGTCTGTGCTGTGAATTGAAACCGATACGGTTTGACCTTGGCAGAGCAGTGATTGGACGGGGGAGGACACCGGAGGGCCAATTGTGGGACAGAGTCAGCCCGAAGCATGTGGCTTTCAAGCCAATGGGAGAGCACTTGCTCGGAAACTGTGGGACTGACCCATAGCCATTATCGGGCTATTGTCTTCCCCATATTTACATTATGGAAGGAAATTATGCAGACCTTTTGAAAACTAGGGAACCCAAAACAAACCAAGGGCCTACACAATGGCTACAGGAGGCCAACGCAATCAACACCCATTCAAACCTTGAGTAGGTTAACATCAGTGGAAAAAACCCGCAATAATCTAAAACTGCTGCATTTTTCAAAATCACAAAGCCCACCAATGGGAAGAATCGATTTCAGCAGGAGAGGCGGACTGGATAATCTGGCTATAAAAAGGGGTTTCTGACATAGTGTGTGTAGTTCCCTGCTCTCGTGATCCAACAACCAGCAAGCCTCTCAACACTGAAGGAAAACCAGTGTCCGAAGACACCAAAGATAGAAGAAACAAACCACCAGACTGCGGAAGGCACAGTAGTGAGTATAACCTCTGGTCCCCAGCAGGTGAAGGACTTGGAACAGAGTCTTCAGAAATCAGAGGAGCTCTCTGCTATCCGGGCTGCAGTTGGGAACAACCTGCTGGCCGAATTAGCTGTGGAGCAGCAAGGGAAGAGGCAGTTGGAGGAGACCTTCCGAAATAGCCGGGATTATCTTCAGTGTCAGGTCACTGAGGCCAAGGGTAGTGAGGGGTCCATCCGGGAACAGAACTCTCGGTACACCCAGAAAATTTGGGAACTAGAGAATAAATTAAAAGATGTACAGGCAGCCTATAAAGTGGCCAGTAGCAGTGAGTTTGCAGATCACGGTCCCTGCCAGGAGAGGATTAAAACTCTCACCCACGCTCTATCCCAGGCAAAGGGGATGGTCGCCCTGATAGGACCTGGAGAGTCCACAGGGGACAAAGGAGAGTATTGGGGGGTAGAGGAGAATCCAAAGGCAAGAGACGCCCGACCACCTCCTGAGGCACCGGTGGTTTGTCCGGTGGGGTACCAGGAGGGGCGGGGCACGCAGGTAGTAGCATACCCAGGGCTGGGGGCAGGACCAATGTGTCCCGCTCGGCAGCAGGGATGTGAGGCTCCAGCCGAGGGTCAGTTAAAGGCTGGATCAGGCGACCAGGCACTGTCTGCTGCACCGGGTATGGTGGGACAGCCGGAGGTAGAGGGACCAGCGCAGTAAGATCCTGAACAAGGGCCGATGTGCCCAGTCAGGCAGCGCAATTACGGTCCTCCACAGGCAGGTGGCCAAGGTCGGGGAGCGCTGGAGAGCGACTTTATTATTCCCCATGGAGTTCAATCACTCAGGGCCATGGTGGCCCATTTGGCCAAACTCACTCGCAGCGGGGACCTGTCTATCCACTTCATGGAGGTGATGCAGGCAGGGGAAATTAATGGGTGCGACGAGGAAGAGACAGCCAAGCTGCTGCTCTTCTCTCTGGACAGCAAATTGTACCCGGATCTACCGGCAGAATGCCGGAGGGGACAGCGTACATTTACTGAGGTCCAGAGGGCCGTCCGTGAGGCTATGGGCTTCGATGACGGCAGTCCTTTCGAACGGGTCAAAAGGACAAGGCAGCTCACAGGGGAAACCCCGCAGGCGTTTGCGGACAGGCTGTGGGTGGTATACCACGCAGCCTGTGGGGAGCTCCTCGACCGGGCGAATCTTTCCATGGTACAGACTGGCCGCTGGCTGAGGATGCTGGTGGCAAACTGCTTGCTCTGGCTCGAGGCCAGGGCAGAACTGTGGTTCGATTCCCGGGACCCGAACCTCACCGAGGAAGCAGTGGTCAGGCAACTGGCACTGGTCCAACGGAATGGAGGAAGGGAGGAGGAGAAAACCTCCAAAGGTCGGGTAAATGAAGTAAAACCCAACTCGATTCCCAAAAGGGAATGGTACCAGGAGGGTGGCCGCTTGATTGATAAGGAGGGAGGGGTGCGGGAAAGCTGGGCATTTTAAAAGGGATTGCAGGAGCCCAGTAAAGAGATATGGGGGGAGAAGTTCTTTAGGAGCCGCCCAGAGTGGGGGGAAGTGGAAGGATCTCCTCACCATCCCTTGACGAGACACATGCTGCAGTGAGGACCGCGCTGGAGGGGACTGGGAAGGTAGCCACGGCAACAGGCAGGGAAGCACCAGCAACCCTGCCAGTACAGAGGCCGTGACTAGCCCAGACCCAGCCTGCATACCTGTGCCCACTAGAATACGACCCCTGGGGACGACCCTGGGTCAAGATGGAGGTTGAGGGTGTATTGGGTACTTACCTTTTGGACACTGGTGCTTCCAGCACGATAGTCCATTCGGAGGACCCGCAACCTCACCTCTATCAAACGGGGTGCCGTATCAACTTGTTGGGTTCACAGGAAATGAGAAGGCTGGGTTTTTCTCAGTCCCGCTCGCAGTTCGTTTAGGAGCACTCCAAACACAATGGAAGTGCGTCCTGATGAACTGGGAGCAGGTGGGAAAAGGGATTTTGGGGGCTGATTTTATCATCGCTCGCCAGATCCTAGTAGACTTGAGGAATCACTGTCTATGGGGCACAATGGGCACGGGAGCAGAGGGAGAAGTCATGGTTATTGATAAGAAACAGGGAAAAGGGACTCTGTGTACAATGAAGCCAAAAGTGGGTTACGACCTGGAGGTTCTGGTCGGTAACACCCCGGCCGAGTACCGGGCCTATGTGCAAGCAAATCTTTCAGCATTTGCCACCCATAAACACGATTGTGGGAGAGTCACAGGAATGGAGGTTAGAATAGATGGGGATCCCATGTCCCACCCGCAAAATCAGTATGGCTTTCACCGAGAGGCAGAAGCAGACTTGGAGACAGCTTTAAGCTCGCTTGTCGAGCAGGATGTTTTGAGACCCATAGCCACCCATGTCAACTCCCCGCTTTGGCTGGTTAGGAAACCGGACAATTCTTGGAGGGCTACGGTGGATTATAGGATGCTCAATAAAAACATCCCAGCTTGTGCTCCCACAGTAGCGGTGGTTGCGGATCTGATAGGGGAAATCCCTGCATCCGCAACCACGTTCACAGTGTTGGACATATCCAACGGGTTCTGGTCTATCCCTGTACGGAGGGAAGAACAGTACAAGTTTGCCTTCACCTTCCGGGAACAGCAGTATACATGGAGCTGCCTCCCACAGGGCTTTCATAATAGTCCCAGTATCTTTCACCAATGCATGGCGAACTGCTTAAAAGGCTCCAGCTGGTGCAGTATGTGGACGACCTGTTGTTGTTCACAGACAGCAGTGAGGAACACGGTCCACTGCTGGCCGAACTGCTGGTCTTACTGAAGGAAGGGGGTTTTAAAGTTAACCCCAAGAAAGCCCAGATAGGTCTAGGAGAGGTAAAATTCCTGGGCCTGACGATAAGGACAGGAGAAAGGGCCATTGATGAGGCTAAAAGAAAGGCAACGCAGGAACTCCCTGTCCCTAGGGATGTGTCGGGGGTAAGGTCTTTCCTGGGAATCACTGGCGAATGTAGGGACTTCATCGAGGACTATGCAGCCACTGCCGCCCCTCTGCTCAGACTCCTACATAAGGGGGTCGAGTGGGAATGGGACGAGGGCTGTGAGGTAACATTTGTCCATCTTAAGAGAGACCTGCAGGTAGCACCAGCCCTAAGGGCAATTGATGGGGGGGAGGAATTCTTCCTGGAGGTGGCAGCCAGTGGCGACAGCTTAAGACAGCTCCAGGAACGAAACGGTCCGCTGAGACCAGTGGTGTACTCCTCCAGGGTCCTCACGGAGGTGGAAAAGGGATACTCCAATTGTGAGAGGCACTTGCTTGCCACCCACTGGGCAGTAAAGAGAGCTCAGATCTTTATCGAAATATCCCCCATTACACTCCTCACCCATCATACCCCGACACAGATGCTGTTGGATGGAAGGATTAAGGACGGGACAGTGAGCAGTGCTAGAATCACTCGCTGGACCCTCTTCCTCTCCCAAATGACTTTAAAGGTCAAGGGCCTCTGCGAGCCCAGGCTCGCAGAAAATTTAATCTATCCAGGGCAGCCGCATAGATGCTCTGTGGAGGGGGTATGGGACATCAACTTTGGATTTCGGGCAGGGATACACCCCACAGGCCGCGAGATCTACGTTGATGGCTCCAGTTCAGTGTCCGCGGGTACAAGACTCACGGGCTGCGGAGTTTGGGATCCCAAGGCAGGGATTGCCTTGGCTCTTAAACTCCCATGCACCCTGAGCGCCCAGCAGGCGGAACTCTCGGCGGTGATGTATGTGGTCACACGCCCCGAGGAATTCCCTACCCCATACACGATTTGCTCGGACAGCATGTTCACTTGCAATTCGTGTACAGAGTATCTGGCGATTTGGTCACGCCGGGGGTACACCTCTGCGGATGGGAAGCCCCTTGTGACCAAACCCCTGCTAGAAAAGATCGTGGCTGCAGTGGGAGAAACCGGGGATGTATATATCCATAAGGTAAAGGCCCACTCCAAAACTGAGCCACGGGGGGAAGGTAACCAGCAGGCAGACCTGCTGGCAAGGGAAGGTGCTCGTACAGGTCGCCCATGGGACCCATATGAGGCAGGCAGGATAGCAGCAGCAAGAAGCAAGCCAGGGACACAAGGGAGCGTAGGGGCGGCTGCGGCCCCGGACCTTAAAGTGGTCCAGATGCAGGATCCGGTCCTGAAGGCTGCCTTGGCTGCTATCAAAAAGGGGGGAAAGGCGGAGGGCCCATACAGTGCTGAGATATTGCTGTGCGGGAAGGCATGTTGTTTAAAGGGGACAAATGGGTAGTGCCGCCACAACATTGGAGGGAATTCCTTCAGCTGGCCCATGAGGGTCCAGGTGCGGGACACCCTGGGCCGGAATCTACCTGGCAACAGGTAGAAAAGGCAGGGTGGTGGCCAGGCCTCCGGGAAGACGTCCGCGACTTCTATGCAGGCTGTCTGGTTTGCGCTGCAAACAACCCAGACCTCCAGAAAAGGAAGGTGTCTATGGGACACGTCAGGCGGGTAGAGGGACCATGGCAGTCAATCCAGATCGACTACATCGGACCCCTACCGGCCGCCCAGGGAGGTTATAAATACTGCCTCGTCCTGGTGGATGTGTTTTCCAAGTGGGTGGAAGCCTTCCCTTGCCGAACAGCTACCGCAGTGGGGACTGCAAAAATCCTGGTGAGGGAGGTGTTCTCTCGGTGGGGTCCACCTCAAATCGTGGAGTCCGACCGGGGAAGCCACTTCACCGGCCAGGTGATGCAGGCCACCCTAAAGGTGCTGGGGATAAGAGCCAAATGGCATGTCGCCTACAACCCTCAGTCCTCAGGCCCCGTAGAACACCTGAACCGGACCCTAAAGGAAAGGCTGCGCAAGGAGACGGGAGACTCACCGAACAAGTGGGTGGATGTCTTACCGTTGGTCCTCATGGGAATCCGGGCCAGTCAGTCAAAGAGCACAGGGTACTCACCCCATGAGCTGATGACGGGCCGGATCATGAGAACCCCAGTGCATGTGTTGGCGCCGGTTCTCACCAAAGGGCAGCTTCGAGAGGTGAACCGGGACCGGTTTGTCAGGAATCTGTTTGAACAGCTTCAACAGATTCACTGGCAGGCGGCCAACAACATGGGTAAACAGCACCGTGCCAATCGGCTGCTGCTGAAACCCCGTAGTCACCATGATTGGGAGGTGGGCGACCAGGTGATGGTGAGAAGCTTCACCCGGGTCGGGGGATTTGAACCACTGTATATGAGACCATACAGCATAGTCGACAAGGCTAGCCCTATGGTCTATGCGGTTCGATTGCCTCACCGGATGAAGTGGTATCACATTAATCAGTGTAAATTGTTTGACCCCAAAGAGGTAAAAAAACAGAGGGGACGAGCAAGGGAAGGGAATCAGGCACTGGGGGAAGAACAGGCCCCGGTGGATTGGGAGGCTTCGGAGGAGGCAGCGAGCCCCGAAGCTCTACAGCCAGGGCTGGTTCACTGCTCCTGTAAGGCTATCCCACCACTGGGTAGAGGTTCCCAGCCCACTAACAGAAGTAGGGAGAAAGGCTCTACCATTAGCAAGGTCCAAGGGGAAGCTGAACCTCCCATGGTGGATCAGCTGGGGCTAGCCCAAGAGGTGGAGGAGATAGCATTGCAGCCCATAACGTGGGACTCTGCACCGACAGTAAGGAGGAGTAACAGAGTGCCACAGACCAGGGATAATCTCCCACCGATTATCCGGGGCTCGGGACGGCCTTGGAGGGCAGCACAAGACTCATTAAGGGGGACTATACGAGCCTCTCAGCAGAGGGCATCCTGGTCCCCAGGGTACGGTCAGCCGAGTGGTCAACGATGCCTGTACAGTGACAGATTGTAGCCTGGCCACCCGAGGACGGGTGGCGGTGTATATATTTTCCCTTCCTGTTTTGTTACTTTGTGTTGTGTGCATATGTGTTTAGGTAAGGCTGTGACGGTTGGGTACAGCATTTTATGTTCGGAATATGTTAAGTGGGCCGAGCCTGGAGAGGTCTCTCAAGGCAAGGCCATGTTCTTCTTGCCTTTCAGATGTCAACACCTCCCTACTGGACGTTAGTGATGCTGGTATCGCTAAGGATCTGCACCGGGCACCGAGGGGACACCGAGGACTCCCTGGTTTTCGGATGCTCCGGGGGCAGAGCGCCGACAGTGACCACAGGGGAAGGGACTCCGGCGGCGGATGGCCGGGTCACCTACACCCACGAGGGGAGATGGCCTGGGTGGTTGGGATCGAACTCCACCAAGTACTCCAACCATAAGGACTTTACCTACGGAGAGGCCTCCATCCCCTGCCCGGAGATCACTGTGGCCACTTCCAGAGTGAGAGTGACAGAAGGCAGAAAGGTATGCCTAACTTGCCAAGGGGACATACCTCTGGGACGGTGGTGGTGGCTCAGAAAGCTCAAGAGGGACATGGGAGACCGACACTCGGACTGGGAACGTCTGGATAATGATACCTACCGAACCTGGGGTCATCTGACGGGGTAACGGTGTGCTGGGAGAAATGGTGGGCGTACAACTAAGGAATTTATTTGTGTATGTGGGGATCCACTCGCGTGTGTTCAGAGGGGGTCTCCATTGCTTTTTATAGATGGTGGTAGGATGTCGGGGATGGGGTGGTATGGGATCGCAGCGGGGAGGCGTGTGTGACCCCCAATCCCCGGGTACCAGTAAACGCCACCGAACTTGTAGTTTGGGAAAGAAAACCCTCACCCACGGCCAAGCCCACCGTCCCACACGAGTGCCCGACAACAACCAGGGGGCCGGGGAATGGTTTAGTGTTGGTCCCTACTGAGAAACTACTTTATCAGGGGGTACACTGCACGGTGGCATCAGTGGTGCTAAATCTGACAGAAGTCCGCCTACCTACGTGGCGTCCCCGGGAAACCGAGCTGTTATACCAGGCTCTGCTGTGGGAGATGTTCCAGAAGTTCTATGAACTGGACTTCGGGGATGTCAAAGTGACAGACTTGTATAAACAGTGGGATAGGGCCGAACCGGGCAGGCAGAGGCATGGTACTTTAAATGATATTTTCACGGGGTTTAACACCAGGGCGTCCGCCATAAACAGTTTGGATAACATGCAGCTGGCCCTCTAGATAAATGGGTTAAAGAATCAGCTGCGTAAAATCCTGGGGGACGAGAATACCGTAGTGGGATCCGCGCTCCACGAAGAGGTGGCAATGACAGATCACTTAAAGGAGATTATCTCTCAATTGGAGGCACAGGCCAGGGCTGTAAACGCCTTGATTCGGGAGGATAGAAACGCCTCCGATCAAGCCGCCCAAAATGAGGTGTGCGTGCTCTATGGGGCCTGGTTGCTGGGAGAGGGACGGAGTAACCTCGAGGATCTGAGACAGGGACAGGTCCCCTCCTGGATCAGCAACCAGCACTTAGCAGCACTGCACCCTTATGATAATGTTTTGAGTCCTTGCCAACTTCGTGTAGCGTTGGAAGCCTACCCGGTACCGGTGGACTGTGGAAAGTCAAATCATACCATCATGGGTGTGGTAGTCAGGATGCCCGTGATGGGGGCGTCCCCATGACCAGCACCCCTGTACCGAGTGGAGAATGTGGGAGTCATTCGTGGAGGGGTGCATGTTTGATTCCAAGAGGTCCCACCTTATGTCACAATGTGGGAGCACACTGTGACAGGTACAGACCTCTCGGGTTGCCGGAGCAGGGGAGCACAGGTAATCCTGTGCCCCCAGCACTTGAACGCTTTTGCAAGGCCACAATGCGGGTTCAGCACTGCTGGGGCACAGCCTATCAATTGCACAATGGAGGTAATGGCCCCTAACCACATGCCTCCACAGGTAGCATATGTAGGCGGTGGGACATATTGTGTCACCACAAGTGCCCAACGGTATGAACACGGACCGGGAAGGTGGTGTCCAATACCGTACAGCAGCTTTTGCTTTAAACCCAGGGCAGAGGTTCAAGTGGCACACACCAGAATCACACCCATCCCTGAACCTTCCACGATTCACCTCACGGTACAAAACAACCTCTGCCACCTACAACAATATGTCGCCCATTTTGGCTATCCCATTGCCCCACTACCTGAGAAACTTACAGCCCTCCTCCAGGCAGTGGATTTGTCTCAAAAACATTTTTACACCATGGAGCAGAAAACTGAAATTCTAGCAGGGGAGATTGCCCAGATTAAACCCCCAGCATGGTGGGATTTGGGAATACGGGCAGACATACCTGCGTGGATCCGGGTGGGATCGCATGCCTTAGTAATCGGCCAACTCCTGATTGTAGCATATCTGCTAGTTACAAGCTGTAAGCTCAGGAGAAAAAGAAAAAGAAAGCAGTTCCTCAGGCTACTACACAGACAGGAGAGCCATTGCTAAACACTCAAGACGTGTAAACAAAGCTTGACCGCGACACTTAGGCGGTTTTGTTATTCCCAGGGATGACTGCGTTTTCATACATGGCCCCTGGGGAGTTTGCAGGGCAGGTTTCTTTGTTTTACGGTTAAGATTGAAATGAGACTCAATGTACAATTGCTGCTGTAACCTTAAATACATATATGTATATTGCTGTCGTATATTGTAACCTGTTGGATTCTGTGTTTTGTACCACGTTAAAAGGAATTACGATATATATCGACAGGATCAGTTTAGAGTTAAACTGGGGAAAGTTGTGCAATTTGGGAGACCTAGGGATTTCTCACCACCCTGAACTTTGACACACTCGAGTGGTGTCTGACTGTGTCAGATGGGGGATTATGTAGGGGAGGACAAAAACCCCCTCATTTTACCCAGAAGGAAAAGGGCTGTGGGATCAGTCTGTGCTGTGAATTGAAACCGATACGGTTTGACCTTGGCAGAGAAGTGATTGGACGGGGGAGGACACCGGAGGGCCAATGGTGGGACAGAGTCAGCCCGAAGCATGTGGCTTTCAAGCCAATGGGAGAGCACTTGCTCGGAAACTGTGGGACTGACCCATAGCCATTATCGGGCTATTGTCTTCCCCATATTTACATTATGGAAGGAAATTATGCAGACCTTTTGAAAACAGGGAACCCAAAACAAACCAAGGGCCTACATAATGGCTACAGGAGGCCAACGCAATCAACACCCATTCAAACCTTGAGTAGGTTAACATCAGTGGAAAAAACCCGCAATAATCTAAAACTGCTGCATTTTTCAAAATCACAAAGCCCACCAATGGGAAGAATCGATTTCAGGTGGAGAGGCGGACTGGATAATCTGGCTATAAAAAGGGGTTTCTGACGTCGTGTGTGTGGTTCGCTGCTCTCGTGATCCAACAACCAGCAAGCCTCTCAACACTGAAGGAAAACCAGTGTCCGAAGACACCGACGATAGAAGAAACAAACCACCAGACTGCAGAAGGCACAGTAGTGAGTATAACCTCTGGTCCCCGGAACTCCCAACTCAGTTAGGCCAGGAAAGGTGGGAGGTTGGGCATTGTACTGCTAAACTTGTGTAAAGATTTTCGTTGTGTCCGTTTAGTGGGATTTAGGGGGATTGTTTTATTGGTGTATTGCTGTTTGTTGAGATACACCTTGTCAAATAAATTGGAAGCCTAAAGTTCCTCTTGGAATCACCTTGTCTCAGTTCTATTGTATTACATCTCCTGATCGTGAGTCTTCCGTCAGAACAGTGTAAGGGAAGCTAGGAGCGCCTCGAAAACGCTCAACTGTGTGTCACAGGCTAGGGAAGAAGGGGTTAGGAGTGTTTGACACTCATGGGTGCCTCACAGGCTAGGCATAAGCTGTGGGGACGCACGAGTCTCAAAACCCCCTTCATAAGCTGTGGACACAGTCTCTCCAGGGATGCTCTTGCAGCACTCAGGGTACCTCACAGGCCAGGCATAAGCTGTGAGGGCAGAAGCCCAGAGAGAGACACCCAAGGCACAACAACCCTGTGAAAACCCCTTACACCCCGGCAATGTTTGGACCAATACGGAATCCTCTACTTTTGGTAGGAGTTCTGTTGGTTCTGCGTTTTTGTTTTCCTGATCTTAAATAACCTGTTGTTCCCTTACCTCCTTTGACAGAGCTTTAAGCGGTTCATCTAATATTTTAACATAATTTTTGAATCGATCCCTGATTGGCCCTAATTCTGCGCTTCCCGTGACGGTTCCTTCAGGTAAGTGCATGGCGCATCCGGTCATTAACTCGTACGGGGTCAATCCGGTTGTCCAGTTGGATGTTGCTCGCAGGCACATTAATATACATGGTAATACATCTGACCATGATTTTCCTGTTTTTGTGATTGCTTTGGTTATTGCTGTTTTAAGATTTGGTTTATATGTTCAACCATTCCTGAGCTTTGTGGATGATATGGAATGTAAATCGTTGGATACCTAATAATTTACAGGCTTCTTTCATTACCTTTCCTCTAAAGTGGGTTCCCTGATCAGAGTCTATTTGCAAAGGGATGCCCCACAATCTTGGTGTCAGTGCCCTGGCTTGTTGCAGTTAAAACATACTTCTGGCCTGTCTATAGCTCCCACACATTCTCTTTCTTCCATGGCGACCACATTTGCCCTCTGGTTGTCTACTTCAGTGGCCCATCGCATTAGTTCGTCATTATTTTGCATGGTGACGAACCCGGTTTTAGAATGGCTTGGTGTGCATTACTGAGCACATCTTTAAACATTTTTAGAAAGGCTGCATTATCGCAGGGCTCAGAACTGGGTCCCTTGCTTTTTGTGGTATATATCAACGATTTAGATTTGAATATAGGAGTATGATTAAGAAGTTTGCAGACGACACTAAAATTGGCTGTGTGGTTGATAATGAAGAGGAAAGTCATGGGCTGCAGGAGGATATCAATCTGCTAGTCAGGTGGGCAGAGCAGTGGCAAATGGAATTTAATTACGAGAAGTGTGAGGTGATGCACTTTGGGAGGGCTAATAAGGAAAGGGTATACACATTAAGCGGTAGGCCACTTAATAGTGTAGATGAGCAAAGGGACCTTGGAGTGCTTGTCCACAGATCCATGAAAGTAGCAGGCCAGGTGGATAAGGTGGTTAAGAAGGCATACGGAATGCTTGCCTTTATTGGCCAAGGCATAGAATATAAGAGCAGGGAGGTTATGCTTAAATTGTATAATACTTTGGTTAGGCCACAGCTGGAGTACTGCGTGCAGTTCTGGTCACCGTATTATAGGAAGGACGTGATTGCACTAGAGAGAGTGCAGAGGAGACTTACTAGGATGCTGCCTGGAATGGAGAATCTTAGTTATGAGGACAGATTGGATCGGCTGGATTTATTCTCATTGGAACAGAGGAGGTTGAGTGGAGACCTTATTGAGGTGTACAAAATATTGAGGGGCCTGGACATAGTGGACAGTAAGGGCCTATTTCCATTGGTGGAGGGGTCTATTACGAGGGGACATATTTTAAAGTGGTTAGTGGAAGGTTTAGAGGGGATTTGAGGGTGGGGGCTTCTTTATGCAGAGGGTTGTGAGGATCCGGAACTCATTGCCTAGAAGAGTGGTGGATGCAGAAACCCTCACCACTTTTAAGAGACGGTTGGATGGGCACTTAAAGTGCAGTAACCTGCAGGGTTACAGACTTAGAGCTGGTAATTGGGATTAGACTGGATGAACTTTTGTTGAACGGTGCAGATATAATGGTAAGTACTGCAAGTAATAGAATATGACCAGGGTGATCTCCTGGACTAATGTCGATCACCTGGATGGGTCGGAGAGGAATTTTCCCAGATTTTTTCTCCCTAAATTGGCCTGGGTTTTTATCTGTTTTTTGCCTCTCCCAGGAGATCACATGGCTCCGGTTGGGGTGGAGTGTAGAATGTTTCAGTATAAGGGGTGTCGCAGTTGTGTGAGGTGGACTGGTTGGGCTGGGTGCTCTTTGCCTTTCCGTCATTGTTCATGGGTTTGTATGTAACCTTTAGGGCTGCTGACCAAGGGCCATGCGGCTCTTTGTTGGCCGGCGCGGATATGGTGGGCCGAAATGGCCGCCTTCTGCGCTGTAAATTTCTATGTTTCTATCTTGGGTGAGACCCACCTCTATACCTGCATGTGCCTGAAAACTGCTGTATTTCCTCTCACTATTTTTCTGCATTTTTGTCCGTACTAACCCGTCCACGTCTCGGTTATGCAGAGATTGACAGATACGCATTCCTCTTTTTTTGCCAAAGTTCGGTGTTACTGTGTCTAGCTTTTATTTCTGGGAGTAATTGTAGTAACTTCAACTTTTGGCTGGGGGAGAACGGTACATATGTGGTCCGGATTAGATCCGGTCCTGCTCACACCGGCGGGACAGCATCTGGTTGGGCGGGTGCTCCTGGGATGAATTCTGTTTTAATAGGGCAAGTGGGAATGGTTTACCACAGGGGGGTGCATCCCACCCAGGGTCCCTATTATAATCTGCTGCCTTCTTTCCTAAATCTCCCCAGTTTATGGATCTGTCATCGTCATTATCGTTATCTGTCATCTGTCCTGCCTGGTGCTGTCGGCACCGTGGGTGACTGTGATACAGTCGCACTTGCGCAGTGTTTCTGGACATTTGTTCGCTTCCTGGTTGCGGCCGCCTTGTTAACCCTTCTACCTACTTCCTAGTATGCGCGGGTTACTAATACGAGTGCCTTCTCTTCCGTATGTTTCGTTTTGCCTTCCCACCTCCATTTTTATTCGGCGGGAACTGCGTTGGGATCTCAATTTTGTTTCAACATTTTTTCTATAATTTTCTTGTTTATCGGCTAAATACTTGGTATGGGACCCTTCTGGTCCCCACTCCAAGTCCTTATCTCCTATGGTTACTTGTTGTCAGTGATATCTCTCTTTTTAAAACTATTCCCGAGTGAGACGGATACTTGCAACTTATACCGACTTTATTATAATTTAATCGCAACGTTCTTAACATGTGTATATTACCGATTTGATCCAAACAACATGGTAATTGAAAACGTGTTCCCTCTGCCATGTCTGCCATCAACTTGAGATCCCGTCGACTACGCCAATTGTTGTGGAATATTTTACAATATTCAACACAAGTCTGACATCGAGGGTACAAACAGTCTTTATTCACATGTGTGGGGCAACAGCCTGCTTTCTGTCCTCAGCCAAGCCTCTCCAAATTGATACAGCATGTATATGGTTTTTATACATTCAAATGACGCATTGTACAATGTCCCCACCTACCTTCTAGAACATTCCATATTACATCATTCATCTTAATCCTTGTTACTACCAGGTCACCACCTTAGTTTAAATAACAGTTAGACAGTAGGCAGTTGTGATCAGCATTAGATAATAGTTAAACAGTCGCTCTATAGATATTGGCGGTGAGCAGTTAGCCTGACCTATGGCACATAGGCTGTCGCAAACATTTGGTACCGGCAGTTGAGGTCAGCTCATTTAGCTTAATCATATTTTGCTTTATCTTGTTTAGCCTTGTCCATTGTTTTGTCACACAAGCTGTTGTCCAAGATATCACTGGCTTCTTGCCACACAAGCTATTGCCTGAACTATTGTCTTATTTCTCCCTGTCTCCCTTGTGCTCCCCTTTCAGGGAACATTTGGGGAACAGTGATCATAGTATCATAAGGTTTAGATTAGCTATGGAAAAGGACAGGGAGCAATCTAGAGTAAAAATATTTAATTGGAGGAAGGCAAATTTCAATGGGTTGAGAACGGATCTGGCCCGGGTAAATTGGAATCAAAGATTGGCGGCAAAACTGTAATCGAACAATGGGCTGCCTGAAAAGAGGAGATGGTTCGGGTACAGTCAAGGTACATTCCCACAAGAGGGAAAGGTAGGGCAACCAAAGCCAGAACTCCCTAGATGATAAAAGAGATAGAGAGTAAGATGAAGCAGAAAAAGGGGGTGTATGACAGATGTCAGATTCAGCATACAAGTGAGAATCAGGCTGAATATCGAAAGTTCAGAGGGGAAGTGAAAAAGGAAATAAGAGGGACAAAGAGAGAGTATGAGAATAGACTGGTAGCTAACATAAAAGGGAATCCAAAAGTCTTCTCTTGGCATTTAAATAATAAATAGGTAATAAGAGGAGGGTGGGGCCAATTAGGGGCCAAAAAGAAGACCTCTGCACGGAGGCAGAGGGTATGGCTGAGGTACTAAATAAGGACTTTGCATCTGTTTTTACCAAGGAAGAAGATGCTGCCAAAGTCATAGTGAAAGAGGAGGTAGTTGAGATACTGGATGGGATAAAAATTGATAAGGAGGAGGTAGTAGAAAGGCTGGCTGTACTTAAAGTAGATAAGTCACTGGATGGAATGCATCCGAGGATGCTGAGGGAAGTAAAGCTGCAAATTGCGGAGGTACGCGCCACAATCTTCCAATCCTCATTAGATAAAGCGGTGGTGGCAGAGGACTAGAGAATTGCAAATGTTATACCCTTGTTCAAAAATGGGTGTAAGGATAAACCCAGCAACTACAGGCCAGTCAGCTTATCCTCGGCAGAGGGGAAACTTTTAGAAATGATAATCTGGGACAAAATTAACAGGCACTTGGACAAGTGTGGATTAATTAAGGAAAGCCAGCACAGCTTTGTTAAAGGTAACTCGTGTTTAACTAACTTGATTGAGATTTTTGAAGAGATAACAGAGAGGGTTGATGAGGACAATACAGTTGATTCGGTGTACATGGATTTCCAAAAGGCGTTTGATAGAGTGCCACATAATAGGCTTGCCAGCAAAGTTGAAGCCCATGGAATAAAAGGGACAGTGGCAGCATGGATACGGAATGAGCTCAGTGACAGGAAACAGGGTAATGGTGAACAGTTGTTTCTCAGACCGGAGGAAGGTATACAGTGGTGTTCCTCGGGTCGGTATTAGGATATTTGCTTTTCTTGATATATATTAATAACTTGAATTTGGGTGTACAGGGTATAATTTCAAAATTTGCAGATGACACAAATCTTGGAAGTATAGTGAACAGTGAGGAGGATAGTGATAGACTTCAACAGGACATGTGGCAGATGAAATTTAATGCAGAAAAGTGCAAAGTGATACATTTTGGTAGGAAGAATAAGGAGAGGCAATATAAACTAAAGGATACAATCCTAAAGGGGGTGCATGAACAGAGAGACCTGGGGGTGTGCGTGCACACATTGTTGAAGGTGACAGGACAGGTTGAGAGCGGTTAAAAATGCATACGGGATCCTGGGCTTCATAAATAGAGGCACAGAGTACAAAAGCGTGGAAATTATGACGAACCTTTATAAAACACTGGTTCTGCCTCATCTGAAGTATTGTGTCCAATTCTGAACACTGCACTTTAGGAAGGATGTGAAGGCCTTAGAGAGGGTGCAGAAAAGATTTACGAGAATGGTTCCAGGGATGAGGGACTTCAGTTACGTGGATAGACTGGAGAAGCTGGGGTTGTTCTCCTTGGAGCAGAGAAGGTTGAGAGGAGATTTGATCGAGGTGTTCAAAATCATGAGGGGTCTCGACAGAGTAGATAGAGAGAAACTGTTCTCATTGGTGGAAGGGTCAAGAACCAGAGGACACAGATTTAAGGCGATTGGCAGAAGAACCAAAGGTGACATGAGGAAAAACTTTCTTACACAGGGAGTGGTTAGGATCTGGAATGCGCTGCCTGAGAGGGTGGTGGAGGCAGATTCTTTCAAAAGGAAATTGGGTAAGTTCCTGAAAGAAAAAAATTTGCAGGGCTACAGGGAAAGGGTGGGGAATTGGCTGAAGTGCTCTTGCAGAGAGCTCGATGGGCCGATTGGCCTCCTTCTGTCATGTAACCATTCTATGATTCAATTCCTCTCTTTATCTTTATCTCTTTCTTTCTCGCTGTTTCTTTCTCTCTCTTCCCTTTCTCCCCCTCCTATCTCTCTTTCTGTCTCTTTCATTCTCTCTATCTCTTTACTTTATTTCGCTCTCGCTTTTCTTTCCCTTTCTCTCCTCTCTCTAAAGCTGCATCAAATTTATTCTTTGAAAACCAAATGTTTGCATCACGTTATTGAAAGATTCCCATTGTTTTCCAATATTTGTTAGTTTTAAATAGACGGCGGCGGCATTTAATTCTGATCTTCCAGTTCATCCAGACACTTCTTAATGTTTACACAAAATCCCTATAAAATGGAGGGGGTAGACACATATAATAGAATTCTCTTTATTAGTCCTAAATGTAAATTGTGCAATATGTTTCACATGGAGCAATGGTTGAATTATGAGTTAGTAATTCATTCAAGCACTTACAATCATATAAACCCAAGAGAATTAAGGTAACGCATCAGAAGAAACACAAGGCTGTATTATAGCCTTAAAGTCACTACCAGACAGTTATTCCTTACAAATGTTTCTTGTAAAACAATCTATTTGTTTACATTCACTTACATTGACAGGTCTGTGTTATCATGATTTTCCTTGGCAGCAGACTAAGCGTAAATAAAGGAGACTACAAAGATATGAGGGCAGAGTTGGCTAAAGTGGACTGGGAAAATAGATTAAAGTGTAGGACGGTTGATGAACAGTGGTGTACATTTAAGGAGATATTTCATAACTCTCAAGAAAAAGATATTCCAGTGAGGAGGAAAGGGTGTCAAAGAAGCAGGGCTGCATCATCGTGCCAACCCTCTTCTCGATCTTCCTCGCTGCAATGTTCCATCTCACTAAACAAGCTCCCCACTGGAGTGGAACTAAACTATAGAACCAATGGGAACCTATTCAACCTTCATTACCTCCAGGCCAGATCCAAGACCACCCCATCTTCTGTCGTCGAGCTACAGTACACGGACGACGCTTGTGTCTGCGCACATTCAGAGGCTGAACTCCTTCAACATCTTCACCGAGGCGTACGAAAACATGGGCCTTACACTAAACATCTGTAAGACAAATGTCCTCCATCAACTTGACCCCCGCCACACAGCACTGCCCCCCAGTCATCAAGATATACAGCGCGACCCTGGACAACGTGGATCATTTTCCATATCTTGGGAGCCTACTATCAGCAAGGGCAGACATCGATGATGAGGTCACCGCCTCCAATGTGCCAGCGCAGCCTTCGGCCCTGAGGAAGAGAGTGTTCAAAGATCAGGCCCACAGATCTGGCACCAAGCTTATGGTCTACAGTGCTGTGGTGATACCTGCCCTCCTGTATGGCTCAGAGATATGGACCATATACAGTAGACACCTCAAATCGTTGAAGAAATACCACCAACGATGTCTCCGCAAGATCCTGCAAATCCCCTGGAGGACAGACGCACCAATGTTAGCATCCTCGATCAGGCCAACATCCCCAGCATCGAAGCACTGACCACACTCGACCAGCTCTGCTGGGCGGGCCACATTGTTCGCATGCCCGACACAAAACTCCCAAAGCAAGCGCTCTGCTCGGAACTCCTACACGGCAAGCGAGCCTCAGGTGGGCAGAGGAAACGTTTCAAGGACATCCTCAAAGTCTCCCTGATAAAGTGCAACATCCCCACTGGCACCTGGGAGTCCCTGGCCAAAGACCGCCCTAAGTGAAGGAAGTGCATCCAGGAGGGTGCTGAGCACCTTGTGTCTCATCGTCGAGAGCATGCAGAATCCAAGCGCAGGCAGTGGAAGGAGTGTGCGGCAAACCAGTCCCACCCACCCTTTCCCTCAACCATTGTCTGTCCCACCTGTGACAGACTGTAATTCCCATATTGGACTGTTCAGCCACCTGAGAACTCACTTTTGGAGTGGAACCAAGTCTTCCTTGACTCCGAGAGACTGCCTATGATGAGTTATTCTTGTCTCTCTCTATAATGAACGCATGCCAATCTGTGCTCTTTTTTGAGCAGGAAATGTGATTTTAATTATTTTTGTTAAGAGTGAATGGTAGGATTCAATGCCAATAGATACACTATGATATATCAGGTTTTATTTCATTTCGTGTTAGAGAAATTAAAACTATATTATGTTAAAGTTCCTCAGATTTGCATGCAGTTTGTGTCTACAAACCTCACTTCTGGTTGTCACACTTTTGGTCACACTTTTGTGTCAACTTTTCGCATTGTAAATTCAAAAGTCCACATTCCCAGCCAATTTTCTTGGGTCAACTGATTTCAGCTACTGCATAATTACATGCTTTGGCCACTAGGCGGCACTGTATTATCTTTTTAATCACATCGCTCAAAGAATTACATCGGATATACGGCACAGAAACAGGCCATTCGGCCCAACCAGTCCATGCCGGTGTTTATGCTCCACTCAATCCTCCTCCCATCTTTACCCATCTAACTCTATCAGCACACCCCTCTATTCCCTTCTTCCTCAGCTGCTTGTCCAGCCTCCCCTTAAATGCATCGCTACTATTCGCTTCAACCACTCCCTGTGGGAGCGAGTTCCACATTCTCATCTCTCTGGGTAAAGAAGTTTCTCCTGAATGCCCCATTGGATTTCTTGGTGACTATCTTATATTGATGGCCTTTGGTTATGCTCTTCCCCACAAGTGGAAACACTCTCTCTGTATCCACTCTATCAAAACCTTTCATAATTTTAAAGACCTCTATTAGGTCACACCTCAGCTTTTTTCAAGAGAAAAGAGACCCAGGGCTAGATTTTCCATTATTTTTGCATGCATAACGCCCACTTAACGTCCATTTTAACTTTGAAATGAGGTGTAATGCCTAGATATCGCCCAGTTAGCCACAAAATGGAAACTGACGTCCATTTTTCGGAAACTTATCGCCGAGCATTAGTTTCGCCATATGCGTAACGCCAGGAAAAAAATAATACCACCCACCCACTTTTTTGGGGCGGAATCATCAGAATGAGTGAAACCAATGCCCATAATTTCGGCCAGCGTTACTTTCAGCACGTAATTAACGCCAAGATTCCACAATACCGACCGCCCACTTTTTTTTGTCGTAAAGATCACGTTTGCCGAAACTAGCGCCCAGTATATCGCCCAGCGTCACTTTCAGCACCTCGCACACATCTCGCCCACAATATTACTCTGCAATAGTGGAACTGTTCTGAACTAATCACAGCAGTGTGGGCGCCATTTTGTAAATCGTAGGTCGCTTCATTGAAAAGTTGCTTCAACTTCGGGGGAGTTTGGATTTACTCTGCAGTTCTTCTCAGATGATGTGACCATCTGAACAGACATCTTTTCATACTGTGAACGATTGGGTTTTACTGAAGGTGTCTTACTGGGGAAATTTATTGCTTGTGAACAATTGGCATTATACTTTTATTGCAATGGGGTCAGCTATTTCTCAGCCTGCATCGACTAATACGCAGAGCTGCAGAGTGTAAATGGCACAACGTCTAATCCACAGCATTATTTGCCCAATCTAAGACTTGCCAGAATGAGGAGGAGTTCCAGACCATACACACCCCGCACTTACAGGGAGAAGAGGTTTTACCTCGACTTATCTGAGAATATCTGCCTTCGGAGACTGCGCTTCCACAAAGTGGTTATCCGTGAGATATGTCAGCTCATCTGGGCAGATCTGCAGCCTGCCAACCCCTTCAGGACATCACTGTCTGTCGAGGTCAAGGTCACCGCGGCACTGTCGTTTTATGCGTCTGGTTCCTTTCGGGCCTCCTCAGTCGAGATTTGCCCTCTGTCTCAGCATGCCACAAATTGCTGCATTAGACAGGTCACGGAGGCCCTGTAAGCACGTAGAATGGACTTTATCAGCTTCCCCATGACCATGGAGGCTCAGACTGACAGGGCTGGAGCATTCTACCGCATTGCTAAGTTCCCCAAAGTGCGGGGAGCTATACAGTGCACTCAC